>NW_021604667.1:690360-744710 GCF_004785775.1 Grammomys surdaster | reverse complement strand
TATTTTATTTTATTTTATTTTATTTTATTTTATTTTATTTTATTTTATTTTATTTTATTTTTGTATTGTTCATTGTGTTGATACCCTTGATACTTGTTCCCTGCAGGTCAGTGTGAAAGGAGAGGCAAGAAAATTTAAAGGGAATGGGGGCGGGGACATCCTCGTGGAGACAGGGGTGTGTGGAGGAGGAATGGGATGTAGAAGAGTAGGTGGGTGGACAGGGAAGAAAATGAACTTTGGAGTTTAAAATGTCAAAAAAGTGGAAAAAAGATTAAAGATAAGTTTTTAAACTCAAATAAGGCTCTAGTAAGGGTCATGGTAGCATTCTGTCTTCCTGTGTTTCAGTTGTAGACTTAATCATGTTTTGTTTATTAGGGTGTATTCACTGTACATGCTGTTGAGTTACATAAAGACAACAGATTCCCTTGTGTATATGATGCGCTTTGACTGTATTCACCCCCATAGTCTGCCCCCTGTGCCTCACTCCTTCTCATCATCGTTCTGATGGTCGCATTCATTCCCTGGGTCTCCCATTTGTTTGTATAGTTTACTCTCGACTGCCTCTATACCATTTGTGTTACTGTTGGTGATGTGCAGTGGCTTGCTTGATTGAACTTACATGTTTCTTTTTTTTTTTTTTTTGCTCCATCTAGTGGAGCATTGATTGTCAGTATTGGATTTCAAAATGCGTTATTTCATCACCTGTGGTTGAAATAAGAATTGAATAGAATCTAACAATCCACAGACTAAGCTTCTATCATTTTTAATTACTAGCCTGCAGAAATGACTAGCTTTAGGAGATGCAACTTCATTTTTTCAGTGTTCATAGATGGGGTGATGACAAACCTATGAAACATATTTCTTTACTCTCTAAGTTTTAGTCATTTTATCTTTACTTAGAAAATTGACAGTGAACATTGCTTTTATTCTAGCTAAACATTTCTCTTGCTCAGTATAGTTCGTTAGTAATTTACTGAGTCACTCCATATCCATCTCCTCCATAGTTATTTACCTACTGAGCTGAGCTTTCTGCCGGTCACAGAGTCTATCAAAAGAACCACTTTTAGTATATTACTTGCTATTATGGTCTTTTATTTTTGTCTTATGACTCATACTTTTGTTTGAGGAGGAAAAGACTCCTTTAATGAATCCTTATTTAACAGCTAAAAATTAAATTTAGAGAGAAAAAAAAACCTACCTCTGCTGACATGATTTTCACCAAATTTATCTTATTTATTTGGTTGCTAATTGTGAGACAATGAGTTAGGTATTATAAAAGCATACAAATTTTTAACCTTAGTTCTCAGATTATATGAGTAGTATGTTATGCACATATATATGCATTCATGCATGTATGTGTGTGTGTGTGTGTCTAGAAAGATGGACAGGGGATGGAAACAAACAGCTATAATCCAAAGAGATAGAAGGTATAATATTTAGTAGGCTAGAACCCAACGTCCATGTCTGGTAAAGAATATTAGAGTTTTGTGGAAGAAATATCTTTCCATGAACATTGAAGTATAATTAGATTTTTTTAGTTGACAGAGTATGGAATTCCAAGAGGAAGCCTCTTAAACTAATTGTGTACAATAGAATAGGATAGAATATATGTGTCAAGAAATTGCTGATTGATAGTTGAAAGGTAACCCCAACTTGACTTTGAGAAGCTATTTCTGGCACAGATATAGATTGACTCTTCTGCAACTTTTGTCATATGAGTATAGTAAAACTTCCAGCAGCTACTCCCTAGTCTATGTGAAACTCCTCTTTAGGCATGACAGTATGTTTAGGAGTGTGTGTGTGTGTGTGTGTGTGTGTGTGTGTGTGTGTAAGCCTCTAATAAACACTGAATTTAATTTCACACGCCTGGATCCTTCTACTGCCCTGAGTTTTGACCTAAGGATGTCTGAGAAATTTCTGATTTGTTTCATTAGGATTGGGATGTTTGGTGTCTTAGTTTGGTTTTTATTTACTATAAAGAGACTGCATGACTATGGAAACCATTATGAAGGAAAACTTTTAATTTGGGGCTAGTTTACAGTTTTATAGGTTTAGTTCATTATCATCATGGTGAGAAGCATGGAGGTCTGCAGGAAGACATGCTGCAGTAGGAGATGAGAGTTCTACATCTTGATCTGCAGGCAGTAGGAGATTGTGCCACTAGGCATGGCTCAAGCATAAGAGACTTCAAAGGCTGCTTTCACAGTGACACACTTCTTCCCACAAGGCCAAACCTATTCCAATAGGGCCACACCTTATAGTGCCACTCCCTATGCACCAAGCATTCAAACACGTGAGCCTATGTGGCCCATACCTATTCAAACCACCACATTATGAAACCCTGGCTGCTTCCTCCTTTTCTATTTTGTCCTAATCCTGTGAGGGCACAGGCAGCCATTATTAGTATCAGCAAAAAGTATTCTTAGCCACTCTCTTTCCTTTGCCCTCATCTCTGCAACTGTATTGAATGACAAGAGTACTAAATTCTGCTAATATACCTGGAGTATGAACTTCTGATCTATAGAAATATGAATGATGACTTTTAATATAAATATCCTGGCTAAGCCTTTTTTTTTTTTTTACCAGTGATTTTCTAAATATGTCATCCATAGATTTAAGGACTTAAAACTTTTAAAACTTTATAAATGACCAAACTCAACCATGTTCTGAGCTATCTTAAATACTATCAGCAGATAGAATGTTGTCATGAATATGATAAGATTATGGTATTTTAAATGGTGTGTAAGTTAATTATATTAGATGAATACATGCTTGTCACAATCGCAAATATATGATACTGATTAATAGACTTGTACTAGTTGTAATTGTACTCATCCCTCTCTGTCATTCCCTTTACAACCTTGAAATAATCTAGTTATGTTAATTTGAGTAAAATAAATACCCATTCTAATGAAAGCATAATATAAAATTGATTGTCTTCTTTCCTTTCAAGCTTAAAACAAACACTATAGTAGTTACTTTCTTTTCTATGAAACTAAACATGTGAATGGTCTGGCTCATTTTGTCTTTTTTCAATTCATGGTGTCATTAAAATGTAGCTTTAAAAGTTGTTCTGAAGACGAAATGATTTTTATGTCCCCCTACCTACTAGCCCTTCCTGAGGATTACTTGAGAAGATATACCACATTTCTAATGTTGCATGCTCCTTTTCCCTCTCTATTTGATTTGTTTTTGTACAAATTAGTAGAAAGGTAATTGGTGAGGTTTTGTTCTCAATAAAATGAAGGGTACATAGACAGCTTTTGTCTTGGAAATCTTAAGTCAGAGAGCATACACTTGCAAGTATTACCTACTTTTTGAAATTATTAGCTGCCTCCTCTTAATTCATTTAAACCAAAAAATAGTGAGCATGACTTAAAAGTCTTTTTCCATTGTTGACATAAATGAAAACATCATGGTTTTTGCACTGTTGAATAAATCTTAAGATATTTTGCATCCATAAACAGGTTGAAACAAAGCTGAATACCAACAATTGCTTAATACATACTGAGTATTTGATACTCAGTACTTGTACTAAATTAATGGGATATGATTCCATAGGATGAGAATACTGATATTCACACACCTAAAGGATATTTTCTTGCCCTAGATTAATCTCCTAGCGAATAGTTAACCCTTTAAAAAATACCACTTTCTTCTTACTCTTGAATTTCTCCTTTAATGGACCATCCTTGAAGATTTTGAACCTAGATAAAAATAATTCACCCTGTTTCTCTTTCTGTGGTCCTCTTGAATTCCTCTAGTTTATTGTGTGCCTTCAAGGTGAATTCTTTTGCTTTACTGCAAGTGATAAAACACAGTCACAGTTTCCTCCAACTTAACAGCTGTTTTTAAAGGCTACTTGTACAGCTTTCAGCTATTCTGTTGGTATCTTTCTCTCATCTGTCCTCTGTAATTTTTGAACTAGATAGACAATAAAACTAGTGATGATGCAAAGCTCCTTCCTAACAGGGGTCTATCTCCCCCAAAATTCACATATTCTCTTTTGGAGCTTTAAATATGGCTTAGGAAGTTATTAAAAGTAATGTGCACTTTGATATCTGGGAAAGTGTGTCTCTTGAGCCCTAATTGTCACCTTTTTAATCATTCTGTTTTGTATAATGAACATAGGATCAAAGTGATTTCTTACATATTATATTCTAAACATTAGGAATGTTGCACAGTTCCTCTTAAGAAAAAACGGGATGATACCATAGTAAAGAGTACAATTTGAGGTAAATCTGTAAGTATAGATTTTATTCAGAAAAGGGGGATGAGAGAAAATAATGCATGCCAGAAGGACCTGTGGAGCAAAAGCAAGAAAGAACAAAGAAAACTGGGTATGATGGAGCATGTTAGGTTGAGATTTCTGGGCTGCTACAGCAGAAAGCTAAAAATGCCCCATCAGCTACGGTGTAGTGGATCCTTGATGCTGTGCTTTTCTGCTTGATTAATTCTGCCGTTGATCCAGCCACTCGCTCAACAAATGTTTTCTCATAACACAAAGAATGAAATGCAAATATTTTTGCTGTCCGGCATTGTCTTCTACTACGTGGTCTTTTTCGTGCCTTTTGCATGTCTCTCAACACTATTGCCTTCTTTGCAGCCATTGAACCACTGCCAGCTCTATTAAGTCAGTATTTTGCCTCAGTTGCAATATGATTTTCATTTTCTTCTGCTCTGGTATCCTGGTTCTGTGTTACTGAACCTTCTGCACCAGGTTTTTGTGCCTGTTTTCCTCACTCAGGAGCTTCTTGAGATCAAAAGAATTATGTCTCGTTCACTTTTATATCTGTATCAGTAGTATAGCACTTAGCAGAGCTAATTCCAAAAATAAATGAATTTTGAGTATTCACTGAATACTAAATTTTTATCACATGTAGCTTTAATTAAAAGTGATTTAGAAAGAATGTGATCTGAGGATAGAAATGCAAGATGGAGAGAGAACAGTTACATGTCTCTGTTTTGAAGTAGCTTATTTGTTTAGATGTACCATTAGGAGGTAGATTTCTGGAAAATTGGTGTAAGGGAAAAATGCAGGATTTAATACCTGGCTAGGATTTATTACTGTCTGACGTAGAGAGAGGGAAGTGTGAATGCTAATAAAGACTTAAGACCATACTGCAAATAATAAGACAGTGATGCTTGCAAAAATAGGGTTACTTTTAAATAAACATGTTTTGCCTAAGTCAGAGCTCCTGGTGCTAGCCTTTGTCTCACACTGCCTCTGCTGTAGGAGGAGCATGTTGCTCCTGTCCAGTTTGCTGAAACTAAGCTTTGGAATCATTTGGTTCTCATTTTTATATCTGATCAGGAGTTTAGATATGAAATATAAATAGTTCAACCACACTTACTGTAATTTCTTATCAAGGCAAGGTGTGCAGGACATAGGCTTTTGAATATAAAAGGCTTGTTTCCGTTTCTGGGAGCTACAGCTGAAGTGTTATACCAGGCAGAGGCACTAGGGTGCGCTACTGTGTAGTAGCAGAGCCTAGCTGTGCATCACAGCTCTTAACTTTAAAACTCCAGAGAATTTGATGAGAGAGGGATCCACAAGAACATGACAAATGATGAGAGTTCAAACCTTAAGAGAAAAATGGGCTTATTGGTAAGAGACCTTTCTTTTCCTTTATTTACTATTGTTACTTATTCATTAAAATAGCAAGCCTGTTGTTTTGAGATGTGGCTGTGAAGCGGTATATAAAAATCAATTTTATATGTATTGTAGAATTCAGGAGACATATTGGTAACCATGTAAAAATCATAGGGAACGTGTGTAAAGCTTGGTTCCTTCTTATAAAACCGCTAAGGAATTTTTCTTCTGGTTTAGACTGTGGAATGGATTTATTTATATAGCATAAATGTAATGCATGTTGAGAAATATGTATTTTTTAAAAGTTAAAATAAAGAATAGTGACTTATGTAGAAATACATAATTTCACTTAGTTACCAGAAGGTGGCACACAAGATTGTTCTTACATACACAAAGAAAAGGAATAATATTAATAAGAATATAAAATAACCTGTATTTAAAGATATTTTAGTATATTGTAATCACAGGAGTAATACAATTGCCATTTGCTTTGCAAGGCTGAATAAGAAAATAAAGACAAATGTGAATTTAACATATTGTACTTATTTGTTATTCAACCATAATATTTATCTGTATAGAATTTTAAAAGTAACCTTTGAAATAGTATTACCATTAAAGAGATGTTGTCTGGAATATATAATTTTCACACAAAAACCAAATTCTCTTTAACTGTCATATTTTGTAGGGTGCCTTTGGACTTAAAAGGCATTTGGATAATGTCTTTGTCAAGGTCTTTTAAAGATTCTCTTAGACTTTGATGTAGTTCTGACTTTAATAATGCACTAGAGCTTATGAAATGACCCATAAAAAGATCTGAGCTTGTTTATTTTGAGAAAAATATTAGGTGAGGCTAATGTTTGTTTTGCATAAGGTGATAGCAACATCAGTGCAATAAATGCAAATAAATTATGCATTGTGTTGGAGTGCCTCAAACATCTGCCAGCAAATTGTAATTTTTTTTTTTTGAGGAGAATTGACTGTGTTATATACTGCAGTGTTTCTGTAGTAGTCTCTGTTTTAAAAACTGCATTCCTGAGGCGGCTCAAGAGTATATCTGTCCAATGTTGGGAGATTTTGTATATTTATCTCCAAAAGGAGCTAGTTATGTGAAAAAACTTCACAAAAATAATCCCACAAATTTTCTGTGCAGGAGATTATACATCTATTTTCCTTTTTAAAATTAATTAAAAGCAATATGAAAATAATAACAGCAGAAAAGAAATGGTAGTAAATGAAGCTAGCAGGACATTAGCCATATGTTCTCTGAAACCTTAGAATGTGTGTCATGTGCTTTCAGGGCTCTATGGCAAAGCAGTATATCAGAAAAGAACAGACCTTTAGGCTTAAAATGCTTTTAAAAATGACAAAGCATCCCAAAGACTAAGGGGGTAGCTCCTGAAAAAAAAAAAAATGTTTCTTTCTATGATAAGTTGATTAGCTTGGTCTTGTAGATCAGCTGCAAATCAATGTTTTATTTAATGCCAATCTGCACTTTATGGTTTCTGAAACATTAAGGAAGCTCCTAAAAACAAATGCAATCTTATGATTTTCTATGTTTCATTTTGTAAAACTACTTTATATAGTATTATATTGCTCTGAGTGGCATTACATGTTCAGAATTTTAAAAATATGACATATTAAATTACAATAAATATTTTCAGGGTATGTATTGAAAAATTTGAACAAAATACAATAAAGCCACAATTAACCAGATTTTTTTTTTTTTTTTTGCACTCCACTTTCAGGAGACGGAGGCAATTGTCTTTAAAACAAGCCGATTTCAAGGATATATTAAAAAAAGCAGCTGCAGGGTATGTCCAAGGGTCTACATTTTCCTGTACCTGTTTTTTTCTGATGAGAATTTATTTTCATAAAAGACCCTGAGGTATTTAAAGACATTCAGTTATCAAATAAAGTTCCATTAATGCCTAGGGTCTGTGTTGATTGGGAAATGTGCTAATAATATTTGCATCGTTGTTTTGGCTTTGTACTTCTCATTGTATATTCACAAACCCAAGTTCATTTGCCTTTCATATCATTGCTGTGAGATAAACAAGGATAGTAGCATTTTTCTCTAATTTATAGAAAAGAAAAATAGCACTTGGGGTCATTCAGCTAATTAGTGTCAGAGTTGCAACCAGACCGCAGGTCTCTTGTTCTATCCTCTTTTGCTAATGAATGAAGTCGAAAACAAGTTTGTAACTTTTAAACCTGTATTGCATAATCAGTCTAATTTGTACTATATTTCTTTCCTTATTCCTGTACGTCTCACTTTTTCCTCCACTGTGCATCTGTGTGTCTGCTTCTGTCATGCAAAAACCTTGCTTTCAGACTCTCCCTGACTGGAAAGGATCTTGAGTTTGGGAGGGCAAGATAAGGGCTGTGGATAGTGGTTTGACAGTTGGTGGTGAGCAGCCAATGCTGATGTGCTAAGGAAGGCCCAGTGACTGAGAGAGACAGCTATTACTGTAGCTTGGGTATCTTGGGCAGGGGTTCATTACCTAATTTTAAGGCAGTTTTTCCCTAAGCCTGGTAGACCTGGTGTGATAATGAGTCTTAGTAATTGTTTAAAATGCAGAGTATGCATCCCCACCCTCAGACTTTGACATTTTATTCACCCCAGGTAATTCTTCACAGACTAATGTTTGAAAGCATTTTCCTTAAAGGTATAAGAGGCCTCTCTGTGCTTCACTATTGACTCTCGAAGAGCCAAGGAAAGAACATATTTCTCTCAGCAGAATCTATGCTTTATGTCAAAGCATATCAACTAAGACAGTCGGGACAAGGGGCAGGGAAGAGTGAGGCATGAAAGCCACCATTTGTGCACATTTCTGTGTGTGGATTTGAAGCATAGTACAATGGCTTTTTATGAATTTTGAAGGCTGTGAGGTATTTTAGAAAGGTTTGTGTCTGTTTTAAACTTGAAGAAGGTAAAAGGCAAAGAAAAAGATGTTACGAAAAGGTGAAAAATATGTTTTGGTACTTCTGGAGCTAATTTCTGCCAGCTTCCTTTTATTTGAAAATATTTTTTAAGAATGTCTAAAACATTAGGCTGTCAAAAGTGCTGCATAGTGAAAGCTTTACAACATCACTATATTTCTTCCCATCTCGATGTGTCTGATGAGACATGTGGCCAGGTCACATATGCTTTTCTGTATATTTGTAACACCTAGCAAAGTTGTCACTGCTTACTTAGACAACTCATTTATCATGCAGATTTTCTCAAGGGAGTTTTAACAAAATAGTAAATTTGTTGATTTTGATATTTGTGATATATAAGAAGTTTATATGGCACCATTGGTGGTGACTAATATGTTAAAGAGACCTTGGTAGAAAAATGCATTTATTTGATGGGAATGCATGATCTGTATTTAATAAATAAATTTGCTAAATGTTTTTTGCTGATCATCTACAGGAGCAGTTTAAGATCAGTCTGGTTACTTCTTCAGGTGTTGTTTACAAGTTTTGTGATACTTTACAAATCTGAATCATGAAAAATTGTATTTCTGAAAATCTCTAAGCATAAATATTTTTGCTTTAATATTTTGCGATTTTATAAGAACAAATTGTTCAGACCCTTTAATAGGAGACTGATAAAAATGTCTAGCAATATCTCTGACTTAGATCAAGCTCAAGAAGGAATGTTATTCTTCACATTATACAAATATATATACACCAACAGAGAACTATCCTTCATTGAAGTTTTACAGAGCTTCTGAATGCTGTAAAAAATAACTGGTTAAGGCAGATATTTGATTTGAAGACATGAAGTAATAGTTCTGAATGTATTAGCAGCCTGTAGACAGAGTTAGAAATGCAAGTAGAAAACTCAAATTTAGATTACATTTATCGTAAATGTATGGTCAACATAGAGGGTACATTCTATTTTTATTCAAAATTGCATTTAGTGAATAATAGAACATGAGATAAAGGACAAGGAATGAGTTATGCAATATTTAAAACTGCTTCTAAAGTTCAGACAAAACACCATACATATGTTATATTTTAGTACATTTTTGGTATCCTTTACTTATTTTGGAGCTCTCAAAATCACCAAAGAGAAGAACACTAAGTTTAAAAATGAGAAGTCTCTAGAAACAGTCAAGAAAAATACAGGTATTGAATAAGTTACTAAGTCTTTAGGGTGTTTCCATAGAAGACAAATAATGGAAACCAACCCTTTAACATAAATGTTGGGCTACATGTTATAGCAATGAGTCTATAGGTTCAAGTTTGAGATGGAGTTGTTAAAGTTTTTTTCTTTATACAATTGAATCTTTTATATTTTATTAGATACCTGGTCATAGCTAGCCTCAATCTTCCTGCCTCAAGGTGGCGTATGCCACTCATACACAAATGAACTTTTAATTTTTTGACAGTAGGGTTTTTGTTTGCTTTGGAGTGTTTCTGTTTATTTGTTTTTTGTTTGTTTATTTGTTTTGCTTTTTTTTTCAAGACAGGGTTTCTCTGTCTTATACTGGCTACCCTGGAACTTAATCTGTAGATCAGGCTGACCTCAACATTAGAGATTCACCTGCCTCTGCCTCCCAAGTGCTAGGACTAAAGGCATTTGCTACCACTGCCCAGCTGAGAGTAGTGGTTTTATTGAATATATGTGTAGGAAATTTTAAATTTTAGTGAACAAGACTAGAAATCAGTAAAAGTAAACCACAACATTTCATATAGCAATTTCATTTAGTATTGTATAATTTTAATAAATCATTAAGATTAATTTTCCATGATTACTGCTTCTGAGACTCCCCCCAAATGTTATAGATTTATAAACAGGGAGAGGATAGTTGAAGTAATCGGGTAATCTTCCAATCTCAGCTTTAGCCAAAACAGTAATGTTCTCATGGTAATATAATAGATCTTTGCATTTAAGTATTTTTCAAAATATTAGAATTAGAATATTAATTTATCAATTAAACTTAGAATGTTGAAGCAAACCTACTATTTGAAAGGACTTTTACATCCTCAGGTTTTATTAATGACGAGATATTTCTAAAATAGTATAGAAAGTGTGATTTTTTTTAATTGACACACTTTTGTATGGTATGCCCTGTGCTTATTATTAAAATTTTTCAACCATCATAAATAAACACAATTAGAAATTACTATTACCAAAACAATATAAATATAAAGATTTACAAATAAATATAAAGATTTACAAATAAAGATTGCCATATTTTTTCATTCACCTTTGTTAGTTCTGCTTTTATAGAAAGTTACCAAAATGAAAATAAAGTCCTGAAATGTTGCAAATGTAAGTATTTTTATTCAAAATAGCCATATCTTTAGCTGTTCATTCAAATTTGCTCTACATTTTTATTTTAATTATGTTTGGCTCTGATGGGTATCAAAACCATAGCTTTAAGCATGCCAATGCTCTTTTAATGAGCCATATCCTATTCTATCCTATCCTATTCTGCATTTTCAAATGGTTTTCTATTTGGATACATTTGGAAGCTTAATGTCTTATTTCCCTCAAAGTAATTTAAGCATATCCTTAGGAAGTTGCTGAGAGGTATTTAACAAGGCAAATAACCTTACCACACACTGCTTTTTCAGTAGGCCCATTTATTTTATATATGTAAGTACATATTTTATTTAACATGTACTTCTTTTATCCAGATGGTATCTAGGCTGCTCAGTTTTTTATCAATGTGGCAAATACCTTAGTGAAATAATTTAGTTTCAGAGGTTTCAGCTCAAGGTCAGCTAAATCCTTTACATCTAAGGCAAGGTGTTGGGAACATATTCTAGAAGTTGCCTATGTTATAGTCTTGAAGAGGGGGTAGAGAGGATGATGACCAAGGCATAGCTTCCAGAGCACACCTCAGTGACCAGTGACCTCCTTCCTTACCTCTTACCTTTCACCTCCTTCCAAAATAATGTCATCATCTGTGACTCAAGCCTTCAGCCCTTGATAGAACATGTGATAACATTTCCGCATTTCTATATATTTGTTGATTTTATATATATATATAATCATGTGATTTTATATATATAATCATATATAAATAAGCATATGAATATATATATATAATCATATATATAGTTGTATTTTAAGTAGATATAGATAGATAGATGATAGATACTTTGATATTAGGGATTATATAGCCTAAAATTATCAAACTAATAAATATTCCTTTTACCTAAACTCTACTTGTGGTCCTAGGAAATTTAGCAATGCTATTTCAAACACCTTTCTTCAGTAGGATATACTGGTTGAGTCAATCATGAGCTTACATATTTTCCATTCAATTCACACAACTTAATATGTACTGAGTGCCACCCAATATGACAGAAATGATGTTGAGGTAGGAAGTTATACAAATTAAAGAATTCTTGATTATGCTTGAAGGATGATCAGTAATTTGGTGTGGCTATCTGATGTAACATGTTTGTGGTACAAGGTTTGCTAACATCATGGTATCCTACTTGGGCACCAAGTAAATTATCCCTCTAAGATGATGATAAACCATCTCTTTATATTGCTGTTTGTAATTAATTTTAAAAGTATACTGTAAAAATCATTTCTTTAAATAACATATATTAAAATCATTAATGTCTGCTACTATATCCCTAGTAAATACAGGCACTCCAGTTGGTAGTTAACATACTACTAAACAAATTGGAATATTCCAAGATACTGAAGGGTAGAAAACAAGAAGATATATAAATAATATAGATACTACCAGAAGATAGACAGCAGGGATGGCAATAGCCATTCAACATTTGTCTCTTTTTAGCTTTAACAGGACAATGAGTAGAGTAAGTATAGTCAGAATCTGCAGGTCTTTTGGTTCCTCAACAACTGGACTTTTGTTCTTTGCTTAATATAGTCCCTGGGCATCTTCATCCACCCATTCCTACTCCTGACTTAGCCCCATAGCATTGATAGGTTCTACCAATTAGTAAAAATGTGTAGGTGGCAGTCATCTAAGACTTCCAACTATAAATGTTTAACCAGCTATAAATGTTTGACATAAAAATCAGGAAGTTCTTTTTGTTCCCATTCCAGTTATTATCTCCCTTGCTATTCCTTAAACAATTTTGTTCTTTGATTCCTTATATCGCATGCTTTGCTTTTTCAGTACACCAGCTCTTCACATTGCTGTTCTACCACTGCATGACTAATTACTCTTAGCCATTGGAGCTATTCAAGAGTTATTTATGCTACCATGGAGTAAGGGATTTTATTCTCTGCATTTGCATATGAACATAAGATAGTGATATTCTGTCAGGAGTAGTCATAGCTATAATTGCATATGTCTCCATAGATCTGTTGTGGGACCATATGTATCTATGTAGTTCTATTAGGAAATTTACAAAATAGAATTCTCCAATATAGTATTCTGTGAGAAACATTTGAGATTGATTGTAAGAAGGCCATGAACATGTGTATCTATGATGAAGTTTATTGTGTATTTTGTATTCAATTTCACAGAAACAAATTAATGAAACAGAAAAGCACTTATTATCTTACTGTGTATGAAAGATACACACATACATATATATGTGAAGAGTATTTCCCTAAAGAATTTTGATGTGCTGTTCACTTTTGTTGCTGTTGTTGTTGCATATTTGGCCAGAATTATAAATCCAGAATTACAAGTACTGGTTGCCATGTACATGCTTTACTAATTGGTAGAACATAACATAAATGAATATGCACCTTGGTATGATCTGTAACAATCTTGTCAGGACAATATGAGTAACATTGATATTGTAGATTGGTCTGAAGAGATAGTGTCAAGATTGCTAATTACAAGATAAATAGATTCCCAGAATACAACAGGCTGTATCAGCCAGTCATAAAATTCACTTCTACACGTTCTTTAGGGATAATTACTGAGAAAAAGAATCAAGATTATTGGCTGTATTATCTCTATTTTCCCTATACCATGACTGCCTTAAATTGTACTTACATTATTTTTCACCTGATCATTCTTTGACACATTGTAGAATTAAAGGTTTTGGTGTGGTTCTGTACATATACTTTTTCATTTGGATGATTCTGTCCCATTTCAGTCTTTCAGTGGATGTCCAATAAGTGGATGAATTATTTCTTAGTTGTCCTTGTTTCTTTAGAATATGCTGAGATAATTAATAGGATGTGGTTCACTTCAGATAGAAGCATACATCTAATGGATAGTCTGAATGAAAAAAAATCTTCAGGAATGCTATAGAAGTAATTCTGGACTAGGAGACTGAAAGCAATCTTTTAGCTAGTCAGCACTAAAACAGAAGACAAATTAACTTCTCTGAGTTCAGAATTTTTATCTCCACAGATGAGAATACTGAAAAAGATGTTTTGTAGGCAATCTACCAGTCCTAAGATCTTCATTTCCTACTTTGGAAGCCATAGGGTTCTGTGGTATAGGAACTGTCCAAAAACTGATCTTTCTTTCTATGGCCTTGACCAAGAACCATCATTGTCTTCTAGCTATTTTTTCTCTGAGATGTATATTGCACAGGTACTTAAGACATTAATGTTTATAAAATACTTAGAATATCCTTCTGTTTTCTGTGGTGCTATAGGATAGCATTCAAGTGTTCAGTAAATGAAATCAGTCTTACTGTGCTATGATTAGGGGACAGTATGAAAGCAGTGTTTCACTGAATCGGAGTTAAATTATAATTTAAATGTATAATTAATCATTTTTATATAGATGCAAATATATTGGTTCTGGTATATGATGGTAATTATGATTACATTCAATATTTGCTATTAAGCTCTCAGGTAAGAGAATGGAATCTGGTTAATTTTGATATTGCTACTTTCTAATGTGGCAATTTTACCTGTGTAGAGTTTATTTCTAAACAATACATGAGGAATGGTATTGTTAAGCAGATTTAAATAAATGAAAATTTATTGACCATATTTCTACTTAAAATAATTATCTCTTATGCACTTGGTATAATGATCATTTGCAGGTGACAGATAGTTACAAAGCATATAGCAACTTATTAAGCCCAAAACCTAGAATTGAATGTAAATAAATGCTTATAATCAGGCCTAATGGTATTTGCATTTTAAGTCTTTAAGAATGCTGAAAATGGGATACAAGGAAGCAGGTTGGTTTCTTCTCACTTTGAACAACTATTTAAATCATTTTATATAGCACTAAATCTCTCAGAAGTCTAGACTGAAAATTGACAAATGAAATTTACTTTGATTAGTTTCTTTGGCTCTTAATGAAATTAGACAACAGTTTTGTTTGTTTGTTTGTTTGTTGTTTACTTCAGTCAGTTGATTGTTAACAGAAGAATGATACTTCAAGGATCAATGATCCTTGAAAATGATCATCAACTATATACTTTGGAAAGTTGTAAAAAACTCTCACTGTGTTTTCTATTCAGCAATTTTGAGGTGTCTCTCTGGACAGATAGCTAGTAGAAACACTTGCTACTGTGCTTTGGTACAAGTCTGGCTTCTCAGAAGGTGAAGTTACATTTGCAATTGCTGCTTTGTAGAATTGCCATGAGATAAAAGCTTAGATCTTCCCTTCCTAAAATATACTTTTCTTACTACAAAACAGCTAACATATTGCTATTTTAGGTTTAATATTTTCAAATGTCTGCATGTGCTTTAGACATTTAAATTTTATTAGAGACTCATTTTGGAATGAGCCATTCCAAGCTGGATGTATACATATATGTGTGTCTCTATACATGCTTGTGTATATATGTTTATGCATATATTTTTCTTCTGGGTTTCAAAAACTTACTCTTGCTGACTGTTTCTGAGGCCTTTCCTAGACAACATAAAATCTCCCAATATGAAATGCTGACTATGGTGTATTTGTATTTCTGAGGTTATTTTTTTTAAAGCAAGTATGTTTTCAGTGCTAAGATGTTGATGAATATTCTTTTCTTTGATTCATTTAAATATTTTTCTGAGATAATTTTGGGTTGAGTACTAAAAGGAGTTGGAAATTTTTCGCCTTTTTTCTTCCTGAGAATTAGTTAATGTATGATAGAATAAAAATTACATGGGAAGTAATAATGGCTAATGCCAATTTAATATTTATAAGGTTTATGGATTACTGATAAATGCTTCAAAATAAACATTGTCTTTCCAGACATGAATGTGCATGTAAATACCACTCCTATATCTGTATTTGTATCTCACAAAAAGTGGCTTTTTGCTTTCATAATGAACTATATTTGAAAAAGAAGATGTTGATTTCCTAGTTGATTTCATGCTGTTTCTGGTGTATTAAGTGATGTGGTTTTTGGATTTTTCAAAGTTGTTTCCTATTAAAGAAACATTTATCTGTAGGATTTTTTTAATACAAAAACAAATTTTTTTAAGGGACTGAATCTCAGTCTTTAGAAAGCAGGATAGTTTGAAAGGACTGTTTGGCTGGAGGTTTATTGTCTTGATATGAATATAAGAATAAGTATGAGCTCTTTGTTGTGGCAGTTATTGTCTTTAAAAGATAGTGACTTTTCTGTTATTGGTGGTCTACTTTATTAAGTAGGCATTGATGGAGAGACAAGATAATTTTGTTTTTACTAGAATAGAGAGGTGTTAGGGAGGTAGGTTTTTTTTATAGCAGCAACTTGCCCATTTAAGAAGCAGTATTTTTCAGCTTGTAAAGAAAGAGTTGTGAATAGTATTGATTTAATTTAACCTAATTTTACTTTTAAAGTTGCATAGAAAATTTGTGAATTTGTTGTGCTGCTTTAAACAAAAGTGCAAAACACCTAATCACTTTCGGATTATTTACAACACAATTGCAAGGCAGTATTTTAAAACAATGTAGATGAACCCTTTATTTGACATTGCTTTCATGGAATACCTCAAGCTGCTTTAACAGCAGCTTCAATTTTTGGAACCTCTTTGACAGTCGCTAATCCCAAGAGGTTACTGGACCACTGCTGAGCTGTGGAGTGGTCCCTGCTGGACACCTGCTTGGCTAGCAGTGTCGGTCTTTCCTCTAGACAATTTGTGAGCTGTTTGGGGGGCGGGGTAGGAGGAGTAAGGGGGTGAACGGGAGGAGAAAAGGGGAAGAAGGGGAGGGCAGTATTGAATTAGATTGTTGATAGCGTCCCTCCGAGGACTGCTATTAAGAGCGCGCTATTCTGTACTTCTGTGCTGCAGAAGACAGAGAGATATTCGTGTTGCCACAGCATGTTGTAAATGTACGAGGTTTTGCTCATCCCGGCTTGGAAATAAAAATAGGGAAAGGAGTGCAACTTGAATCAGAAGCTACTAGAGGAGCGCGCAGAGTTCTGCAGCAGTTTATATTTGCTCTGACATTTTGCTTTCTTCTAACTGGAAAACAGAGGACCTGGCATTTTTTAAATGGGCTTTTCCCATAATGGCATTCTTGTATTGTGTGGCCAGAGCTTTCACAGGAGGAAAGCAGGCTGCTGAATTTAGTCACTGATCTCTATTAGCTGTGGCCTAAGGCTATGCTGAGGTTTATATCCCATTTGTACTGTTGCAGCTCAAAAGAAGAATGTTCAGAGGATGACAAATGTATTCTGAGTAGGTATGTTGTTTCATTTTTATATGAAACCCATCTATTTTTTTCTGCTACTATTGGTCAGAAATCAGGTTAATAGGTATAGAACATAGTATAATGCAGCAGTATCCCTGTTAAGGTAGAACAATGGTATTGCAAGCTTTAAAAAAAAGGCACCCTAGCTGCTTTTATTAAGTAAAGCTGCATTGTGTACTATGCACAGTACAATGTACACTCACACACACGCACGCACGCATACACACACACACACACACACCAGTCAACACTTTCCTAACGAGGTGGCACTATTGTTGAATTGGAAGGATAGGATCATCTTATTGCTTTAGGGGACAGGACGATTTAAAGGAGGTACCTTGCATTCCTATTGTACAGATTGGAAGCGTCGGTTTTTAGGGCACTGGCAGAATCTTTTGCTTGTTCTCCGCGGCTGCTGTGTCGGTACACTGTGGAATGTAAGTGTTAGTTGGCAGTCTGTTATGGAAACGCTGTTTACTGTTATTGTAGTACCGTGGTGACAACATGCCATTGAAATGGAAAACGAGCTCTCCTGCTATCTGGAAATTCCCAGTTCCTGTGCTTAAAACATCCAGGTCAACTCCACTTTCTCCAGTATACATGTAAGTGAGAGAAAATAGGATATTTAAGTGGGGTTTCTTTCATGAATCTGCCATGTGGCAAATCGTGGGAGGGGGATCCCAAATAGCAACATCTCCTAACTGACAAGATTGACAAACAAACAAACAAACAATGAAAAAAACAGCCAAACAACAAAAAACCGTCAAGCTTGCTTACATTTAGAGATAACTGGCATGCCCAAGTTAACATGGGTTTTGTTTTCCTAGAGTTTATTTTCACTTAAAGTGTTAAATGCAAATCTAGTCATGAAGGTATAAGCAAAGGATTATATAAGGAAACTTTAATGTTTAACATGAACTTTTTGGTATTTTTATATCTGAAACAGTAGTTTCTTTTGTGCATTAGCTTAAATTCTGCTGATTCTTGATGTTTATGATATGCTAAATATGGGTATGTTTGGTGTATTATTTTGGATGAATTTGAAACATTCATAGTTCATCAAATGAGTCTTTCAGTTGAAACTTTTACACTCTAGTTCTGTATAAATGTTAATGAATGAATGAATGAATGAATGAATGATCTGTCTTTCTCAGTGTTCACTCAAGTTGTGAAGTACAAGTTCAAATTTAGGTGGCATGTTACTTTTCTGGACAGTTACTTATATATTCAGTGGTTGAGAAGAGAGTATTCGACAAACAGCTGTTTAGAAATGTGTTTTAAGTAAAAAGCTATAGAAATACATTGGGCAATCTGTTTAGAAATTTTAAAAATTATTTTAAATCTATAAAATATAGCGTTAAAAACAAATTCTGGTAGCTATGTTGAAATGTTCTTTTGAAGTATTGTTCAAAATCTTCTTTTAGAGGAGGAATGAGTGCCGGAAAGCTGGACCTTTTAAGAAAACAATATTAGGACAAGCAAATCTTTTGAGTATTTAGGGTGCTTGAACTCTGAATGTTCCCTTGAAATTATTTTTTAGTGGGTAGTCATAACGTGGAAATTCTTTTTGCTTTAAGTGAAATACGTTTTTAGAAGTCCATTTTGTGTTGTCATTTTTTTAAACTTTTGTTGTATGTGATATACAATAGTCAGGTCTTTTGAAAGGTACTCAGTTGCTTTCACTGTAATTGAAGTGATTCCCTGGAAAGCATTGAAAGAATGAGGATATTTCAGAGTCAGTTTGAGATTATTTTTCATGATGCTCCTTGTTTGTGTTCTTGGTTATTTTATCTAATTGGATAGTGAAGTTTTTTTTTTTTTGAAGTGAAATAATTTAGTTGATGTTTGTGAAAATACAACAGCTATGTTTGGATTGCAGATGCTATATTTAGGAAAAGCACAAATTAATGAGAGGTGACAATTAGTGGAGTTCCTTCCAATTATTTGAGAAAAATAGGATTGCTTCCCGACTTTATGAATCTTAGCTAATGAGGAATAGTGAAATATATACGAAAAGCAACTAGACTATAAACAAAACAAAATCCTGGAAAGATCACTGGGTTACAATGAATAATAGTAATTAATGTTTATGATAGTTTTTACTATGTTTCACTGTTCAAATGATCCAAATTATACTCTCTTTTGAGGTTTCTTTGCTCTTTTTTAGAGATGTCTAAACATATGTCAATATTTTATTAGTTCTTAGTAGCCATAAGCTCAGATACAAGGGAATAATACAACATTTTTAACAAATAACATTCTTCCCTTGGAGAATTCATCTGTTTAGAAGGTAAAAGCTAGAAAATATTGTGCTCTTACGATGGTGAATACTATTTACTGATAATACACATAGGTAAGATGGAAAGATGTTTGAAGAGTGAAAGGTTAGGCTAGCCTATTTTGACTGGTATCACCAGACAACATTATTAAACTGATCCCAGTATGCTTTTCTTTATAAACATATTACTTCCACACATCAAGTGAATATACATGGAGATACAAATGTTTGATATGGAAAAGGGTCACTTGGGGAGTATGTACATTGATTGCTTCTTGCCTAAAAGATCACAATGCATTGAGTCATTTGGCCAACAATAATAAAGTATGTTGTTATCAGTGCTTTATAGTCTACTGAATCTATTTAACTTTAACATAAAATTCAAGCCCCAAATGATGAAAATTAAGTTAGATTACTGGGTTAGATACCAATATTTGGTCTTAGACCTGTTTGACTGGCAAATAAATCTTGGGGTCTGTTTCTGTTGCTCTTGAAACTCTTTACGTTGCAATGGAATAGTTAAATTCTGACTCCTTGGTATCCTGTGATCTGTTGGACATTGATCTATAAAATCCTGTCTTAGAATTTCAAATAATATTTTGAATAATCTAGAATCATTCACAGCTTGTGGACAATCTTCTTATTTGTGTGCCTGTGCAGCACAAAGAAGGCTTTATACTGTTTTATCATTATGTACTGCAATTTGTTAAACACACATTACATGACTTTGGTTGGAAGCAAGTATTTTCTCAAAGACTGCCAAAACAAGATTTCTTTAGTTATAGCACAACTGTACTGTAGGAATTCAGCAAGTATAACAAAATGTAAAGGGTCTTACATTATCTTTTTAAGTCCAGTGTCAGTGCTGTTTGACTCGAGCTTTGCTTTGATGCTGAAGACAGGTCAGGACTGCTATGCTAACTCTCTGCTACAGTACAGAACATCAAATTCATTTTCAACATCAAACAAATATATTACATTTGTTCCTGTGGAATTTATAGTTCCAGTTTGTTTTCTCTTTTTAGATAATTGAAATGATTCAATATTTTCAAGGGTTGTGACAATAGTGACTATGGCACCTTTAAGGAAAATTGTTTTATGTAGCATAAAATACATTTCAATTATGTTATAATGTGTTAAGGGAAGTAAAAGATTTAAGATAATTTTTGGCCCTGTTTACTGAGTAGACATAGTCTTCCTCCAGCTTCAGGTTTGAACACATGCAGAGTGCTATGCCATCCATCTGGATTTCTGAAGGGATTCGCTCAATAGCCACGGAGTCCATGGTGACATGTTTGTGCTATCCGTCTGTTCAACAGTAGGTTGAAGTTCGGCTTTAGCCTAGGGGAGGTTCTCCTGTTCAGTGAAAACTACATTAGTAGAGATGCTGTGGATGACAGGTGTAAACCATATAAACTCCCCTGTCATTTGGCTTAAATTAATAAAGCTGAAAGGGCAACCGCATTGAAGTGCTTTGCCAGGGTTTTGGTATTCATTGTTTTAAAACAGCAAATGGCTCCTTCAGACCAATGTTATAGGATTGATGCATTGTTAGATTCTAAACGCACATTGAAACAGTATTAGTACTAGAAACCTTTTTTTTCTTTTCTTCACAAACAGAAAGTTTTGTCAGTAATAGGAGTATGGAAAGAAGGTGGAAAATAATTAGGTTAAGAATTATATAGTGCATCATAACAGTGAATTGTAGCAAGATGGGCAGTATGATATCTTTTCCTTGGATTTTTCACTTTCTTAAGCTAAGAGATGACAGATATTGGTGAACTAATTTGAATCACAATAATCTCATCCTCCTTTAGCCTGTATGATTGTAACTGGTTAGCTTTCTGTTTAAAATTTGCTGTATATGTAAACTATATTCTACAATTAATGCCAACAGTGTAGTATTTTGTAGCAAATTCTCAATCAATAAAATTCAGTCCTTAGATTCCCTGAGAAAAACATTTCCTCATTTCTGGATGATTGAAAATTCAGATATAACTAAAATGCATATTTTTATACTTTTTGATATTTTCTTTCCCTTCTTTCCCCTAAGAATATCCTCTACTACTTCATGGAACAAATCCAAACTTGTTATTTGGAAAATCTTTCTTAACTAGTGCAATCCATCAATAGTCGCAAATTTAGAAAGACTAATAGGTTTCAGTTAACACATAAACTTTTAATTATGTGTCTGTTTGATTTGTCTTTGCTACCTAACAAAATTATGTCAATAAATCATATAGCTAATAGATTAGACTAATTTGTACTGCTCTGTAACTTTTGTGGCATGGTGGATAGGAATTTGTATTGTCTTGGTTTACAGAAAGGTTACCTTATCATTTATTAATAGAAAATCACAGTGACCTTTGAGGTGATTTGGAGAGCTCATACTTCCTTTAATTAGTACAGGAACCCCTTCTGTGGTATTTGTCGAGGATGCCAATCCGTGTCCTCCTTGAACACTGTCAGGAAAAAAGAACTGACTACCTTTCCCAGAATAGCACCCTTCTCCATTCATGGACAGGTCTTTGTACTGTGCAAAATCAGTTCCTCTTTTATTTCCTCATCCTAGTAGAGTCTGGTGGAGCTAGTATAGTTAAATTTCTTGAATAGAGCCAAGCTTGAAAACTGTCCTGTGTGTCGTGGTTCCCAGACACTTCATGCTTAAGTTGTTTTCACTGGGTACTTCTATACAATGTATGTGGTCCCATTAGGGGAAGACAGCCTTTGGTATCTGCAAACTTTTCTTGTTAGAGGTTTGTGCACACCCTCTTCATCAACATTTATTCTTTTAGCTATTTAAGATACTTTAGTCTGGCATGTTCAAGTAATGTCAATCCCATTGTGTATTTTTTTAAAGCTCTTCTCAAAACCATTTAATGAACTTGCAAAATACTACATGTAACTCATGTATAAAATGACAGCTAGTGTTTCTTTTACTTTCAGATATTTCAAAGAATTTAACTTGCCAATAATTTACTTTGCTTCATTCTTTTTATCCTTAATGAGATATCGCTACCCAGAATCCCTCACTGCAAAGCAACTGCCCATAGGGGGCAAGAAGTAGAATTGTAAATCTTAATATTGTCACGAGAAATACACAGTTACTAGGGATTCCTCCCATTCAGCTTGACAGAAATGTTCAGGCAAGATATATGTAGAACCAAATTTGAGAGAGAGGAACGAGTGAGAGAGCAATAAGAGACTGGCCAATGTCTGTGTAAGTAACTTTATTGCAGTTAAAGAGTTCAGAGATAAGCACTGCAGATGATATTTTAAGTTGAAACGGCACTCAGAGTATTACTGTGTGTGTGTGTGTGTGTTTCTTCAAGTGTATACCAAGAGGGCATATACATGCTATTCTGGGTATTCAAAGTGCATGCCACCTCTTCAGTCATCTTGTAAGTTGAAAATATCACAGGTAAAGAACAATGAATTCCATACACCTAACTTATTCTATATCCTTGACTGCCATCACAGCATACTGTAAGTTGTATTGTTTATCATCATAATGTGTGACTGTGACATATAGTGCTCAACTCTAGGAGCATCACAAGATACAGTCATACCACATTGGATAATATAGGAAAAGGTCAAAATTCAGAAGATTTGCTTCTGAACGCATATTTTATAGCAAATGAAAGTAAGTGTGTGTGTGTATGTGTGTGTGTGGCACTATTGTAAATTAGAGCCACCATATTCTAAATCAGTAACATTCAGCAGTTGCTTGATGTTGCATGCCAAGAATAACTGCTGAGTGTTAGGCACATGCAGTCCTTACTGTCAGTCAGAAACTATTCTTCATCTTCCATTCTGTTTTTATTCATGTTTTCCTTCTGTGAAAATTCTGATCCAAGATAAGCATTAAATAATTTCAATTTTGATAACTGATTTAAAGACCATGAAAACATTGCAGAAGAAAAAGGGGTCTAGATCCTAATGGGGCACAAATTGGAGATAGGTACCAGATTTTAAAATGTATTCTGCATAGTATTCAAAACAAAGTAATTTATACTTAAACCGGATGGTATCTTTTTAAACAACAAAATGGAAGGCCATCCTCATGTTAGACAGGAAATAATTTATTAGTCATATGCTTTTTGTCACATAATGGTACTTACATAGCTTTCCTAGCAGCAAAAGTTTCATCTAGTCTATGTAATGGAATTTTGGGTTATCATTTTCAATTATAGTAAAGTATTTTTACTGACATCATTCACAATGATAAAGGGTTCTGTTGTTTTTACTCAGTTGTTTACATTTATGGCTTGCTAAAGTGAGAACATGCACACCTTGTTTCAGAGCACAACTTAAAATGGGGTTCAGTGAAGAAGTGAAATCACATCCTGCAATAAGAAAATAAAAAATAGTGTAAAACTTTATCATGTAAATCACATACTCTAAATTTCATATGAGAGTGGACCCTTTTTTAAATGTCCTCATTTATTATGGTTAATAATATTTATTGAGTGCTACTATGAAACTGCTAAGCAACTTCTATGATGCTTCTCTCAAACTGCATACATCCTTACATTCACAGACACAGAATTTCAGGTAAACTAATTAGCTTGTTTAGTATGGTAAGTGACACCATAATTTAAGCCCAGGGTTACCTGATTTCAAAGTCTTTGCTACCTCTAATACCTTTTTCATTTGTGTAGATGTCTGTGTCTTCTAAATTAAGTTTAATGTCATTTGTGGTGCTTGGTATGGAACCCTGGCTTTGTGGATGCTAGGCAAGGTCTGTAACACTAAACTCCACCCCCAGATAATACTATTGCTACTTTTTATTTCATATTTTAATTAGATAATATCTCACTAAGATTAAAATAGAGGCAGGCAGCCTGGTAGCTAAAAGAGCTTTTCTGTAGTGAGTGGTGGTATGGAAAAAGAGATTCATCCACATATTGTCAGCTGGCAAAGTTGTTCAAAAATGTTGTGTCAACTTTATTCACTTGCTATTCTGATCTACTGTCTCCTGTTATGTGTATATTTTTTCCTAAAATTATTTATGTGGGCATTTTTTTTTTGTCTTTGAGACAAGGTCTCACAATGTGGCTCTGGTTAGCCTGAAACTTGCTATCTAGAACAGACTAGCCTGGAACTCACAGAATTCTGCCTCCCAAGTGCTGGGAATATAGGCATGCACCACCACACTTGGCCTGTGTAATTCATAATGCATTACTCTACTTTGGTTCCCTGTGGAAACTGGATACCATGGACAGTGCTATAACTTTTTAACACTGTCCAAGAACACCTTTCTATTCCATTTGTTTAATATTTTCTTGAGGACAATAATATCCTATTGCTTAGTTATATACAAGCACTCAATATAAATTTAAATTTCCCATTTCTTAGCTTTCTATTGCTTTAGTATTGAGTTAATATGTACTGGTAGCCTAAAGCTTCACAAATGTATTATTTTACAGTTTAGTAGATCATAAGATTGACACTGTCTCAGCAGGCTAAACTCTAAGTTTCAGCAGGGCTGGGGCTCTAGGGAAAATCTATTTCCTGTTCATTTCCTGTCAGTGATTAAATGAAGTTCTCTGTGAGTGTAGGATTAAGGTCCCCATTGTCTTGCTGGCTATAGCTGAAGGAGAATCTTAGCTTCTGGAGGGTAACTTCATTCCTTGACTTTTGACCCTCCTCCATCTTCAAAGCTAACAAGCTGAATCCTTTTTTTTTTTAATTGCTCTCTGACCCACTCTATTTTTTCATATAAGGAGTTATCTGGTTAGATTTGGCCACCTGAGTAATACAAGACATTTTGACATATCAAGGTCCATAATATTAGTTACTTTCGCCTTGGACATGTTCACAACATGCTTTTGCCTTTAACATGCTCATAAGATTCTGGGTTGTGAATATTCTCGGGTGTCTGCTCTAATGCATCTAGATCAACACAGTCATATATGACTTGTATAGGAATGTAAAAAATGTTTTTTACAGTCAACCAAAGTAATATTATAACCTTTGAATTCTTACAGCTAAGCTATATTAATTTATGGTTCAATAATTTTCTGCTTGCAAATTACAGTAATTTAAATGTTACATAGGCAGCTCTAAAACTCTTGCAACAAAATTTAATGAAAATCTTATTAAAAGTAGAATTGTCCATTGAAAACCTTATCACCTGGGTTTTTGTTGAAAGCATCATTAGAGCACGATAAAAGAACAATTTTATGTTCCAATGCTTTAATAGATATTGACGACATCAATTTTGCAAGGAGACATAATTGCATAAAATGAGGATAAAAATATGAACTAAAATGCTTGCCATTGAAATGGTATTATTTATTGGACTTCATAATACAAAGACTATATGAACAAGATTTCCACACCTTAAGACTCTGAAAATTAAGTTAGCAGTAGTACTAGGTTTTGGATGAAATAGTGAAACTCATTTTCTTAATAAGCATAAACACATAAAATTATCCCATTGATATTAGTGCTATTTAGAAATTATTAAGGTGAGTGTGCATGGTTCAAGTTGGTCGATATAACTGCATCATATTTTGTTGAAAACCTAAATTGTTCCATATTTCTTTCTTCCCTCACAAAGCATTTGTCTGTTCAAAGAACTGTTCAAAATCAGGTGAAGTAGAAAGTTTTCTAGAAAACAATAGTAACTAGAAGGTTCTTACACATTTCTGCAAAGTCAAATAGACACAAGTTTCTGAGAACCTTTTAAACAATCTTTACACACATATCCTTTGGGTTAAGAATCAATAAAATTCAATGCAATTAAAATTTCTAATGTATTTTAGAATTATCATGCAATGGCATATAATTATGTGATTGATAGCCTTTCTTATGCCCTTTAGTCCAAGGTTTCTGTTAGGAAATGAGAAAGTATTGAAATTTGAGTGTTCCTTAATTACTAATTATTGAGTGAAATCATAACAGCAGGTGAGTACTGTTTGTGCTTCTGTTACTGAGTTTTAAACCTGATTCTTCAAGTTACTAAGACCTGAAAAAGCACGTTACTAACCTTGGAGTCAAATGTAGTGAAGTTTTGAACGCAGATCTTGTTACTCAACTCTCTAGATACTATCTTCTTACTAGTAAGAAGGCTTGGTAGTATTTTTTCTATTTATTCAATATACTTACTGTGCATGTATGCACATATATCATGCTGTGTGTATAGATTAAATGACAACTTGCAGGAATTGGTTCTCTCCTTTTGGTGTGGTTTGAATGAGAATGGCCCCCATGGGCTCATATGTTTGAGTGATGAGTTCCTAGTTAGTAGGAACTGTTTGTGGATGATTAAAATGAATGGCCTTAGCGAAGGAGGCATGTCACTAGAGGTGGGCTTTGATGTTTCAAAAGCCCACAGACCTACTCTCTTTTTGTCAACTTCCTTCAGGTCAGGATGTAAAGCTCCCAGGTACTGCTCCAGTGCCATGCCTGTTTGTTTTCTGCCATGATGATAATGAACTAACCCTCTAAAACTATGAACATGCCCCCAATTTAATGTTTTCTTCTATAGGAGTTGCCTTGGTCATGATGGTTCTTTACAGCAGTAGAGCAG
Organism: Grammomys surdaster; assembly: GCF_004785775.1. Classification (NCBI taxonomy): domain Eukaryota; kingdom Metazoa; phylum Chordata; class Mammalia; order Rodentia; family Muridae; genus Grammomys; species Grammomys surdaster. The sequence continues at coordinate 717,783 of NW_021604667.1, read as the reverse complement.
AATCTAAGATACCTTCTGACATGTGGATTCCATGCATCAAACTCAGGGTCGCAGGATTGGTGACATGCACCTTTACCTAGTGAGCCATCTCACCAGTCACATATTAGCTTTAAAAGTTTTCAATACTGGATTATTAGGTATTACAGTTTTGAAATTGAAGCATAAGAAAAATGATAAATTAGGGTGTCAAGCTCAGGCCAGTGTGTGCATGTCATTCTTCTGCCCATGCTCTCCCTTCCTTTGTTCCTTTCACATTCATGTTTCTCACTGTAGGTGGTTTTAAAAATCGAAAATGATGTTTAACAACCATTGCAAAGTCAACTAGCTTCACCTTTTCTTTTGTTTCTAGTTTCAAAAATATTACAATTAATGTTAAAGGCCAGTTCACAACAAAGCCTCAGCTCTCTCTTCATAGATATGTTTACTCATTTTCTATTGTGCTGGGGTGAAATGTGGTCTCAATTAAGTTACTCTACCTTGTTTTGAATAGAAATTCAAGATAGTTGAAATAGAAGTTTGAGGAATATATGTATATTCTAAGTTATAAACAGATTATCCAATTCAGGATCTTTGAGCACAGCTCCTTACAAGAGTATGTGTGCTTAATCATTTCTAAACGATTCACAACTGTAAAGAAATTTGTGGAACTGTAACCAAAGTTTCATTTTAAGTAGACTAGAGATCTGGGTCATATTTTGTGTATGTACACTGTCAGACTATTTAAATAGATGTAGCTAGAACATGCTGCCTTGGAAATGTTGTGTTATACTGCCACATCATTATAAACTTTGGCGTTGTTTTATATAATTAAAATACCAGGTTATATTTTTTAATAGTTGATATTGTTTATTTATCCATCTAGCTTTGGATATAGTCGGATATAAGGAAATAATCATTTTTAAATTGATGATTTTATGTTAAATATGAATGGATCCCCACAGGGCTAGAGAAATGACTCAGGAATTAAGATCATTTGTTCCTTTTCCAGAGGACCTGGGTTAGATGTTCAGTACTTACACGGCAGCTCACAGCCTTCTGTAGCTTCTTATGCCCTCTTCTGACCTCGGAACAAGTGGTGCATAGACATACATGTAGTTAAAACACCAATACATACTTTGTAAAGGAAGGAAGGAAAGAAAGGAGGGAGGGGAGGAGGGAGGGAACTCTTAGGGACTAGGGAACAAATTTCAACTAAGTTTGCATGTTAGTTTACATGAATGATACATGAAATTCACTGAAGAATAATGGTAAGCATCTATTAAATTTTATTTAATTTAATAATTTAGTTAGTAATTGCTTTTCTGACTATATGACTTAACAAGAAACTACCCTGCCTGATGTGTGTGTGTGTGTGTGTGTGTATGTGTGTGTGTGTGTATGTAATTTATTTATTTTTTTTTCAAATTGTACTTTATACTCATTCACACAGGGGTTATAAATATATAAACATCATTATACATATTTAAAAACCAGTAGGTTTTCAGAGTCTAGAGTGATAAATCATTGTTTAAGACACATTAACTGCTCATCCAGAAGACACAGGTTTAATTAGTAGCACCCACATTGTGGCCCACAATCATCTGTAATGCTCACTTCTGGCCTCCCCAGCCATTTGACATGCCTGTGACATATAGATATATAGGAAGACAAAACATACGTATATTTAAAAAAAACTAGTAAGTTTTCATAAGGCTTCTTTATATCTCTTTTATAGTTAACTCATTTTTTACCACCTCCTTTCTCTCATTTCCCTGAACATGTGATGCAAGTGACCAGTTGGGAATACTAGAGATTATAAACTAAGTGAATTATTTCCTAAATGTGTTTAAATAAGATTGTTTTCCATACTACTTGGTTAAAGGTTGACAAAAGGCATAGCAGTGACTAATAAAAGCAATGTAAAACAAAACATCTGCTAATTTATAAGTTTTATTTTATTCTCTAATCAAGAATACTGTGAATTAATTGGGAGGTTCAGTTAGTTAAGGTGGGCTAAGCCCAGTTATCTTGGAGCTAAGAATGTAGGGTTGATTTTTTGTTTAGCCTCTAGTGCTTAACCAAATACCTTTGAACAAGGAGATAGTTTTCTGAGATATAAGATCAGTAGCTATAAAAATGTTAAAACATAATGCACATGAAATTGGTCATCATAAATATAGTGTATGAGGGTGGCAAAAATGTTCTGGTGATGGGAGTTGCCTTTTAGAATCTGAAAGATTTTATCCATGGCTCATTTGGATGCATAACAGGATATATTTGAGATTCCTGAAATTTGTTCTGATTGACTAGGTTTCCATCATTAAGGATCATTAAGACATAAGTAGTCAAATTCATTTCTATGTAGAATATACTGCACACACATGAAAAGATCATATTTTGAAGATTTAAAACTATTATATTTAAGGAATGGCTTATGAAGATATGGTAAAGGTGGTAGGAACCATTTTCTAACCAGTGGGCAAACTTTTCACACCACATTAGTATTCTCACTTCCTTGATGACTCATTTCTTTCTATGTGCTTCTTACCTACTCTGATTGTCATAACTTATAATTTGCATCTGAAACATTTTTATGTTCTGTATAGAAGGGAAAAAAGAAGGATCTGTTCCATTATCTCAAATTAAGGTGATATTTTATTACTACTTTACAACATGGAGGCAAAACACTGATATACATAAATAGTAAAATAATAAACCTAAGTTGAATATAACTGGAAAATCTAGAAAGTGGTTGGACTTTTCACTCCCCCTCCCACTGGACTAATGCTTCTCTTTTTCTCCAGTAGACCTGTCTTGGTGGTTGGTAATTTGCTTTTGGTTTATGGGATCTGCCTTCTAAATAAATATTAAATTTGTATAACTTGAGTGTTTGAATATTTAATAAAGTAGAATTCTAGGCATTTGAAACCCAGTCTGTTCATAGTATGGATTCCTTATTGAAATATGTCACTAGAGTTGAACAATACCTTGTAAGGATAAAAGGTTTTAAAGCAAATTGTCTTGATACTGAAGGAGCTGGAGAGTCTAATCCAATTTCTTTATTGGGGATTGAAGGAAGAGAAGCTAAACTCACTACTGCAGGTATAATGAGGCTTCTCAGTAGCCAGGCCTGATTGATTGATGGTTGGAGGTTAGAGCATTCTGCTTAAAAGTTTGTGTGTTACTAGAGGACAGGTTCTGTCTTCTCTATTTAACTGATAGTGATTAGAGTATTTGCTGTTTCTCTCAACTGACTTCTACCTATTACAATCTACTTATCACCAATACCCCTGTCTTAATTACTGTTTCTATTACTGTAAAGAGATATCCAGACCACAAGAAGTCTTTTAACAGAGTTAGATATAACTGGGACTGACTGACTTACAGGTCCAGAGGCTTAGTCTGTTTTCATCATGGCAGGAAGCATGGTGGCAAACAGGCAGACATGGTGGTGGAGAGGTAGCTGAGAGTTCTACATCCAGATCCAGAGACAGCAGGAAGAGAGAGATACTTGGCCTGGCTTGGACATTTGAAACCTCAAAGCTTACCACAGGGACATACTTTTTTTTCAGCAAGGCCATATTACCCCAACCTGGCCATAACTCCTAATGTCACTCCACAAGTATTCAAATATATGAGTTTATGGGGACCATTTTTATTCAAACCACCACAACCTCCATGTGCAATCTGTCATGTTTTGTGCTGTCTAAAGGCATAGGACTCTTTGGATGAGATGTTTTCTATATGCCAGGAATGGAATGAACATTCATTAATTCATTTATTCACTTACTGTTTTATTTCTACTTCTGAATATATAGTGGATTCTGTTTGTTCTTTATCATCTACAATTCATCCACCCACCTACCCATTCATCCATCCATCTTTTCTTCCACCTATTCACCCACTACCTACCTATATGCTCATCTGTTTGTTACCAAAATATTATTAAAAATGTTAAGAATAAAAATAATATATAAACCAAGCTTCATAAATGAATAAAATTTGGTCAAGGTATGTGAAACTTGATGTAACTTAGTTAGTATCAGTGTGTTAAATGAGGAGAGCAGAACAGAGTCTTAAAATATGGTAGGGTGAAAGCAAAATCATTAATTTTAGAGTTGTTCAAGGACAGGATTGAAATATTCAGTGCAAATGCTTTTTGGTTCAGATAATTAACTTTCATCCTGTTACAGTTATCTAATGGAGTATCATTTGTCATTCCATTTGTCTAGCCCAATTCCCTCATCTGTGTCATAGTGCTATTTTTGTGATCATGATAGTCAGCATTGGAATTCAAAATCTGTCCTTTTAAATGCTGGTATCAGTAATCTAAAATCCTTCCTAAATTTGATCTGAATTATGATCAAAGAAGTACTACTGCTTCTTCCTATATGAGTATGTAATTTTACCATTGACATTGTCTTTTATGAAACTAGAGTGATAAAAATGGGTACTTTTAATTTGTAAATATTTACTAATTTTGTAAAGATTTATCTGTTTTCTTATTTATGTATCCGTGCCCCTGTGTGTGTACATGTGCATGATTGTATACACACGTGTCCCATGTTTCTGCTAGTTCTTCTCTTAGAGGCCAGGAAAATTTGTTGGATTCCCTGGAGCTGGAGTTATAGACAGTATTGAACTGCCCCATGTGGGTGCTGGGAAACAAAGTCTGGTTGTCTGGAAGAGTAGCAAATACTCTTTACAACTAAGCTATCTGTAGCCCTATTTATTATCAGTTTTTGTGGGGTAGGGACAAGGTTTTGGTGTGTTGCCCAGGCTAAATCATAAGTTCCAGAGGTCCTCCTGTTTCAGCATCCCAACTAGTTAAGAATACAGGCTTGCATTGCTAAAAATAATTTATTTTTAATTTTGTAAATAGCATATTAATAATTACACATATTCACAGGTCCCTCTGTGATATCTCTATACACACATATAATGTATAATAATCAGAACAATGAAATTGGTATATCTGTCTAACCCTGTACATTTGTTATTTCTTTGTTTAGAGACAATTAATCATCACTAATATCTACTTTTAAGTCTTCAATTAATTCTTGTCAACTATAGTTATATTATAGATGATTAGAAGTCCTGTTAATTGTTACCTCACCATCATCCTTTCCCATACTTGATGCAGGGGATTTAGGATGCAATTAAATAAATCAGAAAATTACTTGCCTCCAACAGAATATATTCTTATGGTATTTTCTAGTAGTTATAAAATAAGCTCTTAAATACGAATCATTGTACAGTCTCCACTCTCTGCTATTTTTAACTTTTATCCCTCATGTAATGGAAACAATGTTGGCTCTAGGTTTAGACATGGGTTTGGATTCATAGTTATGATATGTATGTGAGGCATTAAACTTCCCGGGCTTTAGTTCCCAGTCTTGAAAGTAAGATTGTCATGAGGATTAAGTACCATGTGAGAATGTGCCTGGCACAGTGCCTAGTACACAGCAGGTGCTGAGTGGATGATCTTATTCCTATGTTACTATGAACATCAGCTACTTAATCATGTAATTCTATTTTGAATATGGTAGATATCTGCATCTGAGAAATGTGAACAATAGTTTATTTTGCACTTTGAAATGTCATTTTAACATATTATTATCATCTTGATTATTTTTTGTGGATGCTTGTATTATCACAACAGAAATAAAACAGCAACTATTGATTGTAATAAAAAATATTGTTTATGCTAAATGTTTCTTTTAGTATAGCCATTTCTGTTCAATAAAAATAGGCTTAACATATATGTTATAAAATTACAAATAACTCCCAAAGGTTTGTTTTTCTGATTCCTTTCAAGCCTGACCTTATTAAGGAGATATGTTATCTATACTTTTCTTGGCCAGCATTTAATTTATGCCTTACTAATAAAGCCCACCATTTGTAATTTCCTCATGTAATAATACTGTGAATTTTGTGGATAAACTTATAGTTCAATACTTAAAGTATTGCAGATACTTTTCATTTTTAAAACTGATTTTAAAATATATTTTTTATGTTATATAGACTGACTTCGTTTACAAGTGTTAACTTCAGAAGTTGGAAATTTTGTTCCTGATTTTTATTTTGTAGTTTCCTAATTTTTCATAACGGAGAGAGATAAAATGAATGAGTATGAATATGCAAACATGTCTGATTTATCACTCAGATTTTGTTTGGGATAGATGGATGAGAATACAATATCTCTTAACATCTTTAACATTTAATTCATAATTTGAATCTATCTGAAAACTAATGGGAAATGGCTTCTATCATCTTAAGTTTTTGATTCATTTCTCAAGGGTGGAAGGAAATACCTTGACAGATTTAGCACTCAAATTCAAATGAGCATGAGAACAGGTGGCAAAATTTTTTCCTCCACCTGCCATGCAACTTTATCACAAGAAATGTTTCATTTAGCAAATGCTGCTGCTAGCACACACTTCTCTACTTCAGAGCAGACAAACAAATGGAGGGAGAGTACTTCTTTGAAGAAAACCCCTTTCTTGATTTTCTTTTAAAACTGTGAGTGTGAAATCTGACTTTTCTTTTCCTGGGGACTGGGTGGTGGAAAAGATGAGTCATTGACTTGATGAACTGGCCTGCTTTATGGTACTGCCAAACCCTCTATGGCTGGCTGTCTCGTGTGTTGTCTTGTTAGTGTTGCTGTTCTTCTGTGCTCACCCACTGGCAGGAGCATTTGATTAGGATAATATTATTAATCTTGGAACTTAAAAATATTTGTGTTATACTTTAAACAGGAACAGGAGACATTAGTGTTTTGTTGTACTGAGCTGTGTTATTACAGTATATGTTAGATTTAATATGTATAAGGAAATGATAGCAAGTCAAAAGTCACACTGTGAAATTAACCAGTAACTGAATGGAGGCAAACAATAAAGCTGTTGTTCATGTAGTTTACATTTTATTCTGATTCATGTTTTCTCTGATGAATTCCAAGTAATGCAAGAATGTTTAAGGCAGACTATTTCCTTGCAAGGTCACTGTGCTGTTTATTTGGTGTAAGCTAAAAGTTAATCTGCCAGTGTATAAGTTGGCATGCAAAACTTCCCTACCAAGGAAAGTCATGTGCTTTTAATATATTCTCATGATAATAATTTCAAAAAAGTACTAAACTGTTCCCCTTTTCCTTGACAGTGAAATGTCACCTTCCCTGGCTTTTACATTTAAGATGTATTTGTGGATGGAAGTGATAGAAGCCAGGAAAGTGAAATGTACATTTTATAACTTATCAAGACCTCGATTTCAAACACAATAGCAGGTTTTAGTAAACTTCGTCTTTTGGATGTAGAGATAGATCTAGGACTGTTTAGAAGGAGGTTTTGCGTTTGGACTCAATGCAAATTAGATGTGCCCCCCCCCCGACACACAATGAAGCATTACCAACCAATGTGATTGGCATAGTAATTTATAAAAATATTCAGTTCTTCCTAGAATCTTGAACAAATGAACTTACCCATCACTGTTCTGTATTGGAAATGTTTTAACAAGATTCACAGAGCACTCCTTTCCTGGCAGTCTCCTAGGACATAGATTCAATGTACAATTCTTCATTATCATAAAAAAGAAAGAAAAAAGAATGATCTAGTAATTTTTAGAAGTCTTTTTGTCAAGTATCCATTTGGATGAACAGCTCCACATAGACCCCAGGGATTTCATGCATGTCTGCATGAGTAATTTGAAAGTATGTCTTGTGGTCTATGCTTCGATAATTTATAGGTTTATAGATAGACACTTTGTATTGATTTGCATGTTCAGGGATAGTGAAGAAATTGAACATTTTTATTTGTTAAATATATATATATGAATTGTGAGTTTGTATTCATTTACATTAGTTTTCCTTGAGGTTTTTCTAAAATATGGAAAGGTGAGATATGATTACAATGTTGGCCTTGACTTGTTAACAAAAAGCAATTGCTTAGACTTCTTTATTTTTCTTCAGACAACAGTGTAAGTAAATACACTATTGTGTGTTCAGTTTTTTCATGTTTGCATTTGTTTTAGTAAAATGAATCGAGACGCCTCTACCTTTAAACTAATCCTCTTCAAAAACCAGTGATTATTTTCTTTGAGTAAACACCTTTGGCTGGTTCGTGCACATTTTATGAAAGATTCATTTTGTATTAGCCGGTTGGTTGTTTTGAAAATAAAATGTGTTTAGTGTACAGGATTATTTTGGCAGCCATATGTAGACACTAATGTAGCAGAAAGATTTAAGTTTTAGGAAAACTGATAAAGATATCGTCTCCTCTAAATAACCATTGAGTATTTATATAATCACAGAGTTTGATTAAGATTTGCAAGATTGTAAGTTATTATGTGAAAATAAATCCAGTTAACACTTGTTTTAAGTAGAATTAAGAAATTGTTATTCCTACATGAAATAAAAAAATCTTTTCTATATAATTATTTTATAAACCTCAGAGCTATTATCTACTGATCTATGTAAACACTTGAGTTTTCAAAATGTTAGGAATGAGGAGATCTGAAGTATTCTGTTAGAGAGCTTAGACAATGTAGTGGTAGTTAATAATCTCCACTGTGTTTTTGTACTGCTAACATTACTTTGTGGAGTCAAGCCAAGGATTTGGAAATATTTAAAACATGAAATTACTCACTTCATATGGAAGTCAACCCCTCTATAGCAGGGTTTCACAACCTTATCAACATTGACATTTGTGCTGGAATATCTTTGACATACAGAACTGTCCTGTGTACTGTAGTATACTCTAGCAGCATCCCAAGAGATGACAGTAATTGCCTACCCCTCCCTCAGTTTCTACAGTAAAAATGTCCACAGCCATTGTCAAGGGATATGTGCATGGCAAGGGGCAGGAATTGGAAGCAAAATTCTGTCCTTCCTTCTACCTTTTAGGAACCATTGGCATGCATATTGTTTTAACTAAATGACTTGAAAAATGTTTTTTTTTAAAGACAAAAATTTTTGTTTGATAAACAATCCCTTAAGGTAACATGATATAATTGTGGCCTGGGCTTTACAAAAAGAGAAAAATATTACTTCCTTTAAGTGTTGAAGAACAATGTTCTTCCTTGCAGTCAATAAACTTGGTCTTCTAAGAAGGTTGACATGACATGTACTGTTACTGGTGCAGAAATAATAGGGAATGTTTTGAATGTTAACGAGTCAGTTTCCTCAGTATTCCAGAAGTCAAGTATGAGAGCTTCTTCAGCATTTGAAGTAATTAATTAGAAAGCTAGTTATCTCCCACTGCCACGAAAAGGTTGTATTTTCATAGAAGCCTTCTCAATTTTGAGAGCAAGGGACAACTGACAAAGAGACAAGTTGTTATCTATAGTTTATTCAAAGAAGCTGCTTCTAGGATATGTCATAAGGACAGAGCAGCTCCAGCTTTACCCCTGTCCTTGTTGCAAAATGATAATTGATGGTCATTTAAACACTGCATGATAAAGAAATGTCTTTGGAATGATTCACAGAAATGAGATCCCATATTCAGTTACAGGACATAAATTAAACCTCTCATGCTAAGCTGTGTGTAAGGAATATAAAAATTAATAGCACAGTCTGTTGGAATTTGCTATAAAAATACTTTTAGATGGATAGATATTTTCTGGATAGAGACATGCCTCGCCATCTATTTCTGACTTTCCCAATTGATTCTGTAAATTCCAGTGCCTGTCTACAAACAAGTGTATGAGTATTTTGTATGCTATGTAAAATAATATATATATATATATATATATATATATATATATCATTATTTTTAAAGCTATTTCTGAAACTTCAATGGAAAGCTATGTTCATTTTCTTTTATGCTTGTCAAAATCTTATTTGAACTATTCTCTATTAAATATCAATGAGAGATGAATAAAACATAGTTATGTATTATTAATTCATTTTCATTATATTATGGCTCTAATGTCATTAGGAAGAATTGATTTGACCCTAAAGACAAGAATTTCTGCTAATTATAACAGGATTTAAAAGCACTCGATCGGTGTCAGTATTCAAAATGCAACATCTTTGTGTATAAAGTAGCTATAGTATTACAACTCTTTCTAATTTTAAAACTGAGCAGCTCAGATTATAGATATTATAGGAAAAGGGTAAAAATCTTTGATATTAGATGGTCCAGTTAAGAAATCAAATAATTTAAAATTCTGGAAGTTATATAGATAAATAGAAAAATTCAAATTGATATTTTTTTCTTTTCCTAGTATCTACCTAGTATCTATCAGGAAAGTACAAATCAAATCAGAGCCAAGGTCTCCTTGTTCATAGGCCCATGATCTAGAAGCCATGTTAGCTATCTAGAGGTGATGATACAAAAGGCCTCTTGTAAGAAATAGTGACAGGTCATTTCAGGGTAGTCATTTTTTAGTATAACCTTAGGAAATCCCTTTAACTATCAAGGGTTTCACTATAGTTTCTGGTAATTAAGTAACTGTACATTCTACAATCTTTTCTATGGCCCTTATATGTATTATATTATATTAAACATTATATATATTATATTAAACAGTATATATGTATGTCTTACACTTTTAACCATTTCTTTGCAAAAATGAAAATGTTAGTAGTTATTTCTATAAACAGTCTCAAATTGAGAAAAGAGAGCTAAAGTTTATATTTTATGAGTTTATTTTATTAGAGTTTATTAACAAAAAATTATTTTGCTAGAGTTGACTAGAACTAGTACTAATAGCAGCAACATGAAGTACTGTAGTAACATATTGTAGTGATTTCTTTTTAAACTTTTATTAGTGCAGATGTATAGGAATTGGAATAATGCTAGATTTAAATCAAAATCTTAATTCAATTACTTGAATAACCCGGTTAAATTATTTTTTAACATTTCCTTTATTTTCCTTAAGAAGAAAAGGAGATGGGGACTAGAGAGATAGCTCAGTGGTTAAGAGCACTTGTTCTTCTTGCAGAGGACCCAAATTCAGTTCTCAGCACCCACATGGTACCTCATAACCATCTAGATCTCCAGTTCTAGGGGATCTGACTTATTCTGACCTCTGAGGGCACTTGGCAGTCGTTTGGGTGCACAGACTTACATGAAGGTGGATATTCATGTACAATAGCTAAATAAGAAGAAGTGGGGCTAATAATAGGACATTTTGCCTTAGGTTGTGTTAAAGTAAAAGACCCCATGGGGGGGGGGTAAAATTCTTGGCAAGTACTTGATAGAGAATATACATCATTTGCTAGATTTCTCTTCTTAAAATTGGGTACTTGAAATTAAACCTAACCATGACATACACAATTTGAAGATATTCCTATCCAAATAGTAAAATACATAAAGTAAACACTGTCATCCTAAAAGTTCCTTGCAACTACAGCTTAAAACTCTTTTAGTTGTTTTCTCGGTTCTTCTCTAAGATTTCTGTCCTTTGAAAGCATCTTAAGTATGTGTAATTCTATGCTATGAATTGGTCTGAGATTAGAATACAGGGAAAGAAACCTCAGAATATCAGCATATTCCATAGTTAGAATGTCAGCAGCAGCTGACAATTTTTCTAGATAGTTTCACTATTGTGAATTCTGTACATTTTAATTTTTCCCTTTCTTTTGATTTAAAACATTTCAGATCACTCGTGGAAGAGGAAGACCAGCACTTGAAACTGTGCCTTGGAAGTGACATGGGTCTCTCTTCCCATTTGCACTCTTGTAAGGCAGGAAGCACTCGCATCTTTACCAGCAACAGCCACAGTTCCGTGGTGTTACAGGTAATGTGGACTACTCTTTTGTCAGGATTTGTACAGATACAAAACCTTCCGGTTTTTTTGTTGTTTTGGGGTGCAGGATATCAGAAATTGGGAAGGCTGTAAACGTATGAGGATGAGAAGAGAAGGTACATGGGAATTTTCGGTTATCAGCTCATCTCTTGTTGTTTACAAGAAGGTGAAATTTCTCAGAAACAGAATCTATTATTTAGAAAAACAAATAAAACCCCACCAATGTAGAAATTTTGATTTAAAATAAATAATATTTTCTTGAGTTAAAAATAGTTGTTACAGTTCAGTTTCTATTTTATTTCTATAAAGTGTGTCTTGCTAGCTAGTATAGTATGTCCAATTCTTTTTTAAAGTTAATTTTTAAAATTTCATTCATACTCAAACACACACACATACACAAACATAAACACACATACACACACACACACACACACACTATTTTTACATAATTTCCCCTCACTTCTCCTTCCTCTCTAAAGAATATCATGTTTGCCAACATTGATTCTCTAATCTTTATTGATCTCTATTGTATAAGCCAAAGTAAAAATCACAAATTTCCTATTATAAATATTCTATTTTCTTCTCTCTCCTGCAGTTATCGTTGTCATAGTCCTAAATATCACATTTACTTGATATCTCATTTTTCATTGGCCATAGTAGTTACAGGAGTAGGGATGGAGACTACTGCATGTAATCCCATTCATAGGTGTAAAAGTTAATAACTAACATGAAGGGAACAGGCAGAAAAGAAAAGGAGTACAAGCCACAGAGATTTGGAGCTATTTTGGATGAACACTGATATTCCAAATGACCTTACTGACCTCTGTGGTGATTGATGAGTTAGAGAACACTAGAGACCTTGATGGCTATAAGTACCTTCCAGATAGAACTACAATCTGCCAGTCTTTTCTGCTAGGTAAGAATATATATCATCTTAAATAATACTTATAAATTTATATATATATATATATATATATATATATATATATATATATCTTTCTAAATGTATCTTAAAATTAAATCTTACTAGGTAGATTTTATGAATATATTTGATTAAGAACAACTACCCTGAGGTAGTTAAAATACAATGAAAGATGATGCTTATATTTATTGCATGATATCTGTTTAGTGTAATGTCTCTAGAATCAATTTTTTATCTCTAAAATGTAAGTCCTTAGCAAGGCATTTCTATATTACCTTTCTTTCCAATCTTTAAAATCTAGGAGGTAAGTTTTAAAATTTGTTGTCCTTTGGATGTCCTTAACAGAAATTTGAGGGTCAGAGAGGAAGATGGTTCAGTCTTTTGGTACCTTGATAATGTATAGATAGTATAAATGTTGGGTTTTTGGGCCCATTCAAGGAGACCTAAGGGGTTAAGAAGATATCAAGGACATAAGAGAAAACAATGTGCTACTTTAATGTCTTTGTACTAAAGAACCATTTAAAACAATGGGGAAAAGCCCAGGTATATCTGTACAATGCTAATGATGAATACATACTCATTCATATTTATGTTTTTAGGCCACTCATTGCATCCCTGCTAATTTTAATGTGTTAAACATAGTAGTGATCACTACTATATTTCATAGCTATGGCTCCCAAATTTTAGTGTATGTTAGGATCATCAGGACTTGTTAAAACACTGAGCATTGACTCTCAACCCAGAGGTACTGAATCAAAAGTCTTGGGTATGACCTAGTAATTCCTAGTTCTAGCAACTTCCCAGGTGGTGCATTAACCCAGAGAATATACAGTGTTCACCTAGTACCCACAGGAATTTATTTCTAGAACTCACCACAGGGACCAAAATCTTCTCCAGTTCATTATATGAAATAGCATAGTGTTTCCCTAAAACCTGAGTATATCCTCTGTATACTTAAAATCATCTCTAGTCTATTGACTTAATACACTTTAAACTATATGTAAATAGGTGCTGTATTGAATTGTTTAGGGACAAATGACATGAATGAAAGTTCAGAAATATTTTCAGTACATATGCAAACATCCTAGGGTAGACTTTACTATACAGTTCATCCTCAGTTGTTGAATTTTTAGATAAGGGACCCACAGAATACATTGAGGATCAAATGTATAGTAGCACCGCTGTGTAGAAGCAAGAATCTTCCTCTGCTAAGAAAAATGGAATCTTTTCTCTATGGATAAATAGATAAGATGATAGAGAGATGGATCAGTACAAAGTCCCACCCTAGCTGAGGGGCTATTGGCCTTTAATAGCTTCAGAAAGAGCTTTGTTTTCTTTAGAAAAAACAAAAAGTTTGCTTTTTTTTTAATAGTGTGACCCATGAGTAAATGGGGCACATTCTAGGGCAGGCCTCACAGGTGGGCTATCCAAATTCAAATTGATGAGTTAAAGGAGGAGGGGAGGAAGAGGGAGAGGGAGGGGGAGAGGGGGAGGAGGAGGAGGAGGAGGAGGAGGAAGAAGAAGAAGAAGAAGAAGAAGAAGAAGAAGAAGAAGAAGAAGAAGAAGAAGAAGAAGAAGAAGAAGAAGCAGCAGCAGCAGAAGAAGCAGCAGAAGCAGCAGCAGCAGTGGTGGTGGCAGAGTACTTAGAGAGGTGTGGCTCTGGGACTAGTTTGGAGAGGGAATATATTAAAATACATTGTATGAAGTTCTCAAAGAATTAATAAAATATTATTTTTTAAAAGTATGTTCCCACAAACAGATTTTTAGACCAAGCACTAGGAGGGAACCTTTTTCTATCTAATTTTGGACGGGTGGTTGTCAAGGGAATAAGCTGGAGAAGTGTTTAATATATAAATGTTATCATTGTGTTAAAATTAGCAACAGTAGAAACTCCAGTGTGAGAGGGGTGATTGCTCCATGGGGAGCAACTGTTTTTAGGAATTCTTGCCCTGGATGATTACCCATTTCCAAACTGTAGTGAGAATAACTTGGTTCATATAGTACAGCCCAAAGTAGAATACTAATTATAGTATTACTAGCTAGCTATCTAACTTTGAGAAAATCATTTATCTACCTGGACCAGTTATTTTATTTGTAATCTAGGTAAAATATATGAAGATTAAGTATCATAATTTATGGGCTAAGTGAAATCTATGATAAATATTTGTTTTCCTTCCACCCAAGCTAAACAGAGAAGATGTCAGGGAAACTGTAGCTGATCAGAAGTGATGGGTACACCAAATAAGGTATCCATCTGGTTGGCCTGAGTGACTCCAGAAGTTTAGTCATCTTTGTTAAATAGTCTGCAACAAATTAGGCTGTCAGAGTGCCTAGAAAGATATTTGATATGTAATCATCTTGGATTCCTAGAACCTTGAACAAATCCCAGAAGAATCCATGGTGGAATTAGCAGTACAAATTACACATACTGAAGTAAGAAGATTATCTAGAGTTAGCTTAAGGAGTGAATGTTCAAGTCAAGGATAATCTCATTGCCCCTACTTCTTGACTACTTCTGCATCTGTGCTTATTTCCTTTGTTTCTTTGACTTCTCCTTATTATCCCAGGTGGACACTGTCTTTCTTTTACTATTCAGTCCTATGATAATAATTCTTAGTTTCATATGGATCAAGTGCATTTAACATTTAAATAAGAGCTTTATTGAGATGAAATTCATATACCGTATAATTCACCTAGTTAAAGTGAGTTTTAGACTGTTCACAGGATTTTGCAACTATCACAATGGTCTATGCTAGATTATCATCTCAAAATAAGGAAACCTATATCTTCTAGCAGCTACTCAAAATCTACTGCCAACCCCTTCTATGTCCCTAGTAGCCATTAATAGTTCTGCATATTCTGAACATTTCATATACATGAAGTTACAAATATATGGCCTTTGTGACTCATTTCTTTTAGTAAGACCATAAAGTTTTCAAGGTTCATTCATGTTATAGCATGCAACATACTCTCTTTCTTTCTATGACCAAACAATATCCCATTGTGTGGATGTACTATATTTTATTGATCTATTTGTTCATTGATGAGCACTTGGTAATTTCTAGTGTTTAGCTTATGAACAATGTTGTCATGATTACTTATTTACCAATATTCTAATTTCTTTTTTATATGAATCTAGGAATAGAATTTCTTGGTCCTGTGGTAATTGTATGCTTCTGCTTTTGAAGCTTTTGAAGAATTGCCAGAGTGTTTGCACTATTCTATATTTGCACTGATTGTAGACAGTTTCTTTACAGTAATATATATATATATATATATATATATATATATATATATATATTACATGATCCTTGACACGTAGTACAGTAAACAAAAACAAAGCATGCAGTACATTCTCCTTGACAGTTCTTCATTTTAATTTTGCATTATGTCCCTCGGAGCAGGTGTGAAGTCCTACTTGTGGTTTTGATTTGCATTTCCCCAATTACTAATTATGTTGAACAGCTTTTCATTTGTGCTTATGGTCATTTTTATGCCATCTTTGGGGAAATATCTGTTTAGAATTTTGGCTCAGTTTTTAATTGGAACACTCATCTTTCTAGTATACAATAATAAATATTGTCTTCTCTGACATAGATACAAATACTTATCTGATAATTGTTTGCCAGCATTTCTCACAACAACTTCAGTCTTATGTTCCTTCATTGTTCTGTTATACTATGGCAATTTCTAACCCATTAAACCATCTACCCCTTTCTTTGGCATTAGTATGGAGGTGTTTGAATTTTTCACTGCCCTCAAAATTTACACTATTCTTTCATATATCATGGTTCTTCTCTTTCCTCTCCCTAAAATGTCCCTTCTTTTCTTTTTTCTATTTATTTATTCCTATTTGTTCATAATGACTAATCTAAATGGTACATTTTGGAAACATGCTTCTACTTTTGTTTTATGGGTATTTTTAAAATTTGTGTTTATCAGACACATAAAACATAAAACATATATATATATATATATATATACATATATATATGTATATATATATAAATGAGTGGTATTGTTGGTGCATGATAGATTGTATAATATTTAAATAAGATTAAATATGTCTCCTCAAATATTTAGCATTTCTTTATGGTAAGAAGTTTTAAAAACCCTTCCTTCTAGCTTTTCGAACTTTGTGATAAGTGCTTGTTATCTATCAGCACCCTGCTAAGCAATAGCACACCAGGACTCTTTTTTCCTATCTAACTGCAGCTTAACAACCATTGATCTACTTCTCCCATCTAAGCTATTTTGTGACTAAATCAACTACCAGCTTCTACTATATCCATATAACTCAGCCCTTGATGAATGTCAGGTCTAAGAAGGATTTTCCCAGACCTGGTATCTAAATGTTTTTTCTGTATGCCTTGTGTTTTAGTGCTGGGGTACATGAGTATTCTCCATAAATATTCAGCTTTGATTTTTTAATATTCTCTATCATTAAAAGAGGCAATGCAAGTAAAGAGCTTAGCCTCATACTCGGCATAGAGGAACCACTTGGTGCATTTTTGCTGTTCTTATGAATATTATTTATGGGATGAATAAATTTAGATGGCAGTTTGTGATGTATTTATGTATAGCCTTGCCTCATTGATGCTTGAAAATAGATTATGAGACAGAAATGGCAATCATTGTCATATTCACCTTGTATAAAGGGATACTATCACAGAAGTTAGGAGGCATGCCAAGATTCATACACTCATTTAGATGACACATTCTTGACCCAGGTTTTCTGACTCTATACATGTAGTTATACTCTAATTTTGTTGTAAACCGGTTTACCTTTTGAAACTTAACTTCTTACAAATAATAGCTGATCATTAGCCATGATTTTAAAAACATATCAACAGAATCTAACAATTTACACAATGATATAGTAAATCTTATTCTTAATAGAAATAGTAATATTACATAGATTTTTTCCTTCCTTGCCTGTTCTCTCTTCCTCTGGCCCCCCAAAAATAAGATTTGGCATTTGGAAGCTGTGTGTTAGGACAAGGAGGCCATAACAAGGGTACCATGCTCCAGTTGGTAGCTATATATGTTAGTTGCTGAACATTTCTATTATTGAATAGAAACAATTTCTTGCATATTGTCTATGCTTATTTAAACCCATAGAAAAACTTAAAAATACCTCTCTGTTCTGACCAAGGTAACTGACAGCATCCCTTCTTAATGACTATCACACTGATCTTTCTGTTTTTCTCCACTTTTGCTATTTATATTTTCTGCTTAATTTTAGTGGTAAAGTAAGTAAAGTGTAAGATACTATCTCATAACCTTCAGTTATTATCTAGCTGATAGAATGTTTAAAATAGAGTTGTTTAAAAAGCTTAGGCAAAGTAATGTGTCTTGCTTTCCACTGGTTTAGCGCTATGGTATGTTTAGTTTAAAGTAAATATTTGGGTTGTTGATCACGACAGGTTGATAACCTTTACCTCATTTAAAAATTTTATGATCATAAGTGAAATAGTTTTAAAAGGATATTCCTGAGCCTGGCATGACAGTAAACACCTTTAATCCTAGCACTCAGAAGGCAGAGACAGGTGGATCTCTGTGAGTTGTTGGACAGCCTAGTCTACAGAGTTCCATGGTATCCAAATTAAAGAAAATACAGCAACAAAACAAACAACAAATGAAAGACAATCACTTCTAGTATTCTATATGTAAAGTATTGATGGTCTTTCAGTATTTGGTAGATTGCACCAGTGAAAGTCATCCAGCATTAAGTGTTTTTTAAGGGAGTATTTTAAGTACAAATTCATAGCTATGTAAATATTTACATTATCTGATTCTTCTAGAATAAACTTTAGTAGTTTGTCTTTCAATCAGTTGATACATGTCAGTTAAATTATCAAATTGATTGGCAGTTATTAAAATATCTAGAGTGGATTAGCAATTCCATCAATTCTCATGTTAGTTATTTGTATCTCCTCTAGGCATTATGTCTCGGGTTTCATTCGTGTGTGTGTGTGTGTGTGTGTGTGAGAGAGAGAGAGAGAGAGAGAGAGAGAGAGAGAGAGAGAGAGAGAGAGAGAGAGAAAGAGAAAGAGGTGTTTAAGGATCTCCTCAAAGAAACTGTTTTTGTCTGTATTATTCTTTTGCTATTTTTCTGTTTCACATTTAATTGAATCCCATTATGGCTTTGACTATTTCTGCTTTTCTGCGTAGTGAAGTATCACAATGGGAACATGGAGTTCTTTCATTTGAGACTTTCTCCTAGTCATTTACCGATAGAAATCCCTCCTAAGCACAGCTTACCTGTATCTCATACATTGGGAGATGTTGCATTTTTATTCAGTCAAACCTACTTTCTGGTTTCCCTTTGAAGTTCTTCATGACTTATGTGGAAGTGTCCTATTTACTTTTTTATGTTTTTCAATTGAAAAAAATGAGAACTTCATACAGAAGTATTGTGTTCACATCATTTCCACCTCTCCCTCTCCTCCACATCTTCTTGTGTTTCCCCCTCTGATTCCTTTCCAAACTCATTACTTCCTCTTTTATTATCATTGATACACACGCGTGCGCGCGTGCGCGCGTGCGCGCGTGCACACACACACACACACACACACACACACACACACACACTCTAGAGTTCATTCAACATTACTTGCTTGTACATGCATTTAGGGCTAACCACTGGGATTAGATAACCTGTAGGGGAGTTTTTCCTTGAAGAAAACTGATTCTCTCTCAGCAGCCACTGATTACCTCTCCTAGGGGATAGACCCTTAAGAAATATCCTCCATCTGCATTAGAATATCACCTGATGGTGTCATTATGCAAGTCTTCTTTAGGGAACTATATTGCTTGAGATTTCATGGGTGTGGGCTTCCCTGCCATGTCCAAAAGATATTACCTAGCAGCATGTTTCCTGGTTCTCTGGCTCTTACACTATTTTTTGCCCTGCCTCTTTATTATTTTTTATTACAAGCCTTAAGTCTAGCAGTTGCATTGTAAGTGTATCATTTGGGGGAGCACATCTGTTGTCAGTTGTTCTGTGCCATTTGACCACTTCTGGATCTCTGCAATGGTCTCAATATGCTGGGAAAAGTGGGTTATCTGATGAGGAGTAAGAATACAATTAGAAATTATATTGGTTTAGAAAACAGCAGTAGTTGGTTTTGCTCTAGGATCTGTGACCACTCCAGCCATGGATAGTTGGCTGGGTTTCCAGCACCAGGCATGAATTTCCCCCTATTGAGTGGGCCTTAAGTCCAGTTAGACAGTTATTGTTTACCCAATGAAATAAGTGCCATTAGAGCACCAATGCTGGGCCAGTCATTATTGTCCTTTCAAAGACTTGAGGGAATTCTGGACATCTTTCCAGTTTGATTTCTCATTTTATCAAACTAATTAGAAAACACCCTTTGTATTAAAAAAATTAAATTTTTTAAAAAGATATTTAAAAATATTTTAAATAACTCACAATTGTATAACTCACAATGTCATGTACTTTGAACAGTATCCCATAGGTGCATGGATATAATGTGTACTTGAAGTTATTTGGTAGTGTATTTTATAAATCTTAGGTAGATTGAGTTGACTGTTATGGTTGTATCATCTATACCCTTACTGATTTCTATCACATTTTAAGGCCACCAAGATGGTCACCATTGAAATCTATAACTACAAGTGTGAACCTCTTTTGTTCTCTCTCTGGTTCTTCTAGTTTGGGCTTCATGTATTTTGAAACTCTACTCTTATGCCACAGAAACATTTGCTGATTTTATATACCCTTGAATAATGCCTGAATCACAAAATGACTCACATCCACACTGCTAATAGTTCTTGCTCTGAAATCTGTTTTGTCTGATACTATATTTATTCTAGCTATGTTTTAGTTACTATCAACTCAGTATATTTTACTATCTTCTTACTTTTGACTTTACAAATTAGAACATACAGTGAATGTGATTTTTTACTTATATGTACTTATATATGCATTGCAAATATGTCATTTCATTTAATCCTCACAATTATGATGACATAGAATGATTACATGACTCCACCTTATTTCTTATTACACCTTGGTGGTCCCTTCTCCTAGCTCTTGGGAACTACAATCTATTTTCTGTTACTTTGTTTATTCAAAAGAACCCCGAAATATAATATAACCCATAAGATACAGAAATTGGCTTCTTTTACATAGTCTTGTCTTTTCAACCTATGTACTTTGTCATATATGTTAGTAATCTGTTCCTTTTTAAATACTTGAACAGTTTTTTCACAGTATGACACTTTGTGGTGTCTCCTGGCTGTACAATTTCATACTGACCATTTTCTCAATGCTTTCCACTTATCAGGACTGTCTCCATGATCTAAAAGCTGAGGCTTTGTCCCCTGCTGTGCTATATACATACCACAACTACACCTATGTCTTGATCCAGATATAGAGAATTAAAAAGTGAACACTTACCATACAGGCTAGCATGCATATCATCATACCAACAGAAAGCTGCTTCTTACTTGGAATTTTAGGCACTGCCTTGAAATGCTAGATGACTACTTGCAGGAAGTATTTGCCCAAGTCTTTGCCTTGCCTTGATCTACAGGCTGGTGGAGGCTGAGCCAGGAGGTGCATTTTGTCCTATAAATTTAATTGTCTTGGTCTTTTCTAATTGAGTTTTGCCTGGGTTTCCATGCTGTACCTCTCTCCAGGCTGCATGTTGTGACAGTTAAAGGTCCATCTAATTTGTTTCCTAACTTTCACAGAAACTGCCCTTTTGGTCTTTAAAAGCTCTATTTTTCATATATTTTATCTTGGTTTTAAGGTGTTTCAGGAGGTAACATGACGAAAAATGCTGCTGGTTTGCCTTCTCTGGAAACCAAAAAATGTATAAGCTAAATATTGAGAGCCAGGGCAAAATTGTCTAATTATTTTAGAGGAGATTTGATTGCTAATTGCTTTCTAAAGGGGGTCAAATTTAAATTAGGCTTTGAAGGAGGGAAGCCATCCATGTGAAAAATAATGGCAGAAATAAAAAGTCATATGCTTGGTTACAGCACACAGGGTCATAAAAGTTATGGATGTATAGTTGGGTTAAAGCCAAACTTGAGAAGTCTTTGAAAGGCAGTAGTTATGATACACGTAACGATAGAGAGCCATTAGATGTTTTGAAAATACAAGCCATGTTACATAATGACAACAGGGTTTAGTATTAATATAAACTTTTATTATATCCAGCCTATATATCTCATTTAATTTAAGTGCATCTTTTCTTCTCTGTCCTTTGAATCAAATGAGGGGCAGCCTCATAAAAGTGAAGCTCATACTGTTTTGATCAAATATGTGGCATCTCCTTAAACTCATTACTTAAGCTTTCCTTCTTTGGTTCTTAAAATCTTCATCTTTGTTTGGACAATACATTTTTTTATCAGTAATTTTATTATTCTTATAAAGATGAGTTTCCTGGTTTTGCTCATTCTTCTTGCAAAATTATAGTCATCACATCAGTTAAAATATGCTACTAAACTCTTTGTAATGCAGAAGTGAAATATTTGATTATCTCATTACTTTTAATACCATAATATACATCAGAGTTGCTTTTAGCATGATAGTCATATATTTCATTTGAGTGCTACTGCTTTTCAACCAATTTTTAAAGTTTTATTGTTGTTTATTTCGATAGTATAGTTTTATAGCATCACCTCATTCTTCCCTTTTATACAGTAATTATGACAGTATTTGTGAGATGAATATGTTTCATTCTTTTTTTTTTTTTTGGTTTTGGTTTTTCGAGACAGGGTTTCTCTGTGTAGCCCTGGCTGTCCTGGAACTCACTCTGTAGACCAGGCTGGCCTCGAACTCAGAAATCCTCCTGCCTCTGCCTCCCAAATGCTGGGATTAAAGGCATGCACCACCATTGCCTGGCTGTTTCATTCTTTTAGGGTATTTATGTACATGCCTCTTTGTCATAATATTTGAATCTTTGGTACATTGATTAAATTTAATGTCAAGAAAGTAAAAGCATCGTAGTGCTTGTTTTCCCCTAAAGAATTTAGAAGATATATAGAAATATATAGGGAGACTTACAGAAGGAGAAAAAAGTAAATATTTAAAAGCTGAGGACAAACAAGTTCCTCTTATGTGATAACCAAGACCCAGCAGAAATGCAGTATAGAGAAGTAAGAGAGGTACTGAGACTGAAAAAGGGAATTGAAATCAATGGAAGCAATCTTGAGGACACCCTTAAAAGTTAACTAGAGGCTAAGCAATGTCCATAAAACTGAACTCTTTATATGTAGAAGGGTGGGGAACATAAGTTTATAGAAATATAAAAGGAATTAGTACAAAGTTGCTCTGAGAAATTATTTTTGTAATGAAAGTGTACACTTTGTGGATGATCTCTAAGATCTTTTCTAGAGTCAATCAGAGGAAAAGATTATAAGACAACTGTGATAAAATGCAGAGAACAGATTGTGGCATGCCAACCCCTATTAGAGAGGATGGGAAGGTTGTAAAAGCTACAGAACCTAGGTGTCTGCTTCAAGATAGTGTCTTCTATCTTAAAGGAACAGAATTCGTCTTGTACAACATACACATACATTGTGGAAACTGCCAATTGTAATCAAAGCATTTCATTCTCAAAAGATTAGATACTGGGAGTAGAGACAACTGCCCTGGTTGCAGGGCAGCTGAAGGAGTTAATCAACAGGTACTCCTCTCACTGGGACCTGTCCTTTCTCTCCATTGTAGGGGCTAGTTTGTTCATTCTGTGCTAATCCTTTAAGCCTTTGGAGAAAATTAAACCTCCTGTTGGGACTCCCTACACTCCTTTTATCAAAGATAATTAAATCTTTGACTTGAAAGATAATTGGCCAAACAGCAGCAGCAGTAAGCTGAGTATTAGAATATTTAAAGTACAATCCTTAATTCTCTGAGAGAGTAAACAATTCAGATGATAAAATGAACTCCAGTCTTGCACTTCATACAGATAAATACCCTCTCCTTTTCTGTCTCAAGGGGGAAAAAGTCATCAAAATGCAAAATAATCTATTAAAGTCCTACAGCAGTACTATCCATGTGATTATGAAAAGCAATTCTGGAAGGTCGAAGATTTTTATTTCATTTGTGGGGAAAACAGAAGTGTAAATGGTAATCTATTTTTCCTCTAATTAGGCCAAATAGATGTCTCAATAAATGATCTCATATACTTACCCTGTTTGTTCTTAATGTAAATCAGCCTTAATATTCTATTTTCTTCATGCAGTAAAATCAATAGATATATAAACAAAGCAGTTTTTGAGAACTCTTTTGGCTCTGTTTTCAAAATACTCTGGATGTACAAGATTGTAAGCATCAGTTTAGCACACAGAGATTGTAAGCATTTTCTCCTTGATTCCTTACTCAACCAGTATGCTTGTTACAGGGCTTTGACCAGCTTCGGCTTGATGGATTGCTTTGTGACGTGACACTGATGCCAGGTGATACCGATGATGCCTACCCTGTGCACAGAGTCATGATGGCATCTGCTAGTGACTACTTCAAAGCTATGTTCACAGGTACGTTAGCTTTTGACACTCTGTGTTCACATCAATAAATTAGAAGGCATCTGTGTGTATGTATGTATATATCTAATATATAATAAACATATAATACATATATAATTTCTAACTCAGAATCCACTTTACTCTATGTTGTTCTAAAAAACACTTTCAAAAGAAATATTCACTAAACTGTGTGCTTATGTGGGGTAGTGTTTGAATCATGTTTTCTACCATCTGTTCTACTTCATAGCCTTTTTTAAAAAAATACCTGGACTATCACAGACTCTGTGCCCCTATAATATGAGCTTTCATCCACCAAAAGATATGAAATGACAGAACATTTGAAAGCACTTGTATTATATGTGATCCCCATTAGTATAGACAGAATTTCTTCAAGTTTCCTTTTAACTGTAAAAAACGTACAAAAGCAAAACTGTTGAATGGATGCTTACTTGGAATAAGACTTACCCTTGATTTTGGTGCATCTAATTACCAGCAGAACTGAGGTTGACCTTAATTATCCACCTTCATTTAATTGACTGTCTTTTCTTTTAAGGTGGAATGAAAGAACAAGAGTTAATGTGCATTAAGCTTCATGGCGTGAGCAGAGTGGGTCTTCGGAAAATTATTGATTTCATCTATACCGCAAAGCTTTCTCTTAACATGGACACCCTTCAAGATACACTGGAAGCTGCCAGCTTTCTTCAGATTCTTCCGGTTTTAGACTTCTGTAAAGTATTCCTCATATCTGGGGTAAGATGTTTTGATATTTTATTTTTCTTGTGATAGATGGCTTATGTAGAGTTAGAGAAGGGCTCAATTATATAGACATGTAATACTCATCATCAGAAAAAGATGTTATATAACATGTGGTATAGAAGTAAATGGCAAATAAAACCAGGGAATTTTATAAAGTAGAATCATTTAACAAAAGCCTTCCCTGTAGTCAAATGATGTGGAATACTAATAACATTTGATAAATGTATATACCTTAATTTGTTAAATAATTTATATGCTTTAACTTAGATTTATTTCATTGATTTTATACACTTGACTTATTTTTATACACTAGACTTCTTTACTAGAATTGCATAGAAAAGTAATTTTAGCTTCTAGAATTCTGGTTAAACAGGCTTGCATTTTTTTTTCTTGTTTTGAATATGGGGACTCAATCTTAAGAACTAGCAGTTAAGTGCAAACTTGCAAAGACATGAATCTTTAGTTCTTAGAACATTACCAGGCTGAAGAGTGGTTAGCTCTTTATCAACTAATCAATGAACTGTATAACAGTTGCTCTCTTCCTACAAATACTGTTTTATTTTAGTCAAGACTCTTAATTTTACTTCAGGAAACTCTCTGGCTTATACAGAGATAACAAGATTTCTATAGTTCCTGGAGTCTGCTTTTGTGGTTAAAATTATAGTAATAGTGAAATGTTATGTATTTTCCAGTTCACTATGTGATAGATAATATATTTTTCTATAATTGGTTTTAACTGTCAACTCTAATATTGATAATTTGCTCCTTGGCCTCTTAAGACTTTTGACCATGAACTCTTCCTTAAAATACTAATTTTTGGGAAAACATTTACCTAATTTCTCTATTAATAAGATGCTTCTTATCAACAAATGAATCAATAACAAAATATGATATAAGTACACAATAGAAAGATGAAAAGAATGCATTCCTATCATTTATAGTTAACAAGGATAAGCTTGAGGTATATTATATTGAGTGAAATAAGTCACACATATGAGGAAAATAGTGGTTACCGGACTCCAGGGAATGTAGGGTTAAAGAAGATTTATGGAGAAACTGGTTGGTAGGTACAGAAATAGAGTTACATAGAGAGTATTCTGGTGTTCTGTAATAGCACAGCAGAGTGACTATTTCTAATAATGTCTCATATGTTTCAAAATAGCTGTAACAGTATTTTAAATGTTGATACAATGAGGAAATTATGAATGGTTAAGATCATGGGAATGCTAATTACTCTAATTATTACATAGCATACATAAACATGTACATATACATATATAAACATGTACTAGTAAATTTGTATAAGTAATATATGTGTCAATTAAAATAAAAATTAAAAATTTAAGCATATTTAAAAAAGAACATTTGAAAATGAGAAACTTTCTCTAAGTGTACCAATACTCATTTAATTATGCTATTGAAATCTGTTTTTAATATATTTCTTACCATTTTAGAGTACTCAAATGACTATTATTACTTGTAAAATTTTAAATTAATTGCTATTTTAAGGTTTTATGACAATATGGAGGTATATTATTGACTTGTATCATTAGTACCGAATAGTCTAAATGAAGTTTATTATTTTTTCATGGGACTGTTTGCCAATATTACTAAATTTGTGTACGAAATTTCATTTTAATCTTATTATACAAATCCCACACTGTTAAATATTTTCCCCTAGCTTCTTGTCACTAACACCATATGATAGCTTGAAATAAACTGCAATTGTATTGAATATATTTTCTTTTTTATTATTTATTTTATTTTTACAAGTTCAAGAATTAATTTTAGAGTAGTTCTTACATCTTATGTTGCCAGACCCTTTTACATCACTTTCCACTGAGCTTAGCAACACATACTCACCTCAAAACCAACTAGGAAAAGTGCTATGATTTCTTCAGAGACAGTAGTTAACAAGAAGCATATTGACCTATTATCTAACAGAAGTTTTCTGTTTATAACTTCAGATATTTTGATCAATTACTTTATCTGAAAGAAGATGGCCAAATCTATCGTGTGTGTGTGTGTGTGTGTATGTGTAAGAGAGATACAGAGATAGAGACAGACAGACAAAGTATATATGTGTGTGTATGTGTGAGTGAGAGACAGAGAGACAGAGAGATAATGTGTATATACTTTTATATGTACATATATTTTTTGAAACAGGGTCTCACTATATACCCCTGGCTGCCTATATAAGTCTCAGTTTAGACCAGGCTAGGCTGGCCTCACATGCAACAGAGATCTGCCTCTGCCTCCTAAGTGCTAAAATTAAAACCATGAACCATCACACCTGACTATTTAATGTTAGTATATTCCTATAAGATTAGTACAGAAGAACTTTTTAAGATAACTATGTAAAAACAGTTTTTATTTAGAGATGGAGTGATAGTGATTTTATATAGTTGAACATTTCCAGTAGTTCAGAAGTTAATTCCTTAATGTGTTTGAAATAGTTACTCTAACTAAGACTTGTAACCTTGAAATGCCTTCATTATCATGAACAGTTAATATTCTTTTTTTTT
>NW_021604667.1:672795-680360 GCF_004785775.1 Grammomys surdaster | reverse complement strand
AAGAATGACAGAAGTGATGCGTTTATAAAAAGATAAAGAGAGAGGAAATATGTTTTATGGATATGTGGTGAGGTGTGGAGGAAGGGAATGCCTCCACAAGCCCATGCTGAGGCATCCCTTCCCCCTGAGGGACCAGCCACACTACAGTATAGTATAGAATAGTTTATTTAGGGCATTGGGAGGGGAGTTGAGAGGGTAATAGAGGCAGAGAAAGGCAGAGGAGGAAGGAGAGGAAAGGGGAAGGAGAAGGAGAAGAAGGAGAGAGGGGGAAGGGGAAGGAGGAGGAGGGGGGAGAAAGAGAGAAAGAGAAGTAGAGGCCGGCCATGAGCTCATGGAGAGAGGAGGGAGGGAATGGGGAGAGAGCTGGAGCAAGAAGGCAATAGCAAGAGCAAGAGCAAGAGAGGGCAAGAGAGAGGAGGGGGCAGAAGCCACTTTTATAGTGAGTCAGGCACACTTGGCTATTGCTAGGTAACTGGGATGGAGCATACCTGGCTGTTGCCAGGTAACTGTGGGGTGGAGCTTAGACAAAATGCTAGCAAGCAACATATATAAAATGCATAAGCCTAAGGTGTTTATAATCCAATGAAATCTTTTGGGTGTTTACTCTTATTTGGACATTAGCCAGTAAACCAGGAGCTTTTTTTAGTAAAGAGCTTTACTTCATCTGTAAGTGTGTGGAGCGATTTCTCACTGAGAAGGTGTATTATTTCTATAATGTAGTTGAGGGATAGTTGAAATTTTCAGATTTTTATTTTTAGTCTCTACTTTTTCCCTTGAAAGTATAAAAGCAGGCATTAGTTTGTTTAATCTCTACCAGAATCTCTTTGTATATAACACTACTCCTATAACAAAATAATACCACAGATTTCTAATCAAGTGTACTATTGAATCAGTAAATTACATTAATGAAGGTATTTGGGTGCAGCTAAAACTCATTTGAATCTGCAGCAGCAACAGGACTAACATGCTAATGAGAACACAAGTAGCAAAATTATAGTGTATGAACTGTTTTTAGGATGGCTTGAAGGTGTGAATTAAGAAAATAATATAATAATACATGTCAAACAAATAAAAGTAAAAATTTGAAGAACAATTTTAGAAGGGCCTAGGTGTGGGTGAAGAATTTTCTCTTGTTTTGTTGTTCAGTCTTTTTAAAATGTAGAAGATTTATATGATCTAGAGGAAGCCAGAGTGTATGCAGCCTGTTAAATAAAGTAATACTGTCTGGACTCAATTTTGTTATAAATCTGTTCTCATGTGTAATTACTTGAGAATTCTGGCCAGACTTTCAGATGAAATTCGATAAATTGGGGTGAAATTAGAATTATTTCTACTTGAAGATTTCTTAAAATAACCTTTAAGTATCATTGAAAGTATAAGATTATCTATCCTATGTAAATTACACTTCAAGGTATTGCCTGTATCCATTTCTAAAATACTATCTGACATAAACATCTAGAGATCATCTACCTGAGACATTGCTAAGAATTGGGAGTTAGAAGTTGGTCAGAGTGAACAAGAATAAAGTAGTCCTGAACTGTGTTAAAATTATTTCCTGTTTGCCATCAGCTTTAGTCTGTTTATATTGCCAATTGTTCTGAGACTTGAAATTTCATCCCTATATTCTACAAATATTTGATAAAAATTAATTTCCCAATATACACTTCCCCTGTGTCCCATTTATAATTAATGAGGTTCCAGTAATTTTCTGTCCTAACAGGTATTACATTTTGTTATTGATCTTGAATATTTGTAATACTGATATAAGTAGGTCTTAACTTTGTTTGTATGCCCACAGTGGAGTGCCTGTAGTATAGAGGCTATAGAAAATAGTCCTTTTATAAAGAAGATGACAATTCAGAAGGTTATCAAAAACTCTCTAGCATTATTTTAAAGGCAGGAGTTATTTGTATTGAGTAGGTGTTCTATCCAAATCTTTTCCAGTCCTTTGCATATGTGTATATGGGTTACTGATGTCTAGAAGGTATTCTCCAAATGCCTCTACATAAAAGGTAGCTTTTTTCCCTCCTGTCATTAGTAATGCTTACTGATTGGATATTATTAAAGACAGGGGCAGGGTAGTAGAAGTGAATAAAATGTCCTAATCCTGTTTCTTTATTATTATCATTATCATCAGTTTTGGAGAGACAAGGTCTCACTCCACCCCAAACTGGCCTCAAACTCATGGCAATCCTACTTCTAGACCACAGATACATATGTAGTAGGATTATAGTTGCATACCAGGATTCCAGGCTCTGCTAACCATTTATGTAGCTTGCTTTTTAAATTTCGATTATTGGGCTATTTTATTTCTATTTAGATATTTTCATTTCATCCTTGTTCAGGAGATAGGGACCTCAGTTTGGCTCAGGCTGGCCATAAGCTTGTGAGCAACCTACTTCTGCTCCTCAGATGCTATAATCACAGGCATATACCATCACACACACCACATGCAATAAATTTAGATTTAATTTGTAACTAACTAATTTGTAACAGCTGGTCGTCTCTTTTTACCATCTTAACTGCCCATTCTTTGTTGATTTTGTTAGTAGTCATATCAATAATGACAGAAATGGTCACCTTTGAGAATTTTGTGCTGTCAAAAATACTTGCTTATCCCTACTAGTAAATATTTCCAAAAGTATAAATTACCTTCACTTTTTATACTTCCCTTGGAAAGCAGATTCATCACCCAAAACAATATTGACTTCCACCTAGTACCATCTGGGTAATCAAATATGAATTATAACTCTACTCAGTGCAACTGAAGTTTTTTTGACACATCAATATTCCGCTTCTAAAATAGGATGAAAATACATTTAATATCAGAAATCATAGGTATTGGTACTTTATTAAACCATGTATTTCTAGAGAACCAGAATTTATATTCCTTATTTTGTGCTAGTTTATTTTAGGTGTTCTAAATATGTAACTACAACATAAAGTAGGCAAGAGACATTTTGATGATTTTTAGAAGAAGCAAATCAGTTTTCTTAAGGGAAACATTGCCATTGGTCTTCTACTCCCTGCTGAGCCCTCCAGGCTCAAATGGATAGCTCAAAACCCGTGCTCACACAAAAGCCCCTAATAAAACCCAGACCTTTGTTAAACTCCAGGAGCAACAAAAAGATTTGTGGAGAGAAAATAGGAGTGGACAGGGATAATAACAAGAAGCTAAGAGAGGTTGGAGTGAGAGTTAGTTCTCAATGTGAATGGTGTACATGTATGAAACTTGAATACCAACAGGTTTTAATTAATTAAAAACAAATTATTAAAATGAAATAGAATAATAGAAAAAAAGTGAAAATTCTTTTTGAGAAATATATCTATGAAAGTATTTGTCGGCTAGTCTTTATAGTTTTTACTGTTATAATATCTGAGTTGCTATTTTATGCAAAGGAGTAATGCTTTTAGCTTTTGTTTTCAGTACTGGGGGTGGAACTAATGGCTTTCCCCATGCCAGGCAGACAGCCTACCAGTGAGCTACATCTCTAGCCCTTCATTTCATCTTTGAAGTGAATCACCAATTAGAAAGATTAACCATATAACACATGCCTTAGTATTACAGTTATGAGGCTAACAATGCATTGATCAATTTTATGTTACACATTGTTAATGCACTGTCACAAAAGTTAAGAAACACACACATTTGAGCCTTTTTCCTGTCTTTGTGTTACTTAAACACATGGAAGTATTTGTCTGGTGGACTTGTTTTATTGTTTTTTTTTTGTAGTATGTTTGCTGATTTTATTTTCCTGCTTTTGATTTTGACCTATCAATTATTAGAACATTGCAAAGTGATCCTGCCCAGGAAGGGAGGGCCACTTGGATCACTTCTCCCCTTTGTTTCCTTTCCACTTTAAAGCATATTTAAGTTTCTGCTGGGAACATTATTCTGGGCTCATTTTGATTCTAGCTAGTGTTAGAGTATGTTAGTCCTGACAGAATAACTAAGGAAAGTTACACTGCCAATATACGAACAATAGGTCTCCCCAACTCATCCTGCATGAATTTTAATATAGATACATCATCCTTCCTGCCCTCAACACATTCTCTAACTAACATTTCTCGATAAATATATGTAAAGTAACTTTGTACAAGAAGCAGCTGTGCTATTAAGTCATTTCTTGTGAACATCAACAAGAATCCATATATATGAGGGATAGTAACAAATAACACTTCTATAGAAAATGGAAGTCAAAGAATTAGATAATAGACATTTATGTTTTGTGACCTGCTAATTATATGTGCTATTTTGAACAACCAAAAGAAAGAAGTTGACTTGGCTGTAATTGAATAACATACAATTTTTCCAAATTTTCATCTAGCAATATTCTTATTAGTATTTAGGAGGTGATTAAGTTCTGAGGAAGAAAATCTTATTTTGGATATAGTTGAAATGCTGTGTCTTAGGTTAAGAGCTTTTTGGTTGGTTGTTTAGCTATCAATTTGCTGAACCCTGTGAAGGTTGTTTGCATCTTCTTTACATCTTTATGCACTTAAATAAGAATTTTATTTGCATTTATATGGATTTTACAAAGCGTTCTTCTTCTGAAATAAGAGTTTTTGTGATCAAAATGTAGATGTCCAGAATTTTGTTTTAATGTTTGAATTTTCTTATTGGATTCCTAGGTCACTCTGGATAATTGTGTTGAAGTTGGACGGATTGCCAACACCTACCATCTGACAGAAGTGGATAAATATGTCAACAGCTTCGTCTTAAAGAATTTCGCTGCATTGCTGAGCACTGGGGAGTTCCTGAAGCTACCCTTTGAGCGTCTTGCCTTTGTGCTTTCCAGCAACAGCCTTAAGCGCTGCACCGAACTTGACCTCTTCAAAGCTACCTGTCGCTGGCTTCGCCTGGAAGAACCTAGAATGGACGTTGCTGCAAAACTAATGAAGAATATACGATTTCCGCTGATGACACCACAAGAGCTCATTAATTATGTGCAAACGGTGGATTTCATGAGAACTGACAATACTTGTGTCAATTTGCTTCTGGAAGCCAGCAATTACCAAATGATGCCGTTTATGCAGCCGGTTATGCAGTCAGACAGGACTGCCATTCGGTCTGACACCACTCATTTGGTTACACTCGGAGGAGTCCTGAGACAGCAGCTTGTCGTCAGTAAAGAATTGCGCATGTATGATGAGAAGACCCATGAGTGGAAATCTCTAGCCCCCATGGATGCCCCAAGATACCAGCATGGCATTGCTGTCATCGGAAATTTTCTCTACGTCGTTGGTGGGCAGAGTAATTATGACACAAAAGGAAAAACCGCCGTCGATACAGTGTTTAGATTTGATCCTCGATACAACAAATGGATCCAAGTTGCATCTTTAAATGAAAAGCGCACCTTCTTCCACCTAAGTGCCCTCAAAGGATTTCTGTATGCAGTCGGTGGACGAAACGCAGCTGGAGAACTACGTAAGTCTCTCTACTTATATTACATACAGAATATATTTCTTTATCCAGAAATTTGTTTTAGGTAACAAAATAGACAGTTCTAAAAATTTAGAGACAAAAATATATCTAGGGTTTCATTTGTAAATTGTTTATTATTTTCTACGAAAAAAATCAAAAACCATCTGTATTTTTTATTTCTGCATAAAATATTAGCCAAGGTCCAAACTACAGTTTGCTGAATTTGAACAACTATATAACTATATAACATATATAGATATTGTTTTCATATTGAAAGATCAATTAGAATATATATTCAAATCATTTTTATTCTAATAGAGTCTTGGTAGAAGTTCAGCATCATTCTTCATTCTCCACCCTAAAAACCCACGAGCTATACTACTTAATAGGTTAAGATGCTTCTTTACAGAGGACTGGCTCTTCTTATTTCCTCATTTCCAGTACTGATACCTAATAGTGATCACACAGAAAGATAATGTTCTTATTAGAGTAAATGTACACAGTTCATTCAGTATCAGCCACAGTTTATTAACTATGATAACTAAGATAATGGACTATTAGTTTTCAAAATTACTTTTACTGAAACATCAGACAGATGTCACCATTGTATATTTCTTTTGTCTTCCTAATTAAACATTGGTCATCAGTATATTTTAACAGAAATATTTTGACTATATAACTCAATCCCTTAAGGTCCATTTTAGATTAAATGTGAATAATATATTTTATTATAATAAATGCTAGGGATACTTCATTTTTATAATTGTCACTATTATTGTTTAGTCTTTTTAAATTACCAACAATACATTCTTTTATTTTTAAAGTGTCTAGAAAGAGACTCAAATGTGAGTGTAACCAAATGGTTTGAAGTTATTTGGTTGATTTTATCTGTTAGTTGTTGCTGTTGCCATCCCAGTATGAGATCTCAAACTCAGAGCATTATATGTGGTAGACAAGCACCAAACTACAGTGAAGTATTCTCCAATCACTAGCCTTAATTTTGCTCTTTGGTTCTACATAGAGTCCTTGAGGTGGCTAGTATCTCAAACTCTTTATCATCTGCCATGGCTTTAAATAAATTTTGAATCTTTTTCTCCTAGTATTGTAAGAAATTAGAGACTTTAGTGGTCTTTTAGATCAAGCTATTTATTGGAGAAAAGAGCTACTTCCATATATTTTACTTTCCTGTGTATAGAACACTTTCTTGATAGTAGCATAGCCTTAATGTTAATCATCTTTTCTATCTGATTTCTCCACACTTGAAGTTATAAAAGTTTTTCTGAGACCAAGTTTTGTAGTTCTGGGGGGCCTAGATGACATTATCATTAACTACATAGGTTTTCCAATTTCTTTTTTTTCTTTTTTTTTATTGGATGTTTTATTTACATTTCATATGCTGTCCCCTTACCCCATCCCCCACCCACCCAGAGCATAAGATACTCATGCTCTTAGCATAGAATTGATATTCTAGATATTCTTAGTTCAGCCACACATATTATCTTCATGTTATTGTGCTATTTTAAGTTTATGATGTCAGAAAATGCCTAGAAAGTACAAGTGATGATTTTGTGGTTTATAGATACTATGCAAGAATTGACAGAATTCTAGGTAGCTGTTGGTGGTCATTTTGAAACATATATTTTACATGGGATGGGTCTGTTTCTTAGTGCTGTGAAGGAATATGCAGCCACTTATTTTTCATTATCCTGTCCCTAATATTAATTAGGAATATTATTTTCAGGGGAATTATACTCTTTAAGCCAAGGAAAATCATTATGTAAAAACTAAGAAGCCGGAGGCTTCCTTTTTTTTTCTCATGTACCCCTGTGTTCTCTATTTTTTCCTGTGTTGTGTCTAGATAGGAACAAAACATAAGTGAGTGCATTAGGCAAATAGCATGATCTGTGCCCCTAATTAGAGAAACTCACATATTAGATATGTGTGTGTGTGTGTGTGTGCGCACACACACACACACACACACACACACACAAACCTGATTAAAAAATAGAGGCCATAAATTTGAGAGAAAGATAGGGTATGTGGGATAGGTTAGAGGGAAAAAATGGGAAACAAGATGTAATTATGCTTTACTCAGAGAGAGAGAGAGAGAGAGAGAGAGAGAGAGAGAGAGAGAGAGAGA
>NW_021604667.1:655239-672785 GCF_004785775.1 Grammomys surdaster | reverse complement strand
GAGAGAGAGAGAGAGAGAGAGAGAGAGAGAGAGAGAGAGAGAGAGAGGAGATTAAAAAGCACACCTATTGGCACTGCCTATATATTGGCACTACTAGACTATCACTAGATCTAATGGTACATAACTGAATTCTTTGCACTGGACAAACTGAGGCAAAAGGATTCTGAATTCAAGGCCAATCTGGGCCACATAATGAGACTCTGACATTAAGAAGGTTTCACTAAGGTTAAGGTAAGGATAGATAATTGCTTTAAAATTTATTATTATCATTATTAGTAGTAGTAATAGTAGTAGTAATTATCCACTGAGAGGCTATCAGCTGATTTTAATCTTATTTCACAAACTACATTTTTACAACTGTTTTTCTGATTGTGGTACAGATCCTAAACCTCCTTGTGATAAAGCTGCTCTAATTCTAATTATAGTTCACTTTATGATATTCCATCCCATTTTAAGAGGTCTCCCTTAGCTGGACATGTTAGTGCATACATTTAATCCCAGACAGAGGCAGGCAAATCTCTTGAGTTTGAGGCCAGCCTTATATACAGAGCAAGTTTCAGGACAACCAGGTATACACAAAACCTCTGTCTCAAAAAACAGAGAGAAACCAAATGAGAGAGAGAATTCCCATCGCTTATAAATCACAAAATTAAAACCATTCCTAAACTTTTATAAGAATTGATTACTTCCTAAAGAGCACCACTATCAAAAACATGTTTTACTAAATAGTTTAAAGTGCAATATATAGAATTTTAAAAATTACATGATTGACATACTAAGTGATTCAAATTGAGGGTCTTGATTCCAAGAAAGACTTCAGGCTAAAAAGAATCATTGCACAAGACTAAAGTCAAGAGACTTCATTCATTTTCTGACCTTAACACCCGTTGAGGTGGAGAATATGCTACCTTATCTTGTCATGTTCTGTTCTGTTTTGTTGAGTTACCCAAACTTGTAACTATCCTTGGTTTCTCTTCTTAGTGAACACAGTGAATTCTTCTGAATTGTATGTATGGTTTTGTGTGTGTGTGTGTGTGTGTGTGTGTGTGTGTGTGTGTGTGTATATATATGTGTGTGTGTATATATATGTGTGTGTGTGTGTGTGTGTGTGTGTGTGTGTGTGTGTACGAGAGAGACTGAATGGAGTTTATTATTTTTCTTTTTTTTTTTTTTTTGTAATTCCCCATAAGGGGAATTTCAGACGTTCTGGCATCTCTTCTTGTAAAGAAGCAGCCTCTTTTTTCTTTTCGTTTTTTTGGAGCTGAGGACCTAACCCAGGGCCTTGTGCTTGCTAGTCAAGCACTCTACCACTCAGCTAAATCCTCAACCCAGAGCATCCTCTTTTTAATTCATTAGATTTCCAAGCTCACATGCCTATTGAAATAGAGAAGGTGATGGAGAGAACATGGCAAGAAACAGGGACTGATGGGGAAAGTCTCTTAATAATTTAACAGGTTCATTGATTGGTTCCAGTACATCATGTAATCTTCATATACACAATATCCATTGACCATATGTAATTATAAAAGGAAAGCAGTGACAACCTTTGTAAGACATGATATATTAATCTTTTCAAATTCTCTCATGGAGTATATGAGGGCTCTTAAGGGGAAAAATCTAAGACTGTAGCATATAAAAAAAGCCTATTTGTATACCTGCATGTCTGACTTATCTCTGGAGTGTAATTCCTTGGGCATTCTGTTCTCCATGAAACTGGTTAGAACAGGAAATAGGATAAGTGTATAGGAGCTGCCACTTAAGTAAAAAGGAATTTTTTTTAAAATTTCTGGCATTTTTCAGAAGTGTCTTTTGGTTCTTTTTCTCAGCCTTTTAAAAATATAATATCATTATGAAATCAGCCTTCCATTGTGGTTTTCTATTTTGAGGAAGACTATAATGGCTTAGATCCTTTCTCTGCTATTACATATTAAATAAACAAGTTTTCAAATGATGGAATAACAGAAAAATGTTAAAATTTCAAATAAATAGACGGCAAAATTGCTAAAATGTATTAAATGAGCCTCCATACCCTTTAATGGATTTGTAGTTTTGTTGATTGGTAAACAGATTTTAGACCTAGAGTAAGTTCCACATTATCTCTCTTTTTAAAAGATTTTTCTTATGTATGTGAGTTCACTGTAGCTGTCTTTAGACACACTAGATGAGGGCATTGAATCCCATTAGATGATTGTGAGCCACCATGGGATTGCTGGGAATTGAGCTCAGGACCTCTGAAAGAGCAGCCATCTTAACTGCTGAGCCATCTCTCTAGCCTCATTCGTACTATCTCTTAAGACTTACTCCAGACCTTGATAAAAATAATCTGAGAATGAGGATCCCTGAGAGATGAAATAAGAATCCTAATTATAGTTATAAAATTTAAGGGTCTCTAAGTTCTACACCAGAGCCTTAGAACACTGAATTTGACTCTCTAGTTTAGTAGTCAGGGAACTTCTGTAAAGTCTCAGAAATTCTAGTCATAGCTTTTCAGGTATTAATTTCATGTTGCAGTTAATGAGCCCCACCCTTATAGAACAAAAGCAATTGTAGACAGTCCATAAACAAATACTTGGGCCGCAGCTTCAATAAAACTTTATTCATGACCACCGAAACTGTTATTTCATATAATTTTTATGTTGCAGAATAGTCATTTGGTTGTTTTTTTTCCAGCCTTTAAAAGAATGCTATGCCATTCACCTTGCTATATTGTGGGGCATAAAGAAATGGGCATGGATATGGGAGACTGAATTTGGCAGGGACTGAAGTTTCCTGACACCTTCCCTGCATTTTCCCTGGTGCTTATGGTTGTAACCATCACTTTAGGGCTCAAACTCCTTGCCTTGTGTTGTCTTTGCCTGCCCTCCCCTGCTTGTCAGACTTATCAAGAGCAATATGTATCTGATTATTGCACAAATGTGAAAGTTAGAGAGAAGAAGGTGAATGCTATTGATTTCTCTAATAAAAACAGTTGGACACAGGAACTTGAAAGGTTGACAATAAAGCTAAGGGAACTGAAAAATGTAAAGGTGATTGATGACCTGGCTGGAAGAGGGGATGTTCAGGGTTGATGAGCTATCATGCAGTTAGTGAGATGAATTTCCATCTTGTACTGAGAGGTTTTTGCATGAGAAACTATGGATGGATCTTAAAATCCCTATTAGAAAAAATGTAATTAATGTAC
Organism: Grammomys surdaster; assembly: GCF_004785775.1. Lineage (NCBI taxonomy): Eukaryota > Metazoa > Chordata > Mammalia > Rodentia > Muridae > Grammomys > Grammomys surdaster. Next base: position 669,604 of record NW_021604667.1, on the reverse strand, counting down.
TGATACAGGAAGAGCATTATCTTTTCATACAGGGGAATGTTAACAACCACCGTGATTAGCTATTCAATCTCCAACTCCACCATAAAAAGAATAAGAGGAAAATAATGGAAACTGTGTCTAGACAGGCAGATTAGATATAGAAAAGGACAGTTACAATGGAGAAATTTCAAAGTTCAAGGGAAAAAATGTTGCATTAAGATAAGCATATAGCTAGTCAGGTCTCTTTTTGGCTTGAACTAGATGAAGAAAATGATACCCGGAAGCCTTTTTTTTTTAATTCCCCTTCTGTTAGAATGTGAGATTAGATTGGTTTCTCATAGAAAGTTTGTCCATTTATTACTTTTCTAATATCACATGAGCTCTCAGTACATTAAGTCCCTCTGTGTATGAGACAAAAATGGGGGAGAAAGAATAGTGTACAATCTACATTTTGCTTGTCAGGTGATAGTCATGCTAAAAGCAACTAGAAAGGAGTATTTTAAAAGGCATTGCAAAATAAAAAAGTACTATGTACTTGAAGTGACAGATATACTAATTATACTGATTTCGCCATCACATATGTATACACACATCAGAACATTCATAATGTATGCTATAAATATATCATTATAGTGTGCCCATTTAAAACTTGAGACTCCAGAGCCTCATGTAGGACATTAAGAGAGTAGATTAGAATGAGAATAGTAAAAAGATTTTGAAATAAAAAATAAACATGAAGTAAAAAGAAAGGACTAGAAGGATGTGAATTGCTAATGTCTAGACATGATGAGAGGAACAAGAGTACTTGGCATAGGTGAGCTAATGGAATAAATGAAATTATTGTATAGAACACAAAATCGTTCCTCTATCCTGGCATTTCCCTGGGGTTATTAAGTAGAGAATGTGCCATAGTGAAACGTGTAGGAGATAAATCAGCCAATGATTATACCCTCAGACTCAGCTGGACAATAGGTTTTACAGATAGCAATATTTGTTCCTGTATACTATGTCAAAAATAGATATTTAAAATTGATGTGTAATTCCTTCTTTGTGATTTTTTTTATCTTTTCCTGTATTTTTAGAGCAAAGAAATTTGAGAAATGTCAAATTAAAAAGGGATAAACAGATGGTAGAAAAAAATCCTTAGTGATTTTTATAGTTGTATAATGTCTTAGAAATTTACGTAATCTAGCCTAATATAATATCTCTTAATGTTTCATTTTAACAGTCTCAAAAATTATGATAAGAGCCCCTCTGAGGACCCTCATATTATGCATTTTCAGAGATTATTATAGTATTATTATTATTATTCTACTAAAATAAATAAAATTTGAGATTAAAATACCATTGTATTTCTTTTTTTTTTTTAACAGCTACTGTGGAATGTTACAATCCAAGAACAAATGAATGGACCTATGTTGCCAAAATGAATGAGCCTCACTATGGCCATGCTGGAACTGTGTATGGAGGAGTGATGTATATTTCAGGTAGATAACTACCCTGTGAACATATCATAGTAATGTTTATTCTTTTTTAATTAATTTATTTATGTACTTTACAGCCTGATCACTGTCCCCCACTTCTGGTCCCTCCCTTCCATAGTTCCTTCCCCATCCCCTCCCCTTTCCATCTGAGAGAGTGGAGGCATCTCCTGAGTATCTCCCACCCTGGCACATCATGTCCCTTCAGAGCTAGGTGCTTCTTCTCCCACTGAATATGATCTTTCCATATAGTACCAGTAATAATAACAATTTCTTGGATAAAATAGTAGAAATATATTTATATTTTAGGAAGACTTTTATGTGTATATTTATGTGTCAATGCTTTGAGTATTCTGTAAGTTTATAATATAGCCCCAAACCAATTCAGTTATAGATGTATATAATATATAAAAAATTGGAAAGCATTTATCTCCAGTTCATTTTTAAAGTCCCAATACTACTCTGTATTCTAGTAAACACCATTCACATGCGGTAATCATTTCCTTGACTTAAAATTTGGCTAAGCCATATTAGAAAATAAAACATACATAATAATCTCTTTAAATATATATATATATATATATATGTTGCAAAACACATATATTATTCCTTTAGTGTTACAATGGGCATTCTACTGTGGTACCATTATATGTAAATATTTTATATGAAAATTCCAAAATGACTCAAGTTTATTCAGTATTATTCATTTATTCAAATAACAACTTTCACTCTCAAATAGTTTGTAGTTGTATTCCCCTTCAGAAATTCACGAATTCAGAAATATGTTTTAATATAGTGATCACCTTTGATATTGACATTTAATTTTTAAGGCAATTTTGTTCACCCTACATACTTTGTCCTTACCCTCTCTCTCCCTCTCTCTCCCTCTCCCCTTCCCCCTTTTCCTCTCCTATTCCCCATCTCCCCCTCCATCTTTCCCCCTCCCCTTCTCCCTCTTCCTATTCCCCTCCCCATTCCACCTCCCTTTCCCTCTCCTCTGCCTCTCCCTCTCTCTCCTTCCCTAGTTCTGTCTGCCTCTGAGAGCCCTCTCCCCTTCAATGCTAGGCAAATAGTTCTGTAACTAGAAAGAAAAGTTGTTAAGGGGCTGATGAGTCCCAGAGCATTGCCTTATGATGACTGTAGTCGAGAAGGATCTATGAATGACTGTGTGGCATGTGGTTGGCAGGCTTCCAGGGTTCAATTCATGAGTGACTACGGGGCATCTTACATTGACAGAGCCATAAAGGGAATCATATTGTATCACCTACCTGTTTCATGTGTGTGAATGCTCTACTACTGTAACAAGAGCTCCCAGTTCTCCGGAGCAAAACTGACACTTGAATAGTTGTAGTGACACTTTGGCATAACTGGTATATGCTGCAAAAATAATCTTCTACATTGATATTAGGCTACGTACTGAGCCAATGTTATAACCAAAAACAATGCTTTGCTTCCTAGATTTAAAGATTAGAAAAATATGCTTCTTTAATTTCTGTCTGGCTACTTGATAAATCTATGATATAGCTAAAGATTAGCTTAGGTTGTCCCTTGTCTGCTGAAGATAGAAGTAGGTTGTCTGGTACTTTCTTTACATAAGTTGGATTATTTGTGTTCTATCTGTATTCAGATTGTAAGTAATTTGACCTAATCTGACCCAATACACCAACAACCAACTGATACAAATATAAAGTTCTTATGTTCAAATTCCAAATCTTGGTTTATATTCAAAACTTGAATGTGTTAACTAGAATGGGTAGTTTGATGGAAAAGGAACTAATGGGTACCTGCAAGTTAAAGTGTCCTAGCCCAGTCTTCAGCACCCATAGCCTATTCACTAAAGTGTCACAACACACTGATGCTTTGTAGTTCTAATTTACTGTGAAGTTAACTCTAATAGTGCTCAAACTATATTTCCATCCACTGAAACTCCTTAAGTATGATGGCTCTTCACTTGAAAAGGTTATTGTACTAATATAACCTTTTCCCTTGATTTAAATAGTTAAACATGAGATTTTCTTTTCTTTGTTTCTGTTGTTAAAGAATATGGAGTGACAACACTTATATATTTATAATCAATAATATGCCATAAAATGTAGGAAAATCTGATTACCTATGGGAGAACCTCACTTTTTACATTCTTTGGGATTTTGTTTCCTCATGCCCGTTATTTTCATTTTTTAGGAGGAATTACCCATGACACTTTCCAAAAGGAACTCATGTGCTTCGACCCTGATACTGACAAATGGAGCCAGAAGGCACCAATGACCACTGTCCGAGGCCTACACTGCATGTGTACAGTAGGGGACAGGCTCTATGTCATTGGTGGCAACCATTTCCGAGGAACCAGTGATTACGATGATGTCCTGAGCTGTGAATACTACTCACCTATCCTTGACCAGTGGACCCCAATTGCTTCCATGTTAAGGGGGCAGAGTGATGTTGGGGTCGCTGTCTTTGAGAATAAAATCTATGTGGTTGGTGGATATTCATGGAATAATCGCTGTATGGTAGAGATAGTGCAGAAGTATGATCCAGAGAAAAATGAATGGCATAAGGTTTTCGATCTGCCAGAGTCCCTTGGTGGCATTCGAGCTTGTACCCTTACAGTTTATCCACCTGAAGAAAACACACCCTCACCTTCTAGAGAGTCCCCCCTTTCTGGACCCTAAGATCATCCTTACAATTAAGATGCTATATTCCTATCTTTGCAATGTGTCATGATTATCTTCTCCCCCCACCTTAAGTAGCATATATGTTAGATTTAGCCTCCAGTAAGTGATACAGAAAAAAAAATTGACATTGATGTTACTCGTGCTGTTTGTATGGCCTAGAATGTTTATGAAGTGGTAACAAACCATCCTTGAAATATATCCCATAGAAGCTGATGTTTAACTTGAAAACAAAAAAGTATTGTCTACAAAGTGTTTCTTCAGTACTTTTTAAATGCTGTGTACTGAGTGTAAGGTATTCATCATCTTACATTATAAGCCAAGTTGAAGGTGGATTATCGTAAATGTACAACTGTGCTCACTAGGCTTTGAAGTAAAGTTTTCCTTTCATCTTTAACTGTAAGATGTCAAAGGGAGGCAGCCTGCTCCAACAGGAAACAACACACCTGAGGTTGCCAACTCGCATGAGCTACCTCCCTCTTTTCATAAAGTATTTTTGACACATCTGTCAACCCACCTGACTGTGTGGGTGCATTGAGAACACACCAAGTTTCTAAGACACACAGGAGAAATAACTGAAATTCACCAACACTAGTTTAGGGGGAAAAGCATGACCCCTCTGCTTATAAGAATTGGTTTGGAGTTTTTTAAGTGTGTATAGATAAACACACACACATACTTATATCAAACACAAATTTTTAAAAATTGAGTGTCAGGTCAACTAAATGTGAAATTTTAAAAAAATTATTCTAAAAAGCAGCTTCCATGAAAAATGGGGATTCAGTATGCACACATTAAAGGCATATATTTCGAACCATACTGAATTTAGGTGGATAAGGGCTAGACATTTTGAGCAACTAAATTTATCACTTGACCAAATTTTATCGTAAAGAATTACATTCTCTTTTTCTCCTTTGCTGTTGAAGTAACTTACCTGTTGTGTGTATTCTGTATTCTGTACACTCTTGGTTCATTGAGGTTACTTAGCACAAAGTGTAACAGCTCCGCCTGGGAAGCTGCTTTGCCCTCTGATGTCCATGGTTTCCCTTCTTTTACTCAATAAAAACATTTAATGTCATTCTGCTCTGTGTGACTCTGTTACTCTCTGTGCGACTCCGTTACTCTCTGACTAGACACTTCCATTTATTCAATGTCTTTCAAGAGGTGAGACTGAGGAGGTTACACTCATAAGTGTATGTGATTTTTATTCAAAGCACAAAGACTTGAGCCAGCCCTCACCTCACTGTGAAGATACTGCTTTGTTGCCTTTGAGGAAATGGTTTGGGAAAAATGCTAATTGGCTCTTATGCAGATGCAGTGCCAATCCTGGATAAACTATAAAATGTCCTCCTTCCTTTTCTTTTCCTGTCTCTTCCCTTCCTACTGTGACCTGCAAAGCTTGGCCCAGAAACCCTATCTAAGGATGATGAGGATAATATAGAAATGACAGACATGTACAGAAAAGCTGGGGCCAGGAGAGGTGTTGTGAGTGGCATTTCCACCTGCTGCAACCCAAGCATGTTGGGAGTAGCATGGGAAAGAGGGAAACTAGTCTGAGTAGAAGGTATCTGTAGCCCAGCCGTCTCAGGCTATAAACATCTGAGAGGAGGGAGTTGCAGTTGCTAGTTTTTGCTCAAACTGGCCAGTTGTTCGTAAATACTTGTACTTGGGCCAATGGAAGAAGGCTTTGCCAATTTCAAGCTTGGGCCCTATGGGGAAACACTTTGCCAGTTTCCCATGGTTCTGAGGCCTTAATCCTTTCCGTGGCTGTGTCCATGACAACAATTCATATTCACTCAGGATTTCACTCACTCAGAATTCCTCTGTTCCTTATATCTCTCCTCTCCCATCCTCCTCCTGTTTCCTTGAAAAGCTCTTTATTACTCTATTGCTCAGGTTGACCTTAATTTTCTGGGTTCAAGCCATCTTACTGCCTCAGCAGCTAGAAGCACAGACTACCTTACTGAGACATAGTGAATTATAGTTCTGAAGACAATTTCTGCCACTCAAGATCTGTCTTGTCCACTCAGATGGAACCAAGTAAAATGATTTCCTATATTTTTGCTTTTTATTTTGTCCAGACAGGGTTTCTCTATCCAGCTTTGTCTATACTGGAACTTGATGAGTAGACCAGGTTGGCCTCTAAATTCACAGAGATATACCTGCCCCTGCCTCCCGAGTGCTGGGAGTAAAGGGTATGCCACCATCACCCTGCCTAAGATTTATTCTTAACATAGGATCCTAAAGAAAAAGAATTGCCATCTCTTCCACTTCAGCTACAAGTGTATAATGTACACTTAAATACAAACTGAAATGAGAACATAAGGCTATGCCAAAACACTACAGCAACATCTTATTTCTTGACCAGAGGGATAGACTGGCAGCATAAGTTTTACGACTTCTTAAATATAGTTAAGGGAAAAATATTCCCATCAATGGCAGTTTTGCATATTGCTAGAAGAACTTACCATAAATTTGAAAGATTCCTCCACTTTGGTAAGATTGTGTCTAAATGGGCACAACTTCTCTGGGATTTTACTTTTGTATACATGAGAATATTCAGTAACTTCTTTTTTTCTTAGCTAACACCTGCCTAAAAATGGAAGTGTATACAAGACAACGAATGATCCTATAAGAATCCCAGGTCATCATTCTTGATTAAGCAGCTAAGTCCAAGAAGTGAAGATTCTTCACATCTTGTGGCTACCCATGCCTAGATCCATAGAGTCCTCCCTTCAGTTGGTAGGAGGAAAATGAAGCATTAGAGGTGTAAGCGCCAGAATGTTCAATCTGGAAAGATGCATTCATCGTAGCTAGCTACATACTACTTGCCAGATTACTTTAGCTACATAAAACCACAAAGGGGAGGGTAGAGAAAGAAAAAGTCAGGTTGGTGATCTTCTAGCAGCTTGTCACAAGAATAGTGCAAAGCATAGGCAGTTCTCGTCTCTGCATCCATGCCATGTGTTATTTAGAAGCAACTAATTTCACACTTTAATAGTTATTATTATATAGTTTAAACAGCTGAGGAATTATTACATATTTCTTTCTCAGGAAATTATCTTCTTGGTGAAAAAGAACCTGTTGTTGGCTATACAGGTGTTTCTTGCATTTTCCTGTTATCCTAGTTAGAGTTGTTATTACAGTGACAAAACTACAACCAATAAGCAAGTTGGGGAGGAGAGGGTGTATTTGGCTTACACTTCCAGATCATAGTCTATCCTATTGGTTGAGGAACTTAGGATGGGAACTCAAGCAGGGCTGGAACCTGGAGGCAGTAACTGATGCAGAGTTCATGGAAGGGTGCTGGATACTGACTTGCTCCCCATAGCTTGCACAGCCTGCTTATACAACCCAGGATCACCAGCCCAGGATGACACCATCCACAATGGGCTGAGCCCTCCCTCATTAATCACTACTGGATAGAATGTCTCACAGATGGATCTTATGGGAGCATCTTTTCAATTGTGGTTCCCCTCTTTCAGATTAATGTAGCTGCTGTCAAAATGACATTAAACCAACAAGCACACCTACCTTCATAAGTTCTTGGTGTATTTAAAGGAGGACTGGACTCTCAAAAGGTTAAAATTTTTCTTCTTGAACAGAGTCGTTAGAGTCTAAAAGACAAAATATGGTTCGTTTTGGTAATTGGAAAGAAATTTATGTGGTTAATATTTGCCTAAGAACGAAAAACTATGTTTTAAAATCTTTCCCTTTCTTTACAGTTGCTGGAGGAGGTAAAAACTCTATAAAAGTATACAGCATTTTGAGAGCATTCCTGAACTCACTCTCTCATATCCACTCCTGAAAAAATACTCTAGAAAGCAGTTAAATTGTGTTTTTAATTGCGTGCACTTTTTTTTTTCATTTTAAAACATTTCTGTGGAGAGTCAGCTTTGGTCCTTATTTTGTTCTAGACCCCTGAGATTTTTATTTACAAGCATCTCCACTGTAGCCATATGTATATCATATTGCTTTTAGGGAAGAAAATACATGCAAAGCAACGTCTACAGGTTTGATGAATCACTGTTTTAAGTTAATTAAATTCAGTCTTTTAAAATTTTGGTAATCACAAAAATGTATTTTAAAAATTAAAAAAATTAAGAAGAAAAGTACCACAAAGAAGCATTACATCAATGTAGAAAACCTCTAATATCAGTATACTTTTTCATATTCTATGTAAAATATGGTTTAAAGTATCAATACACAATTTTCTGATATATTAATAGGTTGACTTCTGAATGTTAAGATAATATTTCTGGCCTGTCTTTTTTCCTATTTTTATTCATTCATCTATTCATTCATTCATTCATTCATTCATTCATTTAACATCCTTATCACAGCACCCCCTTCTCCAATTCCCCCTTCACAGGTCCCTCTCCCCATTTCTCCCTCTCCTTCATCTCTGAGGAGGGTGAGGTCCTCCTTGGGTACCAACTGACTATGAAAACTCAAGTCACTGTGGGATTACGCACATCTTCTCCCACTGAGTTCAGTCAAGGTGGCCCAGTTGGGGGAACAGAATCCATAGGCAACAGAGTCAGGCTAAGATCCCATTCCAGTTGTTGGAGACCCACATGAAAGCAAAGCTTCATATCTGCTACCTATGTGCAGGGAGGCATAAATGCAGCCCATGTATGCTTTTCTGGCTAGTGGTTCAGTCTCTGAGAGCCCCCAAGGGTCCAGGTTACTTGACTTTGTTAGTCTTCTTGTCGAGTCTCTGTCCCCTTGAGTGCTGCAATCCTTCCCTCGACCCTTTCATAAGACCTCCCAAGCTCTGTCAAAAGTTTGGCTGTGGGTATCTGCATCTATTTCAGTCAGCTGCTAGGTAGAGCCTCACAGAGGACAGTTATGCTAGGCTTCCATCTGCAAGCATAACAGAATATCATTAATAGTGTTTCTAACCTGTCTTAAGTGAGATTTAATGGCCAAGAAATGTATTGAGCTTTGCCAGTTTAAAACTACTGCATGTTGTTGGGGTAGTGTAGCAATACAATTCAAATATTTTGCTAGTGAACCTAGTTAATGTGATTTAGATCTTATAGTCAATGAGTATTTCATCTCTAAATGTTTCCACTAATAGTATTTACCCAATTATCATAGTTTTTCGCCTCACATGTACCATTTGGTTAGATGCTTAAAATAACAATTAGATGAATAAAAGCAATGTTAAAGAACATACCTCCATAGAAAGAAAAAAGCAGGAAATATTAGTAGGTGTGGCATACGTTTTGCGTATAAAGCCAGTGACTATTTTAATCCTTGTGAATTATATAATATCCATCACAACTACTCTTCCTCACTGTGGAAGTACAAAGAGACACAACACCTAAATGTATTATCATGGATACAACTTTATTTAAAGACACTGGAATTTGATGTAATGGGGGGTACTGTAAAACATTACTATTCTTTTGTCTTTTTTCAAACATTTGAAAATATGGTTATGATTTTCACTCACAGGCTGCACGAAAAAGGACCACAGGCCTTATTTTGTCCACAGGCTGTAGTGTCCTGAGGCCTGCCTTACCATTATGCATGGATGAAAAGTCCTGGTGTGTTAGTTACTGTTCTATTGCTGTGAAAAGACAGCATTACCACAGCATTTTATAAAAGAAAAAAAAAACATTTAATTGGAGTGTACTTACAATTTCAGAGAGTTAATCCATGCTCACTATGTAGGGAAGCTTGGTGGCAGGCAGACATGTTGCTGGAGCAGTAGCTGACAGCTCATATATGATCTTCAAGTTGCAGGCAAAGAGAGAGAGAGAGAGAGCTAACTGGGAATGGTGTGAGATTTGGAGACTTTAAACTCCACCCCTAGTGGCAACCATCCTCCAACAAGGGCATGACTACTAATCTCTCCTAAACTATTCACCAACTGTAACCCAAATATTTAAATATATGAGCCAATGGGGGCCATTCTCATTCAAACCACCACACCTGGGCTACAAAGATAAATACGACAATCTGGAGCCCAATAAATGCTAAGATGGGTGTGTAAAGCGGCATCATTCTAACTATGGCATGAGAAGAGGTATTTGTAAAGTGGATGAAAGGAAAGCTATAAATGAGGGCCTTGCTTAATAACACACATATCCTGTGGCCCCAAATTTCAAAATACAACATCACCCTTGGAAAAGGCAACCCCTGCTCCTATCCATGCAGAAATGATTACAAACAACTTTCCCTTTACAGTATGTTGCAACCCAGGATGATATATTTCACAAGGCTTGCTTCAAATCTCACTGTGTAGGCAAGTTACTTTGCTACAAGAAACTATTTTTTAATAATATTTTTATTGAATATTTTCTTTATTTATTTACATTTCAAATGTTATTCCCTTTCTCGGTTCCCCCTCGAACCTCTCTATCCCATCCCCCTCCCCCTGCTTCTATGAGGGTGTTCCCCCAACCACTCATCCTCTCCACCTCCCCACCCTCGAATTCCCCTACACTGAGCCTTTACAGGACCAAGGACCTCTCTTCCCACTGATGCCTGACAAGGCCATTCTCTACTACATATGTGACTGGAGCCATGGGTCACTCCATGTGTACTCCTTGGTTGGTGGTTTAGTCCCTGGGAGCTCTGGGGACTTCTGGTTGGTTGATATTGTTGTTCTTCCTATGGGGTTGCAAACCCCTTCAGCTCCCTAAGTCCTCTCTAATTCTTCCATTGGGGACCCCATTGGGAACCCCAATGGTTGGCTTCGAGCATCTGCCTCTGTATTTGTCAGGCAGAGCCTCTCAGGAGACAGCTATATAAGTCCCTGTTTGGGACAGGGAACTTAAACCTAATAAAGAATATTTTCTTTCTTATATTATTGCAAAGCATTCTTGAAGGCAAGTGAGGCCATAGGCATCCTATAATTAACTCAGTGTTATTAAACATCCAGCCTTTTTTCTCCACGCACCGTTTTGCCAGTAGTATGCCTAGTTCATATGAGGAGAAAGAAAACCTCACTGAATATGGTTGCGTACATGTTTAATTCCTGCACTCAGTAGGCAGAGTCAGGTGGATCTCTGAGATGGAGGCCAGCCTAGTCTACAGATTTAATTCCAGGACAGCCAGGGCTGTTACATAGAAAAACCCTGTCTTGAAAAATAAAAGGAGGAAGAGGTGGAGGAGGAACAGAACATGATGAGGAAGAGTAAGAAGAAGAAGGGGAGGAAGAGACAGAAGAGGAGGTAGAGGAAGAAGAGGGAAAGAAGGTGGAGGAGGAGGAAGACGAGGAGGGGGAGGGGAGGGGGAGGGGGAGGAGCAGGAGGAGGAAGAGGAGGAGGAGGAGGAGGAGGAGGAGGAGGAGGAGTTGTTGAAAACCTCTCCTAATCAGGAATTTAAATCTCTGAAACTAACAATAGTACCTTTCAAAAACAAGAATGAATATAAAACACCGAAAACAATAATGATTTATTAGACTTTACTTGGCTAAGTTTTTATTAATAAGCTTACACTTATATAGTCAGTATTATGTTGATTGGAAGTAGAAAGGGTCCCCATAGACTCATGTATTTGAACACTTGGCCCCCAATTGCTGGGACTGTTTGGGGAGGCTCTGGATTATTTAGAAGATTAACTGTTCACTGCACAAAGAAACATTTCTAATGAGGTTTGAGAGCTACACTAATCTACGAATACAGAAGCATAAGTTTAGTGAATAGTTTAATACCATGCCTATTTAGCCAAACAATAATTGTATGGTCACAGTGCACCCTATTATGGGTTCTTGACCATATTTACAATACCAGGCATGTATGCCTTCCTGTGGAGCAGGTCTTTTCTGATTTTATGTGTGTGTGTGTGTGTGTGTGTGTTTACAAATACTTACATTCGTGTAGGTATACATATACCTGCACACATACACATACATATACATTCCCACATATATATGTGTTATTAAGGAAAAACTTAGCAAAACAGTATTTGTGCATGTAAATACATATATACACAGTTAATTACAGTGTAAAGAAAGTGTATTTTTATTGATTTTTTTTCTTGGTATGGGTTTCATTATGACATTTGTGAGGTAGGCTGATTTTATGGGCAAACTAACCAGACACAGAAGCTGAACATTGCATTTTGTTTCATCTGGATTCTTCAAGTAAGGTTACAACTTAAGAGCTATTTACATACAATGAGGACTTCATTTACATTTTATTTTGAATATTAAAATTTAAATATACTTACAGTCAAGGAACTAATATATTAAACATGCATACCCACTGTTTATACGAAACAGTTATAAACATTTTTCATATTTGTATAATTTAATATTGTTAAGGCATTTAAAATTTGTAAGCGTTATGACATTTCTTCCTTAAATATATTTAAATGTACAGTTAAGTATAATTTCCTTCTTAAGACGTCACCTTGCCTAAGACAATTCAAAATTTCTTACTGAGTGCAAATTTAAATACCCACTATCTTACATGATGTTCTGTTGCTGTGAAAAGACATTATGATCAAGGTAACTCTTATAAAAGCATGTAAGTGGGGGCTTACTTATGGTTTTACAGGGTTAGGCCACAGTAATCATGGCAGGAAGCAGACAGGCATGGTGTTGTAGAGCTTTCCATCTTGATCCACAGACAGCAGTTGGACAGGGAGACACACACACACACAGACGGGGGGTGGGGGGTGCTGAAAAACTGAAAGTCTGAAAATCTGAGGTCCTGGCATGAGCTTCTTAAACCTCAAAGCCCATCCTCAGCAGTATATCTTCTTCAACAAGGTGACAGCTACTCCAACAAAGGCACATATCTAAATCCTTCCCAAATAGTTCCAGTAACTTGTGGCTAAGCTTTCAAATATATATGCCTATGAACGTCATTCTCATTCAAACCACTACAATCATAAAATATTTGCCACCAAAGACTATAGTATTTGAATTTAGGTCAGAATGAGAGCAAGGAAATTGGTCACCATCTGGGTATGATATTTCACTAAAGCCCTGAAGCATGATGAGTGAAAACTTCTTACCACAGATTTAGTAAAGTGATTTTTTGCCCAGAGTGCTAAGTAAAGGAGCAGACACTTGAGGGACACACCTAGTCATTACTAGTTTTTGGTAGATGGTGTTTTCCAAAGGTGACCATACCTAAGATCCTTTTATATACTTCCAGGCATTGTTCAGAAGCCTTGCCTGGGAGTTCTGGTTTCCTGTAGTCTTTGTGTGATGGAGCAATTCACATCAGCTCACCTCCATTCCTCCATTACCATTTCCCCTTCTGCTTCCTCTGCTCCATCTGAGAAGTAGAACTCAGGGGAAGCTAGAGTCTGTGAGCCACCCTTGTGAATGAAAAAAAAAAAAGGATTGTTACATGTTCCTGGCTGGGGAGACCTCAGGATGCTTGTGCTCTTCAGGATTCATGCCCAAGCTCTTTCCATCATTCTGACCTAGGCCTCAATATCCAAACAGTGTTAGCTCTTTGATTCGCTGGAAGCCATTGATCTCAACTGTCACATTCTTTGCTCACCTTTGAGAATAAATGCATGCCAGATTGCAAATACTAATGAGAATTGAAGAGCTATCTTTATGGAGACACTAAGAATTTGTATAACAGTGAATCAACCTTTGTAGCAAGACAGAAAAAGCACTAATATGCATTGTTATACACATTTTCCCACTGATAGCAACACGTTCAGTAACATTATAATTTTTAATTTTGAAATTGCATTCATTTATTTGTGTCACTTTGTGTGTGGGAGAGCAAGTGTCATGATGGGCATGTGAAAGACAACTTTAAGACGTTAATTCTCTTCTATCATGTGGGTACTGGAGGTTGAACTTGGTTATTAGGCTTGTGGCACATACTTTTACCTTCTAGAGTTCGGCTGATCTTCAGTCTACCTTGAAATCCTGAAGAATTTGTTTCAATCTCAGTGAAGGAATGCCTCCCCAGTAAAGGGGATGAACTTGTTATCAACTGGAGGCAAGCAGGCAAAAAGCAAAGTTACCTTTTTCTATCTGGGCTTCTTCTATCTCCTTTTATCTGCGCTATACTCACCCACGTTTAAAATGGATCTTCCTGCTTCAAATAATCTGATCAAAATATCTCTCACAGGAGTGTCTTGAGAGCATCTTGAGTTTTAGTTGATTCCATATGCAGTCATGTTCATAAACAATATTAACCATCACTTCTGCTGAGCCATTATTTTGGACCAAATAAGGCAAGATTCTCTCTCTCTCTCTCTCTCTCTCTCTCTCTCTCTCTCTCTCTCTCCCTCTCCCTCTCC
>NW_021604667.1:650740-654839 GCF_004785775.1 Grammomys surdaster | reverse complement strand
GCTCAGAGATCGCCAGGGTAAAATAAATGAGATACACAGAGGTTATTATTCCATCAAAAAAATGTCACATATCCCTTCTGGGATCATACTTAATTTACTACTACCAGTAAGAAAAGTCCATGTTGGGCTCTTTCATCCTCTGGAGAACACAGAGAACCGGTTCTGGAGTACATACAGTTTCTCATAGTGTCCCCAGAAGAACACCAGGACAGGTACAATTCACTTAAGGCCTCTCCTGTACAGAGGCTGTCTCACAGGGACAGCGAGGACACCCACTAGTTTGTGGAGATCCCTGAGAAAATGTGATGCTTAGAATCTGGACTGTACTTAGTCAACATCAGCCTTCTCAGTACTCACTGGAAGCAGCAGCAGCTGCTGGCTGGAACACAGCACTTTCAACTAGACTAGTCATGTGACCACAATGGCTTTCTCACAACAGATAGTCTACAGTCTGAAGGACAATTACATCTCACGGCAGGTTTGCTGCTTCCAAGTACCACTTGGAGTTCTCTACTCAGTAGAGTAGCCACCCCACCATCAACCATCTACTGAAGCTAACTCCTCAAAGGAAGATCACTCGGTAATAAGCCAGAAACAGCAAAGTAACTCGGCTGGCTGATTTTTGAGACAAATTTTGTTCAATACGCATTTAGTGGCTTACTGAAAAAAAAATCAGACTGGAAAGCTGTGGAATTACACATATCCTCACCATTCAAAATAACTTATATGCAACTAATTCCGGCATAGGTAAAAAATTTTCATTAGTAGGTTTTTTTTTTCTAACATGACCCAACCTCATGTGACAACCAATGAGAGGACCCCTTGCCTAATGTTTAGTGCTGCTGTTATTTTTAGTGGCATGCCATTCTGGTACCTTAAGATAAGCTGATTTCCAGCCATAGGCCTAAAATCAGCAATAGGCCTGTCATACATGTATACTAACACCAAGTCTTGGGTCTCAGTGGAAAAACATCGAAACAGATGGCTATAAGCTAATGTCAACAGGCAGCTTTTGTGGAAATTTATAAGCCTGAGTAGTCATAGACCTTGTAAATAGGTAGCCTTGGCAGACAATATCAACTTCGATAAGGACAATCGAGTCATAGGCAGAGTCATAATGAATTGTCCCCTGAACCTTCACCTAGCCGATACCCGGTTCTGAAGATATCTGTATTCCCCCTGAACACCCACACTCCAGTGTCATTCCCTTCCCCACATCCTGGCTTTCTGTGTTTATAACCCCTGTGTGAATTAATTATGATTTGAGAAAAAAAAAAGATAAGCTGATTTCTTCTGGATCGTCTCCCCCAATTTTAGAGTAATGTCTGAAGGGTCCAAAGGACAGTCTTTTTGAAGTCATGAAACTGAGAAGTCCTTTACTAGGGCTGTCTCTGAGTGCCATGTGTGTGCAAATGGTCAAGGCCAAGGTCCAGGTACTCTTCAAAGCTGAGAAGAAATGTGCAGCTTCTATTAGACTTACATATTGTGTAGATATATTTGTTTCCACTCTTCAAATTTGCATTGATTTCTTGCCCAATTCTGACAAATGATACCCACTTGTCCCATGGACCCACTCGAGTCTCAAGAGGGAATGAGAATTGGCAGTGATCCCCCAACACAAGGGGTACAACTGGTTTGTCCTGGGGAGAACACACACTTAGGCTTTCTAAACAGGAAAAGCAAGAACAACAAAACATTTTTCTTGGGGGACTAATTAAAATGTCACTCGCTGAAAAGTATAAATGAAAAATAGCCCAATTTCTCTTCCTCCCATCTTTTTATAGAGAGAGGGAAAATCATATTTTAATGAAGACTACTGCCATACAGTCATTTAAAACACACATACCTTGCATGAATTCACTTTCAGGAATTTCTTTGTTGATGATCACAGATTCCACAATTTAAAATTTTTAAAGCTGAGACACAAGCTTAATTGACTTTGAATTCTGTGATTCCATAGCTTCTCAAGTAAAACGTTTCTCATGAACAATCACAGCACTGACTTAATTTTCAGCCTCTGACAAAGAATTATTCTGTTTTCTGTCTCTATAGATGACCCTGATTTGAATATGTCACATAAATGGAATGAAAAAATGGCACACACTATGTGTCAATTTTGTAAAGTGGAAAGTTCTTTGGAAAGTTAGTTGTGTCAAATGATAGTTTGCTGGGTCACACAGGTGAAAGGGTGTCTTACTAAAGTAAACATGTGAAAGGCTGTTTTCCTGAAGCAGACACAGGTGAAATAATGTTTTGATATAGCAGATAGATGAAAGGACCCTTGATGAAGGAGTATAAATATGACCCCACAGACAGTGGGAGATGAGCACTGAGCTTTGGCTTGCTCTGCCTCACTATTCTTTGCTAAATGCACACATATATTGGTTTGCTTAACATAGCGTTTTAAGCTCAACTTGCGATAACTCCACCATTGAGAGAAGAAACCCAGTCAAAAACTGCTTGTGAGTATTCTCCTGCAGCTTGCTGCTTCTGCAACCTCTCCTCAGACAGGTTGGGGAGCCTAATGGTTTCTTCAGGATTGAAATATAGTTGCTGGTTTGTGTCTGCTGTTTACTTGCTGAAAGGACTGGACTGTAGCTGCTGGTTTGTGCTTTGGTGTCTTCCTACCTAGAGCACTGGTCTGCAGCTGCTGATTCATAGTTGGTATTTGCTATGGGTCTGATCTGCTGCCCAAAAAGATCAAGCTCACTCCGAAAGAACTATTGCTGAACAGGTCCACTTCCCCTATATCCTAATAACTTTTCTCTTCCACTACCTCTGCTGGGTCGTGGGTTAGAGGAGAGGTTGAAAGCTTATTAAAAGTAGATTGCAAAAAAAATTATGCCTATAATTTTGTCTGCTTTCTTCATCATTCTTTCAAGATTTACCCATATTGTACCATGTATCTGTAGTTCATTTTTCATTGTAGCATAGTATTCCATTTTGTATACAATCTAAAACACATTTTTGCTCATCCATTCATTATTTGATGAATGCTTTGTTTGTTTCAATTGTTTCCTCTGTTACAATGCTTCCTTGAACATTCCTGTGTAAGTTTGAATGAGGATATTTGGCTTAATTTTTCTTGATTTTCAACTAAGGATGGATTGGCTGAGCTACATAATGATTCTATGATACTCCTTTTGAAATACTGCCAAACTGAAAAAAACAATAATTGGAATTTGTGTTTTTTTGGTGAGAGTTTTCTCTAAGCATTTACTTGTGTTGACTCACAGTAGTAATAGGATATTGTTGGTATTTAGTCTAGGCTCCACCCCACAGTTACCTGGCAACAGCCAGGTGTGCCTAACTCACTATAAAAGGGGCTGCCTGCCCTCTCTGCTCTTTCTTCCCTTCTTGCTCTTGCTCTGTCCTCTTCCTCCCCCTGTCTCCTCATTCCTCTCCCCCCTCTCTCCATATGCTCATGGCTGGCCTCTATTCCTCTATTCTATTCTCTCTGCCTTTCTGTTTCTACTCCCTCAACTCCCCTCCCCATGCCCTGAAAAACTCTATTCTATACTATATCTTTATATGGCTGGTCCCTCACAGGGAAGGGATACCTCAGCATGGGTATCCCCATCACAGAGTCACCCCCTTCCCCCATACCTGATTGCACATCCACCATACATATTCCTTCTCTCCTATATTTTTATAAAACACAACATTTGGTGCTGAAACCTGGGATTTAGAAACTTGAAGGTTCACATCCACTGCCACATGGAAAGTCATCACTTGCTAGCCCAAACTTTGGAGAACTGGTAAATTCCTTCCCTCACTTGTCTTTGTAAACGTCCTCTGGTCCCAGGGAAGAATTGTTGAGTTCGGAGCCACCCCTATGCTACCCTTGAGCATGGAGACATTCAGTCTTTGTGACTGGATTTTTAATGATCCTCACTCATTCTAGAACCTTTAACCCTTGGGAGATACTCACCTCTCAAAGCAGTTTTTGTGACTACTTGCTCTGCTCCCTGCTCCCTGCAGAAAAAGCAGATCTCACCCCCTTGCCCTATGATACCCTGCCTGGGGCACTGTTTGCTGAGATGCTGAGCTACTTTCCTGAGGCCATCTGCCCCTTCTCCAGCCCTGACCCAGTGCACTC
>NW_021604667.1:648819-650730 GCF_004785775.1 Grammomys surdaster | reverse complement strand
CTCTCTCTCTCTCTCTCTCTCTCTCTCTCTCTCTCTCTCTCTCTCTCTCCACCAGCAGCCACCACTGCCCCCACGCCTTCCCAGGGCGGGGGAGAGGAGGGAACAAAGCCAGCATCCCACTCAGCCCTGTATACCTGTGCTCCCCTTTCCACGTGTGTCCCTCTTGCCTAAAGAGGGATGAACCGGCCTAAGTTGGAAATGGAACATTTTCAGCTCTTTCCTGAAGGATCAGTGCCATGTGTGCATAGTCCACAGCCCAGAGCTGGGGCTTCTCAGAGGTTCCACACTCCCAGCACATTCCCACAGATGGGTCCCCAGGCCACTGCCAGCTGCCCCCCCCACTGCCTGAGCCACTCTGACACAGGCTGGGAAATGGGCCTGAACCTTGCCTGCTCAGGCCATGTCTCAGGCCTGATCCCGCCCAAACACAGTCCTGGCCCATAGCTCACACCTTCGCTGTCAGCTTTCTGATTTCTTTCCATTCTGTTCCACATCAACTCTAAGCCAAGTGTACACTAGACAAAATTCTGACATTTGTCTCTATATGTGTCTCTTCATGTGGTTTTCTCTGCCAATGAAACCTGTCAAAGTCACTTAGCAATTAAGATAACGTTTTTGTTCTATCCTGCCTTGGTAAATAATGATTTTTTTTAACAATATAAAGCTCAAAGATCACTGCCTTTTATAAATATATGTTTAGCCTTATTTTTGCTACTGCCATTAAGTTATACTTTACTTTATTTGCTAGTACATTCTCTTACAAGTAATTAAACAAACACAGGCAGTCTAACTCAGACATGTCCAATAGATACTGCTCTCAATCTTGTCAGAAGTCTACTAAGTAATGTTTAAGTTTATGACAGCCTCTCAAAGCCTGACAGTTACCCTCAAGGTCTTGGAGAAGATATAGACACAATAACAAGAATCTACCTGTATTATGGTATGATAACCACTGCGAAATACTTGCCCACTGCGAGGGCTTGGTCTACACTGTGGACAAAACAGGATACCCTGAGAGTCAAATGTCTCATATTGCCTAAGTCAAGGTGGATCATTTCTCATTTCATACATAGCTATTCCATAGAGAAAAAGCTTTTCATCTTCTGGGCTTGAAAGCCAGTCTGACTTTGCCCAAGTGCCATAGAGACCACAAGGCCCTGGAAAATGTTTAGGTGGTGGACCATAGATGAAACTCTGTCATCTTAATTAATACATGACTCCTAGATTATAATTTATTCTTCCCCAGATTTCTGACTACATTGGCAGCTAAGGTAACTATTGCTTGACAGCTAGAACACAGAACTAGCTCCTTACCCCATGGTAATCCAATTTATTTGCTCATTAATAAATTCATTAACTAGCGAAGACTGCCAGATTTCTTACAGGCTTCACAAGTTCAGAGGTAAGCTTTCCCAGATGTGACCTGTTACTTTCTTACCAAAACTCAGTTTCCAGCAACCAAATGTTTCATATTTCCTCTTCTTGCTATGCCACTGTCCTAACAGTATTTGGTAGAGTTCTTATAAATTTACATAACCATAATAAAACATTCCACTATACAATCCAACTGTATAATCATAAATTAAAATGATAAGTTTACTTTGATTGTCTTTTAACTAAATTTAAAGTGTTTCTTGTGTGAAATCTACACTATAAGCTATCATGCTAAATCTGTTTCCCTTGCTTGTCTTTTAACTATAGACTTAAGATATTTCTCATGCTAAACAATATGATCCAACTGTATAATCACAAGCTCAAATATAAGTTTCGTTTGATTGTCTTGAAGATAAACTTAAAGTGTTGTTTCTCTTGCTACATGATCAACTAAACAAAATTGTTTCTCATTATGAGATATATCTATATCTATCTATATCTATATCTATATCTATATCTATATCTATATCTATATCT
>NW_021604667.1:647736-648809 GCF_004785775.1 Grammomys surdaster | reverse complement strand
TCTATATCTATATCTATATCTATATCTATATCTATATCTATATCTATCTATCTCCCAGACAGAAGGGAAAAAACCCTTCCTGTTCCTTCTGCTCCATGAAAGTTTTTTGTCTTCCCTAAGCTCATCCTAAAGACTGTTCATGTTGTTAACAAATCTATCTTTTTTGCAAATTAATAAGCTACAGGAAACCCACTCAAATCTACCTTTTGTGGACCAAATAGACTCCATTCCAAATAAGTACACCTGCAAGTCAATAGCCTAATTTCTTACTTGCTATATATTCCAGAGGGTGAGATTCCTGTCCTGTGCCCTGGAATTGGGACTCACCTCTCCCCAACCACCAAGACCTAAGAGTTTCAAATGTATTTTCACATGTACACCTACACTTCCAAATGTACATGTAAGATTTTTTTTCTCCCAAACTTACTTAACCTTATTCTCTACCTATAATATATATGTGTGTGTGTTTCAGCATCTTGTCAAGTCCAGGTATTTACTATAACCAGAACAGCTCCAGAGGAGCAACCTCCAGATGCTCCAATCTACTCTCACAGGCACAGACACTTCTATTGGACCTGTTCTTCATATTTATTCACAGATGGTTTCACAGACCCTAGACAGCAAAGAAACAGCCAAGTCTCCTAAGACTGGACCAACATCCCCATACCCATTTTCCTAAGTTCCCCAGAGATATGTCACCCCAAAGTCAGAAGGAAATAGCTAAAGATCATGGTGACCCTATTTCTGCTTCACAATCACCTCTTTCTAATTTTTCTTTTTTAATTAAACAAAAATGGTGGAATGTTGTCATCTAATCTAGGCTCCATCCCACAGTTACCTGGCAACAGCCAGGTATGCCTGACTCACAATAATAGTGGCTGCTTGCCCCCTCCCCTCTCTCTTGCCTTCTTGCTCTTTCTCTGTCCACTGGCTCCTGCTCCCTCTCTCTTCCCATTCCTCATTCCTTTACCCCATCTTTCTCCATGTGGTCATGGCTTGTCTCTTCTCTCTCTCTTTCTCTCTCTCTCCTCTCTCTCTCTCTCTCTCTCTCTCTCTCTCTCTCTCTCTCTCTC
>NW_021604667.1:637474-647726 GCF_004785775.1 Grammomys surdaster | reverse complement strand
CTCTCTCTCTCTCTCTCTCTCTCTCTCTCTCTCTCTCTCTCTCTCCTCTCTCAACTCCCCTCCCCATGCCTGAATAAACTATATTCTATACTATAAGTTATATGGCTGGTTACTCGGGGAAGGATGACTCAGCATGGGCCCACAGAGTCACCCACTTCCCCCATACATGACTTCACATCAACCAAACATATTCCTTCTCTCCTATATTTTTATATAACACAACAGATATAGTTGCTGGTAACTTTTCTACCTCTTTTTTCAGACTAATGTTTATTCATATTTATGACTATCAGGATTAAGTAGTGACATGAATTAACTTGAGTAGTGATCCAGAACAGAAGAGTTATCTGAGTATTTCTGTTCATGGTTTTCATTACTCTATCCCAACTATAACCCTTGCCTAAGTTCTAGCCCCATATCTGTTCTTTCCCTCTACCACCCCATTCCTCATTCTATCACAAGTAGAATAGATTTTTTAAAATGGCACCCATACTACTTAATCTTCTGGCACAAAGAGGATTTAGAGAAACATACTATATCTATATTATAAAATACAAAGAAAAAATAAATAAGAAAGTGAAAGGGCACTCAAGTCAGCTGTGTGTGTTCAAATGACTAGAATCTAGCCTACTCCACAAATTCCTACACATCCATGTTTATTATGGGGCCATTCACAATGATCAACTTATGCAATCAGACTAAGTAAGCATCTACCAACAGATGAAGGGGTGAAAAAATGTAGTATGTATACTGAGTGGAGTATTATTCATTTATAAAGAAATACAAGTTTATGTGATTTGTAAAAAAATTAATGGAGTTGAAAATCATATTAAGCAAAACATTATCTGGTGTGATAGTTAATCTCAGTTATCAACTTGGTAGGTTCTAAAACAATATAGGAGTCAATGCCTGAGAAGGACTGTATAGACTATGCAAAACTCTGGGCATGCCTATGAGAGATTATCTATATTAGGTTAGTAAAGGCGAGAAGATTTCACTGGCTGGATTCCCTAACTATGAAAAAGGAGAAAGCTAGCTGAATATCAGCATTCATTATTCTCTGCCTCCTGACAGCAGATGCAATTTGGAGAGCTGCCTAAATAGAACTTCCCCACCATGATAACACAGTTCCTCAAAGTGAGAGTCAGAGTAAACCCTTTCTCCTTAAAGTTGCTTTGTCAGAATTCTTTATCACAATACCAGAAAATGTAGATGACATAAAATACTATGTTTTTTTCATACACGAAGCCTATATGTACATATATGTGTATATATAGTTATATATGAAAATAGAAGTGGAAGGGTATGAGTATTAAGAGTATAGAAACTAATAAAGTTAATGGGGAGGCTGTAGGTCAAGTACATGCTGTACTTAAACAAAAATATTATCAAGTCCTTCATTTTGTATAACAAATATACATTAATATTTTTTTAAATCAGAAGGAGTTAATCATACAGTTTTATCATTGACACAGAAGCAAAGGAAATTCTACATAGTAAAAGCAGTTTGTCTATCTACTTTGAGCCTTGATTATCACAGTGACTAATGACCATTCTTTCTCTATCCAGCAATAACATCTGCTGGGATCTGCCTTCTCTATAATGGTTCATTTCCAGAAACTTCTGCTTTCATTCCTCTATCTTCATAGAAATACCCAGGAGGGAAAGTTTAGTTGAATTCTCCTTTAATCAATCATATTCTGACCCAGTCTTCTACTTTTTTGCTTCTTCTAGAATGTTCTGTCTTCTTTTGTTTTGTTTTTGTTTTGGAAATTCCCAGAGAAGGTGCTCCTGCTCAACTCACTCAATGAATACTATTCTGAGCCTGTCCTAATATTTTCTTTAGGTTAGCCCTCTAAACCGCTACTGCAGACCTTTGATTTCTCCAAAGACACAATGGTTTGGCCTTCTCTGGAGAGCTCTGAACATAAAGTGATGTGAACATGATCACATTAGACCATTCACTACCCATTTCTTCCCCAGACACTCAGCTCATATGAATTCCAATGGTCTCATTTGAAAACTCAACAGCTTGTGACTGGAATGAAAATAGCTTGTGACTAGCTTGTGCCATGGCCTGCAAGTGCCATGGTGCTCATTTCCTTTCTTTATATCCTACACCATATCTATCCTCTTTATCCCATTGTCTCCATCATCACAACTGTTGCCCAACACTTTCTCCTTGTCTATATTTTGATGGTCTTTGAGATTTTTGCATTTGCTGTCCCAGACTTAGCACAGGCATGGGACCAATTTCATTTCCCCTGGTTTAGTAACATGAAAGTCAACTGTCATATAATCTCAAATAGATCATTTCAACTGTCTCATTTTTTCTCATTAAAGTGGAAATACTATCCACAGTGCTTACTTTTCTAGGTTATTGGGAACATAGAGTTTGACAAGTAAAACAATTTGACCAGTATATGACCAAGTACTAGCCCTACAATAGACTAGCTCTTTTCTCTCAGTGGGTGTTGGAGGAGACAGGGAAGAGTGGGAGTGGGGAAGTTGGGTGGGTATGGAGGTAAGGAGCCTCTGGGAGAAGTTAGGGGAGGAAAAAGAATATGATAAAATATATTGTATGAAAAAATCCATTTAAATAAAAAGAGTAAGACACATCTGGGAGGCTTAGAGAGATCAAGAAAAGAGATGTGGAATCAGGGAAAAATCAACGTAACCCCACAACAGAATAAGAGTTCACAGGAAACATGATTTTTAAAATAGAAACCTTGAAGCTGTGTTGCTGAGCAGATCTATCAGAACAGTGACTTTTTGGCAATGTAGATAATGCCATCAAATTACTTCATGGAATTTTGTAGTCTTAAGTCTTTCCTGATGTCTAATGCTTTTTACTTTAAGCTGTATTGCATTTGCCTAGTCTGCCCAGGGTCACTGCCAACAGACTTAGTAGGTAAATGGAGATGATTCTGTTATCTTGTATTATAGGCAGGGAACCCAAATACCTGAGTATTAAGACCCTTTCACAAATTACTTTTCCACATAATCGTCCTCTTAGATTCCTTTCCTCTAATTTATGGTTAAACCTCAGTGTCCATTGCTATTCGACATGCACAGCATCTCTCAGAACTTGGAAGTTTCTTGTGTCTCAGAATAGGACTGGCTTGAATTAACAATGATTATCTTGTGCCTTGCATTTCCATGACTTTTGGTGTAATGCATTTAGCATATCTTCATGACTACTGACTGCATCCCCATACCCTGTTGTTCTGTTCTTCAGCTTCACCACAGTCCTCTGTCATAATTAGAATAGGCAAGATAACAACACAGATGCCTGATTATAATATTAATTAGCTTCACATTGGATGTCCTGACAATGTTCTCATTACTCTTGATACATCACAAAGTGATTCTACAGAGGCATCCAAAGAGCAGCAAATCTAATTCTGGCAAAACAGTGATAACAAATTGGGAATGGTCCTACATGAAAACAAAAACTTAACTGATACAAATGTTAAAGTATGAACCTGACCAAGATGCAGAATGAGAGTTATAAAATGACCTGAAGTCATTGACAAACACTCAGCAAAATAACTGGCCAATGCTCATAAAATGTGTCAATATGAGGACAAATACAGTTACAGACTGGGGAAGACCAAAGAGTTGCAACAACTACTACAATAAAGGACCTGGGTTGAATTCTAGAACAGAAAATGAAAATTAATGTAAGAAGCCCAAGAACAGTCCAGTAAGGTCAGCATTTCATTGTACCAAGTTAATGCAGTAGCCTTGTGCTGCTGACCATTTTGCCAAGGGTGTGCAAGTTGTTAGCATCAAGGGAAACAAGCTAAATGGTAGTAAAGGACTCCCTGGATTATTTGTGCAAAAGTTCTGCAATTTTAAAAATCATTATAGAACAACTTAGTTAAAGCAATTCAAAAGACATAGACATAGCTTACTGAACAACATGAAAAGAGTTCAGTATTTGCCTTGTTACTACCCTGAAAGCCATGAATTAAGCCTGAAAAGTCTGCAACAGATTTTTTCCTTAAATGCCTGTCTACCATTTTGTGGTACTGTTTCCAAGGTTGTAAGACATTTGGGAGGTGGCACCTGGCTTTTAAAAGTAGGTCACTAGGGATGGGCCCTTGAAAGCTGTGGCCATGCCTGTTTCTTCCCTGTGTTCACCACTTCCTATGTGAGTAATATGAACAACTCACCAACATGCTTCTCCAATCATAACCAGATCTACAAAGCTTGGTCTCCCCCCACCCCCATGATGGACTGGAACCCTCAGAAAGGAGGAGTCAGAATAAAATTTTCCTTTTTAAAGTCATTTTGTTAAGTGTTTTGTCGTAAGGACATGAAAAGTAGCTGATACACTGGTCCATGTTTCTTCTTTGACAGTGGCAAACAGACTGTTTTTATGGGAGTTTGAAGGAGTGCTTAGTGAGGCCCCTGGTCATGCTACGGAATAATTCTAGAGAAATGAATGTGTTTCTGGGACTGAGTTCTATTATCCTAACTTCTTTACAGAAGTTCAGATTAGATTTAATTGTAAAATGTACAGCTTAGAACTGTTATGTAAGTGTACATATTGAGGACTGAATCACCTATGTTAGAGCCATCTCTGGAGGAAACAAATTACTGATTATCACTGTCTCAACAACCATTGACTACCTGTAACTCTATCTAGTAGTATTGATATGCCAACATGGGCAAGGGAAATTCCATGAGGTTGCATTACACCTTCAGAGATTTATTTCTATTACATGTGCATTGGCGTGTGTGTGTGTGTGTGTATGTGTGTGTGTGTTTGTGTACATGTATGTATGTGTCCATCAGTGTATTGCCACATTGGATCCTCCTTTAACTGAAGTTACAGGAACCTGTGAACTTCCTGATGTGGGTACCAGAATCAAATTTGGGTCTTCTGAAAGAGAAGTATGTACTTTTAAGCACCAAACTATTTCTTAGTATCATATCCAACTTCTTTAGAATACCACCTTACACTTCCCTCATAGACTCTTTGGAGCCTCCCCCATCCCAGGGAGATGACCCCTCCTTCAATCTCCACACCAATACCAATTTCCATTTACTCTTCTGACCTTCTCTCCTCCTTTTCCTACACCTAAGTGACCCACCCCATTCCCCTTCCCATTTCCTCTCCCACCCAGTTTCCTCCATCCATCCACCTCTGGTGACTATTTTATTTCTCCTAAATGAGATTCAAGCATCCTCCCTTGGGCCTGGTTTGTAGATTGTAGTAGTTAAGGGTATCTTGTACTTTATGTATAATATCTACTTATAAGTGAGTATATACCATGCATGTCCTTTTGGGGCTGGGTTAACTCACTCAGGTTGATATTTTCTAGTTCCATACACTCGCCTGCAAAATTTACGATGTCCTTGTTTTTAATTGCTAAGTAGTAGTCCACTGTGCAAAGCACCACATTTTCTTTATCCATTCTTCAGTTGAGAAACTTCTGGGTTGTTTCCAGTTTTTGGCTATTATGAATAAAATTTCTATGAACATAGTGGAGCAAGTATCCCTGTTGTATAGTGGGGCATCTTTTGGGTGTATGACCAGGAGTGGTATAGCTGGATCTTGAGGTAGAAATATTCTCAATTTTCTGAGAAACTGCCCAATTCACTGTAGAAGTTTATACTCCCACCAACAATGGAGGGATGTTTATTTTATGTATAGGAATGTTTTCTCTGAATGTATGCCTCTGCACCATATGAGTTCAATTCCCATATAGGCAAGAAGAAAGTGTCAAATACTCTGAACCTGGAGTTATAGCACAGTTGTGAGTGCTGAGAACTGAACCTAGGTCTTCTGAGAGAGCAACAAGTGTTCTAAACCACTGAACCATCCCCAACTCATCACTCTTTATTGTCATATTCTCTTACCTAACTGGAAAAAAATATAAATCCTCAAATAGTGTTTACAACTTTCATTCTTTTTAAAAGGCTATTGAACCCAGGGCCTAATTATCTCCATGTCCATGAATGAGATGAGAAATTTGATGTACAGAAAATTAATGTTTCTGATCCTGAGTCAGTGAGTGATGTAGCTGTGTCTATATCCAGGTCTCCTGTATCTCATCCTCTTGTTCTCATATTTTTAAATTAGAACACTTATGCTATTGGACAATTACATTGCATGGGATATTACTTTTCTTAACTGGAAATCAAGTTAAGGAAAGTATATACATCTTGGTCATGGCCTAAGATCTAGAATGAGGAGCTAGGATTAGATCTCATCTCTGTTTATTTGACTTTAATGTTGTGTTCTTCACTGTTATATAGTTAATTATTGCTTTTTTGTAGCCTGCTTATGCTTTGCTAAGCTTCTTTAAATTATTATGCTTTATTTATTTGCTTATTGTTTTTTTTGAGACAGAGTCTCACTTTGTAACTCTAGCCTGTCTGGAACTCATTATGTAGAACTCACAATAAGTACATGATGAAAAAAAAAAACTAAGAAGGAAAGGTTAGGCTAAAGTCAACTGCTCTAAGCTTCGCAGTGGATAGCTTCAGCTCCAGCCTTGACCTCTCTTTCATGCATGGGATATTCTCTGGTATTTTGTAGTGTGGTTCTAGGATGGTCTTTTCCAGATGGTCATCCTTTTCTTCAAGACTCTCTTGGATGGGGGGAGAGTGTAGCTGAGTGGTAGACAATGAGATTAGCTTTTGTGAAGCTCTGAGTTGTGTCTCCAGAGTTGAATAAAGAGATGAGAAACAAAAAGAAAGGAAGTATTTCTTCACAGAGGAATATAGACAGGCAACAAGAAATTCTAGCCAGTATTACAAATCAAAGGGCAGGCTATGCTATGTGGAAATAAGTGGAGTGTTGAAGGTAATATAGTCAAATAATAATGCACTCCTTGCTGGTATGGTGGTTTTGTTAGACTGCTCTCACAATATATTACAGATATAATTTTCTAGATTTACATTTCTAAGTAGAGAGGCCTCCCAATTTTCAACTTAAACCACGAGTCGTCTTGGAACATTTGAGCTTAACTAGATCTTTAGAGCTCATAAGGAATGTGAGAGTCAGGTAGGAATAGATAACTTCCCGAGCTTTTAATGTGACCTTTTATCAACGTATAAAACTAATTTAACTGCACAACCAATATTCTCAGGAATAAAATTTCAAAAGATTTTTCTACATGGAAATACCTGCAAAATTTCCCCCAGATTTGTGCCGCCTAGGTACCACTTCCAAAGACACATTTAATTGTTACCCTGAGGTATACACAGGTTCCAAAATCAGAAGGTTAACTGTGTATTTGAAAAACAGCCAAATATGGGTTCAAATCTCTTCTCTCTTATTAGATGATGTGGCTTTGGGTAAGTTAATTTTTCTGAGCCTTGAATTTGTATAATAAAAATCATCATGGTAGCTTTTGCATATGAGTTTTGTAAAGACTAAATGAGATAAGGTCCATATCACTTTCAGCAAGATGCCTAAAGTAGAATAAGGACTGCTATTGTTATTATTACTACTAGCAATATTTTTAACCATATATTTTGATAATAAGTTTTACCACTATATTTATAAAATGGCTATTTTATGATTGTCTAAATATTAGGCAAATTATACAGTTTGAAGCTAAGTGGTCTTGGTGCATCTATGTGTAATGTGATCTATTTCAAAAATATAGAGCCCAACTACAAACTGGGGAAGAAATGTTCAAAATAAACATCCTACTTACTTAGTTATTTCTTAAAAATCATAATTCTAAATTTGGAAGGAGGCATGTACATATATTGTTTCTTGTGTTAGGTTCCATATGAATGATTCATATTCAAATTGTCTCTGGACAGACTTAAGGCTGCTACACAGGCAGAACCAGAGCACAGAGAGGCATCTGGGTTGAACCAGCCTCAGGCATATAAAGAGGCTGCTATAGGGCAAAGGAAAAAGAACATTACTGAGACGGAAGAAAACACAGAATGTGAGAGTGGACTCTTAAAACCCCATTCCATAGTCCTTTTTTCTGTTTTGAAGATTTTCTTGGACTTTGGAAGAACAAACACAACTACAAATACAACAAAAGTAAAACTTCTTGCACGGCATAATAAACATTAAGCATTTGATTATCAATAATCCAAATATGCTACCCACAGGAATCCTTGGATTTTTTTTTGGAGCAACAGGGTACTGAGGCAAACTGACTTTCTTTTGGATTTTTAGCTCCAGATTCATAAAACAGCTGTTTAAAATATGGACAAAATACTTTTGTTAACTAATGTATTATTCATTGTGTGTGGTTGGGTGTACATGTGAGTGGTGGGTGTATAAAAATACATATTTATGCATGTGTGGAGACCATAGGTGAATATTGGATACCATCCACTATCGATATTCTCATTACTTTATCTTTTTTTATATTTATTTTTATTTTTTGGTTTTTCGAGACAGGGTTTCTCTGTATAGCCCTGGCTGTCCTGGACCTCACTCTGTAGACCAGGCTGGCCTCGAACTCAGAAATCCACCTGTCTGCCTCTCAAGTGCTGGGATTAAAGGCGTGCCGTGCGTCACCACTGCCCGGCCTTACTTTATCTTTTGAAACAGCGTCTCTGAGTGGTTCTCAACTTGTGGGTCATGACCCTTTAGGGGGTGTCACATAATAAATATTTATATTATGGTTTATAACAGTAGAAAATTACAGTTATGAAGTAGCAACAAAAGAATTTTATGGTTGGGGGTCACCACAACATGAGCAACTATATCACAAGGTTGAAACGTTAAGAAGCTTGAGAACCACTGTTTTAACTGAACCCAGAGCTCACTGATTGGCTAGACTGACAGCTCACTATGTTCTAGGGATCCGCCTATTTATGCCCCTCCCTTGCCAGCATTTGCAGCTAATATAAAAATATTTCAGAACATTTAAATTGCCCACATTTGAAAATGTACTTTTCACATACAGGTAATAGTTAATGTAGAGAGACTGACACCAAGATCTTGTTAATAGTAATATCATGCTTGTGAATAGGGCAGTTGATACAATCACCAAAATTCCAAAAACCTGGGGTTGATGAACAAAAGGTGAAAGAAACACAGAATATTTGCTCTTACGATTGTTGAGGAGGTTGCTGGAAAATGCAATCTCTTTTATGTATGCATTTTAAAATATAAATTTCAATTAGCTCGTGGTTGTTTATTTGGTAAACTCACTGAAGCAAAGTCAACTTCTGAATGGAAGTCTATTATCCTAGCCTAGAGAATTATTTCCATTAAATTGACTTGAAATAATTTGGTGAGTCATGTTTATGACAATACTGGACCTACAGAATTATTAGAACATTCCTTTCTAATTCAATGGGACCAGTATTTCTAACAGCATCTTCCATAATTCTCTATAATTATTAGTGAAAATGTACAAACATACACACATTGCTAGTAATAAGTCTCAGATAGGAGGTAAATGAGCTTACCCATCTTCCAGGTGGCTGATCACCTATTTTTCAAATGCCTTTGCTGACACAGAAAACTTTGTGGGCCTGTTTTACCAGAGATAAGGGGAAAAGCTAATTAAGAGCTGAGCCATTTCTTGGAGAGTATTATAAACTACACCATGCTCTAGAAAGTAAGCCCCTGTCCTGTGCTTAGATAACCATTTCTTCAGTTCCTTTCAGAAAGGCCCTTGTTTGACCTTAGTTACAAATGACACATGGCACATAGTCTTTATGTGCCAAATCAGATAGAAGAAGTTGGGAGAAAGTGGTGATCTTTTTATCGCAATGTCTTATTTTGAATTAATAATTTATCTTAAACACAAATTTAGATGGCCATATTGCCAAACATCCTGTTGTATGAGGGTAGGGGTGAACCTATATAGACAGTCATCCAAGTTCAACATTTTCAGTAGTTACTTATGCTTCCCATCACCCCACCTCCCTTACCCTTACTTAAGCTGCAGGGTAAATATCTTTCCTTAAATGGTGTTGATGGAACTTTGTGAGTTTGAGTTAATTTCAGTACATTCAGTACTAGAACTAACTGCTGTCATTTTCAAACACCCAGAAGAATACCTTGCGTAGGCACAATCACTCTGCAGCCCACTCAGTAACATGAGTAATGATCTTTAAGTGAACTATATCAAGGCTGTAAGGGCTTTGGATAATTTAGACAGGAAAATTGGAGCAAGTGTGCAGTTCTTTAAAAAAAATCACTCTGATTTGCTTAGTGGAACTACATGATCTTTTACTGCCAGTGCCTCTCATGGCGTGCAAAAATAGCTTTTCCTACACACCAAAGCAGGATAGGATGGCTGTGTGC
>NW_021604667.1:610086-637374 GCF_004785775.1 Grammomys surdaster | reverse complement strand
TATATATATATATATATATATATATATATATATATATACACAATGTAACTACAGAGATTGGAATGGTACATCAGCATTTTTCCAGACTCATGAGTAATCAATACTGAAAGGGGAACATTTATAATGCTTTTCTACTACTTCTTAATGGCTTAAGGTTATCCTCGGGTAAGTTTCTGACCTCACCTGGCTTCTGATGCTCTGCCAACTTAACACTAAAACCCTTCAAAATGGAGTGGTTTTGTCTTGTATTACTTAATATCCCACTCAGTACCTCCTGGAAAAATGACAGACAACAGGGTAATTTTTTTCCCGTTTACAGTGAATCATTCTACAATAAAGGATTGAAGACTCCAGAAAGAAAATCAAATAGCAGCTATAAAAGATGTTGACTGAGAGAGGAGGAGACCTTTTCGGTGGCAGAGAGAGAAGGCATTTGGTAGACATTTTCTCATTATACTTTTATCTCAAAGATTTAGATTTTCATAGATGTTGGCTAAAAAGAATAGGCCAGAGTACTGGATGGCATTCTAGGGAAGAAAGCCAGTATAAGTTTTAGGAGCTGATACTAGAGTTCTATTTTTTCAAAATGGAAAACATTGTGGAAGCAACTGTTAAGTTTTGGCTTGGAACATTCATTTCTTGTATTTTCTATCTTTTTTTGTTTGTGTCAGAGCCCTGGGAACTGATCCACACTGATGGTAGTATCCTTGCTTTTTAGATGTTCAAAGTCAGGTCAAAGGAGTAGATGGAAGGTATACAGCTAGTTTATGGTCATGTGAAGATTGATTCTGTGTCCAATTTTTCTGTCCCTTCTACCTTTAATACAAAGTAACTCACACATCCCTCCCAGGGACCAGGTTTTGACCAAGAAGGATGAAGGCTACTTCTATAAACTGTAAGCCATACCTTCTATCCTCTTGGTAGTTATTGTTTTTGGCAGCATCTAGTAAGCAATGACTGTTCCTGTGAGCATGCCACTTCTCATTCCTGAGCTCCCTTTGAACTCTCTGTAAAGTAAGAATAGGGTCAGATGTTCTCTGAGTTCCTGTTCAGCTCTGACCTATAATTAACAGCCAATGAGGCATGCACTGTCCTAATTATGGACACACTTTTTGATTATTTTATCTCTATAGCTCTTGTGCTAGAGATATCACTTTTGTATATATGGGTGAATCAATGAGTTGATGCTTAAATGTTGACTTTGTAGTCGTGACTATAACTTGGACAAGGGAAACTTTGAAGCTATTTTTTTCCACAATGAACACAAGGGATCCAGAAAACAGTTTCTCATACTACATTATGACTATCTGCCCTGTACCAGTAATACTAAATGATCATGATGGTCCATAAGGGGAAAATAGAAGCACATTTGTTCTTTCTATCCATAATTGCCCTGACATTGAGTCCCAGAGACTATGCACACTAAGTTTCTCTCTGAAGAGATGATTCAGCAAGTACAAACACTTATTGATTTTGTATAGGACCTGGGTTCAATTCCCAGCATCCAATGGATGGTTTAATCAACATCTATAACTACAGTTCCAAGGAATCTGCTGTCTTATTTTGACCTCTGCAGATATCAGGTATGCATGTGGTACACAGACATATATGTAAGCAAAGTATTCATATGCATAATATAAATCTTACAATTTTATATTAAAAATACCTCTTTATCTGTTGGTAATGAATAATTGTATGTGTCATCTTATCTGGCCCCAATGAGGCTGATGTGCCTTTTGTTTTTTTCTGTTACTAGATTAGTCATCTTCAGCTTTCATTTTTAAAGAACAATTTAGTCAGATTGCATTGTATCAGAACTGAGTTAACAAAGACTCCTTGTTGTCCTGCACACAAGCTGTATTTCACTAAAAATTACATTTTGACTAAAAAATGTTTAGTTGCTCATGTACCTAATTAGGAAAACAGACATCTGGATAATAACCACATCACACATGGGCAGTATGGCAGGGTAGAAAACACAGTAGTTTACCATTCAGTCTGGGGATGAAATCTCAACTTGGCTACTTAACAAGGTATGTGGTCTTGGGTAAGTTACTCAACTCTCAGAACTATAGTTAACTCATAGGTTAAAATGAGTATCATCATGATACTCCCTAAGGCATTTTGTAATTTATTAAGAGTATCTCTGAAAGTACCTGTTAGAAAATAGTGCTGAGTAGTTATTTTGTCAAAGGAGATGAACAGTCATCATAAAGGAATGCTTCTATTGTGACAGGTATTTCAAAGGCTACACATGAAAAGGAGCTCAGGGCTTGCTTGTTCCTGTTTCCAGGATCTGGGGTAAACTCAGCACTCAATGATTTTTCAGTTACATGAACAAATGAGCAACCAGGAAATGAAATAGATTTTTGTAGGTGTTACTGCCATTTCTGTTTATTATAATCTTCAATTTCAAGATTTTGTGACTTGCTCAACTACTAAGTTGACAAAACCAAGAGCCATACCTATTATATTGATGATCAATAACTATTTTCTTCCATCAAATTTAAGAGCATTTGAGGTTTTGTTTATATATATATGTTTGTGTGAGTTTTTATTTACACACACACACACACACACACACACACACACACACACACACACATATATATATATATATATAAATTTTATGTGCATTGGTGCATGTATGTCTGTGTGAGGGTATCAGATCCCCTAAAATAGTAGTTACAGTTGTGAGCTACCAAGTGTGTACTGGGGATTGAATGTAGGTCCTTTAGAAGAATAATCAGCATTCTTAACTCCTAAGTCACCTCTCCAAATCTTGAGCATTTGTTCTTTAAGGACTTGTTCATTGGTTCTTTGCTCCATTATGTCATTCATCTTATTTTTTCATTCAACATACTTTAAGTTGAACAGTAGAGACTTTGAAGAAAAGTGTGGTTAGGTTAGGTTCTTGATGCTATGGCCTCTTCTGCTGTCTTTATGTTGTATTTACTCAGAGTACTATAGATGATTTCTATTCCTTGGTAAGTGCATTGTCAGAAAGGAAGGAACACACATTCTTTCCTGACTTCTCAGTCATGACACGTTATATTAGTCATGGTTCTCTAGAGTAGCAGAACTTACAGAATGAATCTCTTTCCTCTTTCTTCCTTCCTTCCTTCCTTCCTTCCTTCCTTCCTTCCTTCCTTTCTTTCTTTCTTTCTTTCTTTCTTTCTTTCTTTCTTTCTTTCTTTCTTTCTTCCTTTCTTTCTTTTATTTTTTTGTTGGTCCTTAACCAAAAGTATTTGATGTTATTTTATTTATTTACATTTCAAATACTGTCACCCTTCCTACTGTCACCCTTCCCAGTGCCCCCTCCATGAGCCCCCCATCCTTCCCCCTCCCCTTTACCTTTAAGAGGGTGTTTCCCCACCCATCTACCCACCCACCCACCAACCCACCTACTCCCACCTCACTCCTCTAGGGGCATCACTTCTCTGGGGCATCAAGCTTCCACAGGACCAAGGGCCTGATAAGGCAATCCTCTGCTACATATGTAGCTGGAGCCATGGGCACACCCCTATATACACTTTGTTTGGTGGCGTAGTCCTTAGGCGCTCTGAGGGGTCTCGTTAGTTGATACTTCTGTTCTTCCAATGGGGTTGCAATCCCCTTCAGTTCCTTTATTTCTTCCCCTAACTTTTCCATAGGGGTCCCGGGCTCAGTCCAATGATTGGCTGTAAGTATCTGCATTTGTCTCAGTCAGGTACTAGTAGAATCTCTAAGAGGACAGCCACATCAATCTCCTGTCTGCAAGCAAATTTTGGCATCAGCAATACTGTCAGGGTTTAGTGTCTGTGTATAGGATGGATCCCAAGTTGTGACAGTCTCTGGATGGTCTTTCCTTCAGTCTCTGCTCCATATTTTGTCCCTGAATTTCCTTTAGATGGGAATAATTCTGGGTCAAAAAGTTGAGATGATTGGGTGGCAATATACATAGAAAGGGAATTTATTAAATCACTTATGGGCTGTGGTCCAACTCATTCAACAGTGGTGGACCATCAATGGAAAACCCAATAGTCCAGAAGTTGCTCAGTTCACAAGGCTGGATGTAGTTGTGTGATTGAAAATGACCCCCATAAGCACATAGGGATTGATGCTACTAGGAGGTATGGCCTTGTTGAAAATGTATCGCTTTGTTGGAGTATGTCACTGGAGGTGGGCTTTGAGGTACCAGGTGCTCAAGCCAGGCCCAGTGTCACTTTCTCTTCCTGCTGCCTGTTGATCTTGATGTAGAACTCTCAGCTACCTATTCAGTAATATGTCTACCTGTATATTATATTTTCATTTATTATGTTGTGGGACATGCATACCGCAGCATACATGAGAAGGTCAGAGGACAACTTGAGGCAACTGATCCTCTCCTTCCACCATGTGTGTTCAAGAGATTGAATCCAGGTCATCATATTTGGTGGAAAAGCACATTTATCTGCTGTGTCCTTGTTCTAGCTCCATTGTGGTCATTTTTACTAGTTGTGTCTGTTCCCCATACTATGTAACTGATGATATCTCTATTTTTTATACTTTTTTAAAGAGTTTAAAATTTAAATTTCTTTGTGTGTGACTGTTTTGCCTACATGTATATATGTGTACCATGTATGTGTTTGGTACTCACAGTAGTCAGAAGTAGGCAACAGAGCTACTGGAACTGGAGTTATATTTGTGAGTTGTTATGGGAGTGCTGAGAATCAAACCTAGGTCCTCTGAAAGAACAATGAATGCCCTTAAACACTGACATAAAGTATATACTTATTTTCTGTTGAATGAAAAAAAATGGTTTCAGTCCATCCTGAAGCTTTTAATAGTTAAGTCTATTCAACTGTTGTGAACAATTTGTACCAGATAGTGAGTTACTGCCCAAAGAGATGTTGCTTCCCATCAGTCTTTCCATATTTCAAAGACCATTTGATTCTCAAAAATTAAGACTCCCCCTACCATACACATTGTACCTGTTTCTCTAATGGCTTGCAATTCATACTCTATCTCTCATGGGAAGACAATAAACACTATGTTTACAGTGATAGGGCAAAAGTCTTAGGTTATAATTCATGAGATGATAAAGGGGAAATAATTCTTCTTTTGAGGGAAAGAAAGCACCTAGATTTCCACGTCTGAAACAAACCCCTCAGAGTAGAATTTAGTATATCCTGATAGTCACCCTTGGCTAAAACCAAGCAATGAAAAAGATAATTTTCAGACAAAAACAGACACTGCCATATTCCTTTGGGAACTGGGTAAAAATGTCTCAATACAGAGATTATACTGAGAGGAGAAATAAATGCCCGTTTTCTTATATGTAGCAATCTATTCTAGGGACAGGTGGTAGAGGTCTGGATGGGTACTGAGAATGACAATGAAGAATTACAAAGGTAGTTTGGAGTAAGAAGAACTTGCACTTAGGGACATAACTATAGCAATTTGTGTATATGAATGCACACAAGCACCAGAGTTCAGAAGATAACCTGCCAGAGTCAGTTCCGTCTTTCCACCATGTAGAATCAACTCAGGCCATCTTGCTGGCCTAGCTGCTTCCTTCTTGATGTGCCAATCTTGGGCCAGAACTATGGTGAAGCAGTGTGAGGAATTTGAAAAATGAGAAATAGTTCTGTCAGTGTCTGTAAGTACCACCCATGAGCATCCCTTCTGGGTATGGTGAATGTCTTTTCATTATGGATGAATTTAAAGAGAGGATGCATCTAATTATTTCATAAGATGGGTATTTGCAACCATGGGATAAACACAACTTCTTCAGTATTTCTTAGCTCTGCAGTGGTAATTTATGGTGTCTGTTCATTCCATTTTCCTCTTGCCATTATAACTGCCTGACATGGTTTAAACTTTCCCTCAATAGTAGTGGGATGATGTTTTCCAATTGGTAGTCAGGACACATTGTGTGATAAATTCCAATGTACTTAACAAGATAATGAAATAGAGTAATTGAATTCCAGACTGTTGTCCATTTTGTAGATAGCATTCTTCTTAGACAAACAAACAAGTTCAAAATGTGTCAATGTGAAAAGCTTTGCAAAGACTCCTATTCCATGTGACAGAAGGTGATGTGCTTTACCAATTGGTCTTTTTAGCTCCTTTTTATATTATACTTGTCTCAGTTGCTGGAATTACAGGTAAGAATAAAAGGAAAAGTCCTTTAGGAAGGAAGGTACCATCTTGAATTCTGTAATCATAAAGGATATGGCACAGGGCACGTGGAATCAGTCCCTTTACATATTGTTCATACTTAGCACGTAAAATCTCAGAGGAACATAACTCTTTTGGAGCCTTATGAATGTCTAGACTAAGAGAGAACAAAGAACCAATGTGGGCATGTATGGAAGCAGATGTGTTGTAATTTGTAAGTCCGGGAGGAAATGCTTCATTCCAGGATACTTCATTAATATTGTGGAGAGTGTCTTTCACTTCAGCATTGAGTTACTCTAAGCATACGGAACACCTGGAGTCTATAATAGATATACATGAATCATATGTATCCTGTCAAAATGTTCTTGAGAAACAGAATTATTTGAGCATTTTATAGTTTAAACCCTACATGAAAATGAGAGTTGAATTTCTTACTTGACAATGGAAACTCTTTTGTCTGTTTTAGGCACATTTTATTCTTCCTTATGTCAGGATCTGAATGTTCCCATCTTTCTGAAAGTCAGGTGAGAAGTGGCCTCTGGGTGCCCCCATTTCACACCTCTGGGAAGTGTTTTTTGCTTTAAGTTTGTAGCTGTGATTGCACTGAATCAAGAAGAAAGGCATCAGGGTGGTGTCTTTGCGCTTTTGGTTTAACTGGTGACCCTGACAAACTGAAGTCTATACTCATGTCAAGGTTTCCACAGAAATCAGCTTATGAGGAAAATTTCTGGATAGAAATGGCACTTTTAGACAATCTTCTTCAATTAATGTCATCTTGAAATCTTTACCAGGTTTAGCTAACAGCCATGTTTTAGGTCAGTATAATTTATCACTTGGATACAAGAATGAAAATTACTGGGATAAAGAATCCATCAATGTTAAAGTTACCATATGTAAAGACAGTGAATGTACACTAAGGATAACATAATAAAGAGATCAAACTTTTATATGTGCATCTAATATTCATTTTATTAACACATAAAATGAAAATTTTGTACTAATGGAAAAAAAACAGTCAGCCTATTACCAACTATCACTTTTGGCTAAAGCCAGCTAGTCAGTGAAGAAAGATTCCAGAGCTTTTCCCTTGGGATGTAGATCCTCTCAATTGTAGGTATCCTGATCTTATATTAATTATAGATTGTGGCCTGGAGTCCAGATTGTAAAGAACAGGAGTTAAAATCTAAGTGTATTCTAAATTCAGTGCTCTCTATTTTTGTATCTTATTCATTTTCCTTCACTTGCATAATATATTAATATATTTATTGAGCATAACATGGTGACAAATGAGTGTTTTCCCAGCACTTGGGAAATAGAGGCAGGAGAATCAAAAGTTCGTGAGCCCTGATACACAGAGAGTTCAAAGTCAGCCTAGTCTATATGAGACTTGATATATTTATAAGAAAAAAAGATGCATTTATTGAACTTGGAGTACTTTCCAGGCATTGTACTAGGCATAGAGGATATAAGTGGTGAACAGTATAAGATCTCTGTCTTCAGGTTTCACAAAACACCTGCAAAGAATAGCAGTGAACATAAACTCTGCAATCAGATTTCTTGGGTTTGAATCTTCTTATTTCTACTTAGCAGCTGCTTGACAGCATATAACTCATAAACCTCTCTGTACCCTGGTTTCTACTTTTGAATAATGGAAATAATAATAGTCATGAGTTCACACACTCATTTGTTATGAAGAATAAATGAGTCTGACCTATATTAAATATGTGAATTTCTATTAAACAATATGAAGCTTACATCTTGCTGAAGAAGATAGATATTCCTAGGTCATGATAACAGAAATCAAACAAGTTGATACATACTGTATCCTGATACTGTTTGAATCTTATGATAACTTTTTTTTGGAAAATCATTTATAGTATAAATGGAATAGAATTAATATATTTTGTTTCTACAAAGACAAGGTTCACATTACTTAATAATACAGTCTTGTTAAAATTCAAAGAAATATTTTGAAACTTCTAACATGTATTCAGAAACATAGAAGACCTGAAATACCCAAAACAGTCCTAACTAAAAATGACCAATGCTAGGGGTCTCACAATGCCTGATTTCAAATTATGTGATAGCACCATAGTATACAACACAGCATGATACTGACAGAGAAACAGACACATAGGCCAGTGGAATAGATTAGAGGAGCCAGAAACAATTCATGCATCTATAGCCACCAGGTTTTTAACAAAGGTGCCAAAAACATATTCCATTCTTTGTGGGTATCAGAAAATGATGCTGTGAAAACTGAATATAATCTTTGTCTCTCATCTTGTACAAAAAAAAATTTTCAAAATAGATAAAATAGATTAATATAAGACTTGCAGGCTGTTAGAGGAAAAATAAGAGAAATATTTTAATACATATGCACAGGTAAATACTTTCTGAGTAAGATTCTAGCTGCATAGGAAATGAGATAAACAGTAGACAAATTGGGGCATCATGAATTTTAGAAAGTTTCCTTACACCGAATGAATCAGTGTACAGTAAAGAAGAAAGTACTTGTCACCTGTGTATCTGAGAGCAGATTCACATCTGGACTATATTTTAAAAATCTGAAAAAATTATATAACAAATAAACTCCTATTTATATTTGAATTCAGTTTTTCTTTTAAATAACAGTGGCAGTATTTATTTGAGAAGTCACACATGTGTAGAAAAAAATAGTCATGCCTCATTTCTTCGCTTCAAATCCACCAGATCACCACAATGTGTCTTACTCTCAACTTCAGATCTTCTTTAATTTTTAAAATGACCAAGTAAGTACACTGAGTATCCCCAAAGAAAAACAATTTTCCCTCTCCTAGGACCTATCAACCACCAATA
Source organism: Grammomys surdaster (assembly GCF_004785775.1). NCBI lineage: Eukaryota > Metazoa > Chordata > Mammalia > Rodentia > Muridae > Grammomys > Grammomys surdaster. Next base: position 628,395 of record NW_021604667.1, on the reverse strand, counting down.
GCTCCTCAGTTCAGAATGGGGCCCCGTGAGCTTATTAACCAGTGGCTTTCCATAGTAGCTGTTTAAAAGAAGTAGTTGCAAAGATTAAAGGAGACCAATGCATTAGGTACTTCTGTACTAACTGTCATATGGAGGCTGTTCTGCAAAACTGCAACACTGCTGCTCAGAGGAGAACTGTGTCAATACAAATGCATGTGAAAATGGATAGATAATAACACTCCTTGTTAAACATTCAAGAAGTATTCAACCAGTTGAGCCCCTGGGAAAGACAGAAAGGAATTCTTCACTTAATCCACAATATTGGCACAGGATCTCTTTCTTTAGTTTTGCTTCCAAGTTGGTATTGACGTCAGTTACTGAGAAGTCTTGGCTTGTGCTAAATTTCATATTCAACAGAATGGGCTTTGAAAAATAAATGGAGTGAAAAATTCATAAACTGGGAAGCTCTAAAAGGAGTATCCATGGCTAATATAATCAGTGACAAATTAAGGTGAAGTTTATGGTGGTTTCCGCCTTCTACCCTAAAGAAATGCCAGGACTGGTCATACATTACTTCCTATGGATGAGTAGGGGGCCAAAAAGATCAGGAAATTAATGTCATTGAGAGGTCTAGTTCTGCCATAGATGGGTTGACATATAGGCTTGAGGTTTGAAGAATTATTAGTCTCAGTGTATCATTTGGCTTTCCTTGATATTCCAGAAAGGCTGGGATAGAATCCATAAAGGCAAGACAAACTTTAGTAGAGTGAGAGAGCCATTGCTGGATTCTGAGCTCTCTGCTGGCAAAACTGTCTCAAGCTTTTGCACTGGTGGAAGGAATCTAGAGATTTCAACCAAATGAGGAATACAGCCAAGACTGTGTACTGGTGACCTAGACTCCCTGTTGTTTATGGTTTGGATGACAATAATGTTTTATCCACCAGAAGCCAGAGACCTCATCTTCAGCACTTTTTCCCTCAGTCATGGAATAAAATATATATATGTAATAAAAAAGAAAACAAAGAAAAAATGCTAAACATTCATCAGTAAAGTATTGGATAACTTTGACTAGGTGAAACTACATATAAACCTACCATTAAAACCATTAAAAGTGTGTGTGTGAGGGGGGCTGGTGAGATGGCTCAGCGGTTGAGAGCACTGACTACTCTTCCGAAGGTCATGAGTTTGGATCCCAGCAACCACATGGTGGCTCACAACCACCCATAATGAGATCTGATGCCCTCTTAGGGTGTCTGAAGACAGCAACAGTGTACTTACATATAATAAATAAGTAAAAAAAAGTGTGTGTGTGTGTGTGTGTGTGTGTGTGTGTTTATAAATTTCTGAGGATATATTGGTGAATATCAGAAGCCAACCGTATAAAATAATGTTTTGTGGGAACTCTGTATATACATTTATGTGGTGGTTTGAATGAGAATCCTCCCATAAGCTCTTATATTTGAATGCTTGAACCCCAGGTAATAGAACTATGCATTTGGTAAGAATTAGAAGGTATGGCCTTCTTGAAGGAGGTGTTTCACTAGCATTCGCTCCTCCTTGTTTCCCTGTCTCCTCCTTCTCTTCCTCTATCCCCTCCCCTTCTTTCTCTCTCTCTCTCCTTAATAGTTGCTGTCTCAACATATAAGCTATGAGCTACTTCTCCAATGTTATGCCTGTCTGTTGCTAGGTTCCATGATGTGATGGACATGGACTCTAACCCTCTGAAACTGTTGCCTGGTTTATAATGTTTTACCATGGCAATAGGAAAAATAACTATGAATGAATGAATGAATGAGTGTGTGTGTGTGTGTGCGTGTGTGTGTGTGTATGTGTGTTATAACAGAATTCTGAAATTATACTTACCTAAGACTCTCATGTGGTGGAAGGTATCAGGGGAGACAGTTCCTTCTTGTATATTTTATACAATATATATTATTAAAATATATATCTAAATATTAAAATATATATTTTACATTCATGCCTTTTGTATGAACAAGACACAGCACTCTTTTTCATAAAGAAAACAAAAAGGATACTATTGATACCATACTCACATTGAACTGCGAACAAGAGTTCTGGAAAATTACCTTTTCCGTAGAGAATGGTATTGGATTTCATCAGCTATCAAATTCTTAGCCTGCTGTGCTATGGCTTCAGGGAGGATTTTAGCCACTTATTGGTTAACTAAAAGTAGATATCCCGTGTCCTGTCTTCTCCTTGAGGGTTCTGTTTGTTTAGTCAGCTGACACTCAATCCATTTTTCCCACAGCCAAAAGGGAGTGGAAGTCCAGCAGGGAAGAGCCCAGAGCTTTAAGGATCCTTTGACCAGAGCACTTTGAGTCTAGTGAAAGCCCTAATGCCAGAGAGTTTTGACTAGACTACACTAACTGTAGTAGGTGGGAAAACTACTCTGTGTTCTGAGTAAGGTTCAGATAGTAAAGTGGGTTGCTTGAAGAAAGATGAGTCATTAAATTCAAGCTGATTGATCTTTTTACTATGCCGTATTGTCCCAACCAGTGACTCCATAGAAGCCCTATTAACGAACTCAGAGTGAGCATACAACTGAATTAGGAGATATAATAAAAATTTCTAGGTGCTATTACCTCGATTCATTACTTACTCACTTCTCTGGTGTGTTAGTGGGCAGGATCCAGGAACACAGAAGGTAATAATTGTTTGGGAGCTTGGGCTTGGGGCTTGAATATATACTCAGGAATAACAAAGCAGAAAGTGATTCCCTTCTTTCTTCTTCATACTCTTTGTGTCTCATGGCTATCCTTTATAAATACCTACTCCTGTTTAGTTGATACCTTCCCACACAGGCTTAAAATCCTGTTAAAATATTGCCTCAAAGCATTGCTAACTGTACAAGTAAAGAGAGGAAAAGTTTGTGGTGGTATTGGAATATTATGAATGACTCAGAACTGAGTGGCCCATCTGACACAACAGGAGGCCAGATACTGCTTATAGGGAAAAAGACACTAACTCATTGGCTTTATTTATAACTCATGTTGTTGGGCCTTTCAGACTTGACTAAAAGATGTGATTCTTAAAAATAATATTTTATTAATAATTTGAGAATTTCATACAATGTATTTTGATCATATTCATCTCTTCCCCTAACTTCTCCCAGATCCACTTCCACCTTCCTACCTACCCAACTTCATGCGTGTGCTCCACCCCATAACACTTATAGCGTCTAGATTATTTTGCACATATGCTCTTTTGGGTAGGGCCTTCCCTAGAGTGTGGTCAACTTATTAAGGATTACACCCTAAAAGAACAGAGACTCATAAACTCTGTCTCTGTCTCTGTCTCTCTCTTTCTGTAAGAAGTTGTCAGTTACCAATAGCTCCTTACTTGGGAATGGGACCCCATGCCTCGCTCCTGTCCTCCACGCTAGGATTCTGTCTGGCTTTAGTTTACACAGGTCTCGACTGCTGTGAATTCATTTGAGTATCTACTCTGTTGTATCTGAAAAACATTGTTTTCATGGAGTCATCTACCATCTTTAGTGATTATACACTCTCTGCTCCCTCTTCCATGAGGATTCCTAAGCCTTGGATTGGAGGGGTATGGCAGAGTACTGAGTACTTCTAAGTCTTTTATTTTCTATACTCTGAATTATTGTTGGTCTCTATGTTAATTGCCTTCTACTGTAAGAAACTTCTTTGATTCAGGCTAAGAAATGCAGTGACCTGGGCATAATGATAACTTGTTAGGAGTTATTTTAATACATTATTCACTTACAAAAATAAAAATGGTAGATTCTTTCTTATAACTTATAAAATAGCTAGTCACAGTTGAAATGCAGTGACCTGGGCATAATGATAACTTGTTAGGAGTTATTTTAATATATTATTCACTTACAAAAATAAAAATGGTAGATTCTCTCTTATAACTTATAAAATAGCTAGTCACAGTTTCTTGGCTTCAATATGATGCAAGTGATGGGTTCTCTTTCACAGAGTAGGACTTAATTCCAGTCAGAATGTGTTTATACCTATAATACCTGTGCTACTATTCCACCAATAGGCAGTGTGATCTTGCTGGGACAGTTGTTATTATAGTTCCCAGGGTTCACAGCAGGGTATGATTGATGCTTATTGTTCTCCTCAGGCAGAATATATCTTCTGGCATATGGAAGCTAGCTAGAAGGGATGAAGATTCCAGTTCAGTACCAATTTAATTTCACCATGTTTTATGACTTGACAATGTGGCATCTTCCCCAATAAGGTCTTACCATCAAGTTCTGAAGGGCAATCTAGAGCAATGGTTATAGCCTATTATTTTGGTGGGTGGCCTATGGCTCCCTACCAGACAGCAATTCAAAAATGGGTAAACTTATTCTTGGTACTAGGTATATGTTATGTTTAGTTTGGGTATTTACCCCTTTATAGGATAGCTCCATTTAAACTATCTATCTATCTATCTATCATTTGTGTGTCCACATATGTATGTGTATATATTTTAGGAAGATGCTACAATGTTTGGTTTCCATATGCCTTTTTCAAAAGGCTTTGGGTGCTAATTATCCATCCTGTACGTCCTCCTACATTTTGCCCTCCCATACGCCAACCAACCTAATCCTTCCTTTTTCATTATCCACCCCCCTTTTGAGACATGATTTTAAAATATCAGTGTTTTCTGGCAATATAGTCTTTGAGACTCACATAAATTTTGTTTTTACTTTTTTATTCAATTTTATTTTTTTTAAAAGATCTATTTTAAACTATGTATATAAATGTGTGTGTCAGGGGAGGTGGGGAGTTGGGAAGGAGGGGTTCGAGAATGCAGGTGAGCATGAAGCTCAAAGGAATAAAAAGAGCCCTGGAAGCCCCAGGCAGTTGTGAACCACCTGATATAGATACTGGGAACCAAACTCAGTTACTTTGTAAAAGCAGTAGGTACTCTTAAAGAATGAGCCATCTGTTCAGCCTCCTGTTTTTTCTGTTTATTTTTATATTCATCTGTTTTATTTTGGGTGTACATATGTATGGGTATGTGCATGCCATGACTCAGGTATAGAGGCAAGAGAACAACTTGCCAGAGTCAGTTGTCTCCTTCCACTACACAAATTCTAGGTATTAAACAGGTTGCTGGGTTTGATGGCAGAGTAATGTAACCTGCTGAGCTACCTCAGTGAACCATTTTTCTAAGTCATACTCTATCACCTAGGCTGGCCTGGAACTCTATATGTAGTCTTAAGTTTATGGGGACTTTCCAGCCTCAGCCCTCAAGTATTGGGTTTATAGGTTTCATTTTTACTCGACAATAATTTTACATATTTTGGAAGCATAATGTGATTATGGATACATTTGTCTCTTGTATAATGCTGAGATCAGACTAATGAGTATAATAATTATCTTAAAGCTATTCATTTCTTTGTATTGAAACATTAAAAATTTTCTCTTGTAGTGATTTTGAACTATTGTATTACTGTTATTAATTCTAGTCAATCTACTATGCAGTGGATCATTGGAATATAATTTTCCTAACTAAAGTAGGAAGTCTTATCTTTTCTTAAGAAAAGACATAAGTCTTTTACTAGCTTTGCATTTTGCCCCTAGTTCAGAGACTGTTTCTATCTTCTTGGAGCTGATCTGGCTGACTGTTCTGTGTCCCTTTGTGTCTATTCTCAGAGGTGGGCAAGGCTTGGCAGTGAGTCATACATTGCTACTCATTTGGAAGTTATTTTTAAAAATATTTTATTTAATATTTGTACACGTATATGATACAGTTTCATAGTCCCAGAGAGAATGCTTTGGAGGCTTTTGTTTTATTTGTAGCAGAAATCATGAATATGAATGGATCAAAGAAGTGCTCTTCATTCTGATGATCACATGAGCTTTTGTTACTTGTTGAACCAGTAAGCACACAGCTTGTGAGAAGGTTGAGTGAATGATGTTCTTCTCTGGATGTATTTCATTCAGAGAACAATATGGTTTAGGTGAGATTAAAGTGCTTGAAGGGATGGATTACCTTGACCTGGGGCTCTTTTTACGATAAGGAAACAAGCTAATGAAAGTTGCTTAGTCTGTCATGATCCATTTATTCTCAACAAACAAGAGTAATTTTCTCTTCCTTTTTTTTCTAAATAGAGTCCAGTGCTAGTAGTGTTAACCACAGTGTGATCACAGCAAAGTAGATGGGATTGAAAATGACTGAAATATATAGTGTAGATGCATAAAACTATGAAAGAACAATGCTAATTAATAAAATTCAAGAAATGATTGTAACAGAGAAAGTTCTGAATGAAGGATAGTTATTTTTGAAAATAAATAGGTCACTTAAGAGAACAAAGAGAAGTTATCTTACTAGCAGAATGGTGCACAAAGCTCAGAGTACACATGGAGGATTGTTGAATTTAATGGAACACTATTCCTCTGATTGTCAGATGGCCTGGTCCTGAGATTGTTTTTGTTCAGTATGATACTGTTGACACAAAAACACACCTCTCACCTATTCTGGAGACAAGTCTAAGTAACCAAAGCCCAAGATTGTGAAGTTAAGTATCTTAGTTACTGTTCTATTTCTTGAAAAAGACACCATAACTAAGAAAACTCTTATAAAGAAAAAAGTCTATTTTTAATAATATGAAATTATTTAATTGGGGGCTTTCTTACAACTTCAGAGGAGTAGGCCATTATTATCATATCAGGGAAGATGGCAGCAGGCAGGGAGGCATGGTGCTGGAGAAGTAGCTGAAAGCTTTATTTACATCCTAATCCACAGGCAGCAGGCAGGCAGCCAGAGAGAGGGGGGTTGACACACACACACACACACACACACACACACACACACACACATACACACACACACACACACAAAGAGAGAGAGAGGGAGGGATGGAGGACAGGAGGGAGAGGGAGAGGGAGAGAGACTGGATATGACATGTGTTTTTACAATTTCAAAGACCACCCCAAGAGACACACTTCCTCCAACAAGGCCTCGTTATGCCAATAATTCCATACCTCCCAATCCTTTTATTCCTTCTCAAACATTCCACTAACTAGTGACTAAGAATTCAAATATATGGGCCTATGGGGCCATTCTCATTCAAACCATCATACTATATTACTGCAAGTTGCCACATGGAAGCAGTTTCATGAATTTTTATAATAACAGAACAAAGATAAACCAAGGCAAATAATTCATTGGTTACAATGGAAAAGCAGTTATAGAAAAATGGAAGAATCTGTCCCACAGGCATCAGATGCTATTTGATGACATTCTTAGCTTTTGGGTTGGTGGAAACTACCAGTCTGATAAGTTGACAGACAACAAAAGGTTTTCATCTATTAGTGGCAAGATGTTAGGTCTGATACAGAGGTGGGCAAAGAATGTCTATTCAGGAGGCTAAAGCTAACCAATGATAAAAGTCATTTACACTCTGGGCCTGCAACATGACAGCCTCTTCATATCACTGCTGTTATAATCAGTCAACTAGTCTTTGCAGACACAGCTTCTTTTCAGGAATGATCATTCATGACACCTATGTTTGCTTTTTTGTTTTTGTCTTATTGTTTTGAAACAGGTTTTGGTTTTATAATCCGCCTGCCTTCAAACTCACAGTGCTCTTGCTCCAGCCTTCCAACTGCTGTGATTTTGGTATGCCTCGTTATACTTCTTTATTTATACATTGTAGTTTGTCCCAAAGACCAAAGGAACTAGCCAATGGTCTAGCTCTTTAATCATCTTTAACTGCTGGATGAATATACACATGCATGCATGTACACACACACGTAAACACACACAAGCACACACACACTAGTCATCAGGTCCCACTTTTAAAAGTTCTTTGCTATTTGCAGTTTATTGTCCCAACTGGAGCTCTCATCCTTTCCCCAAGAGACTCCAACTTACAGTCTATTTTCCAGTCTTCTGTTTGCCTTAGACTTGGAAGGGATAAAAGTATTTTTAAATGACACTTGTATTTCTCAATCTGATTATTAGACTATTAAAACAATATACTCCAAAGAAATGGGAATTTCCCCAGGAATCTCATGCTGGGAGAAGGAAAAGCCCCAGCTAGAGGTGAACTTGTTTCCAGGATACAGATATCATTCATAGAGTTTTAACAACTTGTCAAGCCACCATATATGATGAGACTGAAGCCCAAATGCTGCTGGGTCAGAGGTCAGTGGGACCACATCTTTGGGTATGACTGAGACTGCTTAGATGGACATAGTCTTGTCCTTTCTATTTCAGTGCTTCTCAATCTTTCTAAGGCTGCAGCCATTTAATACAGTTCTTCACCCTGTGATGATCTCAATCATAAAATTATTTTGTTGCTACCTCATAACTGTGCTTCTTATTGTTGTTATACATTGTAATGTAAATATCTGTTTTTTATGAAGGTTTTATGTAAACACCTCTGTGAAAGTGCTCTTAGACTCCCTATAGTGGTTATGACCCACAGGTCTGCTCTATTCAAACTTTAATCTCACTTCTGGACCCAAAGTTGGGCAAGGCTTGGTGTGATGGTTGCTGAATCTCTTTATCTCTCTTCCCAATGTGACCACATTGAATACCCCCCTTTTCCACTATTAATTTGATTCTTTTAATTGGCTTATTGAGGATGAGTGGGAAGACATGGTTTTGGGCACAAGATGTGACCACACCCCCATCTTCTGAATCCATTTTTAAGAATATATCTTCTCCTCTGCTCTAAACTTGCCAAAGACTCTGTAGTCACCATTGAATCAACTTTGTATTAGGTGTCCTGATCTCAAAAGTCTTCATTATCTAACTTCTAACATAATTTTCTCTGCATTCTCCACTCCTCTCTTTATATCCTTGTATGCCCTAGGCAATTTGCCACTGAAAATTATCCTCTGAAAATGCATCATATTTTGTTAGAGTCCTTAGGGCATTGCCATTGCCAAATCTTTCTTTTAGTTTTCAAGCACCAAGACCCAATGACTGGATGTTTTTCCCATGTGTGCAGCTCTGAAATTGAGTTCCAGCAGAGAGAGAAAAGAGGCTAGATTTCTGAGGATTCAGCTTAAATTCCATTTTCTCTCACAAAACTTTATCTCTTTTGTGGGCATCTGTTTGTAATGATAGTCTCAAGGGGATTCAAGCATTATATATTGGTTGAGTGAGATGAGTTCTTCTATCTTTGCCAACTCAATTCCTTTTTCTAAGCAATAATTTTCTGATACAAGATGAGGGGTGAACATTCCTGTTCTGGGACACTGATGAACCCTTTCTCCTAGTCTTCTTACTTACTTCCCAAACTCTCCATTCTACCTTGAGTTTCTCCTTTCTTCATTCATACTGGGAGGACATCCTCTCATGTCCACCAAAGAGGCAGCACAGCCACATTGGGAATATTTATTGGAGCAGACAGGATGTATGTCAATATAGCTATGAAAAAACGGTGCCATTCTGTTGGCCTGGCACATACTACCACAAAGTGAGTTTAATTACTGCAGTCTTTCCTCTATTCTTCCAGCACTCTGTGCCACTCCACAATGTTTCTTCTTCAAACAAATACCTGTGTGTGTGTGTGTGTGTGTGTGTGTGTGTGTGTGTGCCTGCGGTATATGAGCTACATACATGTTTGAGACCACAGAGGTCAGAGGAGGGCATTGACTCTCCTGGAACAGAAATTATGAGTCGTTGACAGATACCATGTAGGGGCTGGGATCAGAATCTAGGTCCTCTATAAGAACACTAAGCACTCTTAACCTCTGAGCCATCACTCCATCCCATCTAACATGTTCAAATTCATATCGTTCTTTATAGACATTAGGCTCTGAGCACAGAGCCTTTATTTTGTAGTCCATAAAAACTACTAGTGTGCAACCATATCTTAATGAAATGAATTCATAGTGAATGAATTAGGAAATTTTGAGCAAAAGATAGAAGATAATGGATTTCTCAATCATATTGTGACACCTGCCTTTTTCTCATTTCTCTTTGTGGCTAGACAATGACCAGTCTCTTTCTGTGAGGGAAAGACATTGAATCATGCCTGAAACACACTTGGGTTTGAGTAGTCAATGCACTTTAAGCAGGAAAAAATTACCAGTAAACCATAGCAGTCATGAACCTTCTGCTAGGACCCAATAGCTAAATGGCACACCACTGAATTAAAGTCTGAAATGTATCAATGGGGTCTCACATAGTTAGCTTTCAACTTGCTAAATACCAGATGATGACCTTGAACCTTGAGCCTCCTACCTCTACTCCCTAACTGCCTGGATTAGAAGCACGTGTATCTGACTCACTATCACCCTGACTGTAATGGAGGACACCAGAATGAGCCAAAAGGACCCCAATGGAGCCTGTTTCTGTATACTCTGGGAGTGCATGAAAAAGAAGCTACAGATGACAGAGAGACCATTGATAGTCTTGATCAGGGGTTCATTGTACTTATAATTCTGGCTCTCTCTTTCTCTCTCTGCTTTCTTTTGTCTTCACATGTGACTCTCCATCTTCATTCAACTCTACCATCTGTTCTGGGGAATTAAAAGATATGCTAAGGTAACAAGGATATTTTTGTTTAAAACAATTCTGTGTTAGCTAACTTCACTGCAGTACAATGATTTGAATTATTAAATTTGTATACTAGGGCAGAAATTTTCATGTAGAAACAGTAGTGAGGAGTCCTCAAATTGTTGAGACACCAACTCAAACACTTGCCATATAATAGACACAGGTAGAATGTTGTGGGTCCAGTCAGAATTTGAGAGAGCATACTTGACTTTAACAAAATTATTACAGAAAAAAAGGCCAGTCATGAGACTGGAACCTCTGGCCAGTGGGGAGATCCAACATGGGTTGGATCAATCACTTTGGCTAAGGGACCACACCTGTGAAGATGCACTTATCTTAAGCCCTGCTAAAGAAATAGGCATAATATTTGGTTCTGTAATGAGATACTGTACTTTGGCTTCCCAGAATCCTTACCCCTAGTGCAGAAGCTTATGAACTGCATCCATGTGAGACTTCTAAGTCTGTCTATTTTTCTAACATATAACTTTACTTTTTCTTCTTTTGATCTCTTTTCAAAGCACACTTTAATTAAAACTCTTGACTTTTTCTCTAGAGTTTTACTCTTTTTCTAAAGCCTTACTCCCTGCTACATGGTTGCTTCTCTGTCTTGTATTTGACCTCAAGGCCAGAATAAGTGTCATGTCTTTTTTTTTATTATTCTCAGGCCCCTTTTCTTTGTCCAGGTAGCTATTGAATTGTACAGCTTGCCTGCCTTAGCAATTTTTTCTAAACTCTAATAAAATTGTCCTGAGGCTCCCTTTAAATCATTCTTAAATCCTTTTATTCATGAGACTAAGAACTCCCCAAAAGGCCCCATATTCCCCTATATCACAATCAGTGCTACTAAAGGCTAGATCAATGCAGAATTGATAGTCAGCAAGGCAGCCTGGAGTGGCCAAGGCTGGAGGGATTCATGAACAGTCTGGGAGGCATGCATATTCTAGGCAGCAGAGGGATGGGTTTCCTTCAACTGAGGGGTAGACTTCACTATGGGCTGGGTAGAATACCTTCATAAGTGGTACCATTTCTGTTCTTAGAGTTCAAGTACACTCTGCAATCTTTTGATATTACAATTTGATTTACGTTGTCTTCATGTCAGTAAAAGATATGGACAATACACAATGCCTACTACCCTAGCTCTAGTAAGTAATCATCTCTATCTACATCAACATGTCACTCTTCTGGTCCCTCTGGAAATCTCTGTTAAATTGGTAGCATGAGTCATGCTTCTTGACTCTGTTGCTTGGAATATAAGAAAGTTGGTTGTTTTTGTTTGTTTGTTTGGTTGGTTTCTTATTGTGTTTGTAAAGTTGGGGAATTTGTTGAAGCGCCCCCCTCCAAAGCTGGCTAATCAACATATTTGCTTTCAACAATCCACCTCAGCCAGGCACAATAGCATAAATGCTTGTAATCTGGGAAGTTAGGGAGTAAAGGTCAGAGGCTCAGAGCACAAGATCATCCTCTAGTACTTAGAAAGTTTCAAGATAGCTATATGAGACTGTTGAAAAACAACAACAAGAACAAGAACAACAACAACCCATCTCATCCCCTCTCTCCTCTAATGACAAGAAGGAATTCACCAGCCCTGTGACACCTCATGGCTAGCTGTGCAGAAATGTGAAGTTTCAGCAAATGTCTCTTCTGTGCACTACCCCTCCAATCCCTCCCCCACTCCTGTTGAGGGTGCTTGTTCCTCTTGTTTGCCCATTTCCTCTTGCATATTGAAAACGCTTCAGCTGTGTTTGTGTTGCTTTCTTCCTTCAGCTCAGAGCAATCTGTTCAATTTGAAGAGCCAGCAGCTTCTACAATGTGCTAGAAAACAGGGTTTGAGTAACAAGAAACTTTGATTTTTTCCCCCCTGTGGCAACTATCTCGAAGTTGCTTGCCAGGTGAGAGGCAATTAAGTCACTTTAGGACAGCCTGTCCTGCTCTGATTATCCACAGTTTTCACTTCTTTATCCCCTTTAAGCCATTGCTGTAAGAAGAACAATGTACTTTTTTTTTTTTGCTTCTTCTGTTTCCCTACCTTTTTGAGTTATTATCACCAGAATAATGTTTCTTAAATTGTGCTATTTAAAAAGTGGCACTGTCTAAGATAATTTATATTAGCTGTTATGATCAACATCTATGTCTGAAAGGAAGGTCTTGTATTTAGAGATGATATTTGATACTGTGGATTAAATCGTGTCACCACAAAATTCTTGTATTGAAGTAATAACTTCAAGTACTTTGGAATGTAGATTATGTGAAAATAAGGTGAATAAAGTTATAGTTAGTTAGGCTATGGTCATACTGGTATGGGATGGATCTAATCCTCCTTGACTGGCCCCTCCATGAGAAAGGAATTTGGAGTCAGGCATGTGCATGGAAAAATGCCACATAGAGATCACTGCAGAAAGTTTTGTAGGTGAATTGGTGTCCCCATCCTTCCACTGGGAGCCCTGTCTGACTACTGGAGGTGGTCTCTTTAGGTTTCACTGTTGGCCACTTTAGTGAAGGTCACCCACACTGAGTCCTAGGAGAGTCTCCCATCCCAGATCTCTGGGACTTTCTAGAGATTTCCCCCACCCTGACCTCCACCCCCAGAAGCTACATGTTTCCATTCATTCTCCTGGCCCTCTGAGCCTCTCTCCTGTCCCCTCATACCTGATCCTGACCCCATTCCCCTCCTCATTGCTTCTCTCATCCAGGTCCTTCCCTCTGTCTCCCACGACTATTTTGTTCCCCCTTCTAAGTGGGATTTAAGCATCTTCACTTGGGCCTTCTTTCTTGTTTAACTTCTTTGGGTCTATACATTTTGTCTAATATCCACATAGTAAGCACATACCATGTATGTCTTTTGGGGTCTGGGTTACCTCATTCAGGTTGATATTTTCTAGTTCCATCCATTTGCCTACAAAATTCATGATGTCCTTGTTTTTAATAGCTGGATAGTATTCTGTTGCATAAATGAACCATGTTTTCTATATCCATTCTTTGGTTGAGGGACATTCGGGTTGCTTCTAGTTTCTGGTTATTATGAGTAAGGCTACTATAAACATAATGGAGCACTTTCAACTCAAAACTGCTCCTGTCTAAAAGAAATGCAGGGACAAAGATGGAGCAGAGACTAAAGAATGGCTGACCAATGACTGGCCCCACTTGAGATTTATCCCATGGCTGGGCACTAATTCCTTATGCTATTACTGTTGCTATGTCATGTTTGGAGACAGGAGCCTAGCATGGCTGTCCTCTGAAAGGCTTTACCCAGTACCTGACTGAGACAAAGGCAGATATAACCATTGGACTGAGGTCAGGAACCATTATGGAAAAGTTAGGGACAAATTGAAGGAACTGAAGGGGATGGCAACCCCATAGGAAGACCAACAGTGTCAACTAACCCAGATACCTGGGAGTTCTCAGAGACTGAGCCACCAACCAAAGAACATGTCTGAGACCCCCAGCACATATGTAGCAGAGGGCTGCCTGTCTTGCCCCAGAGGGAGAGGATGTGCCTAATTCTATAGAGACTTAATGCCCCCCCCAGGGGGGGCACCCTCTTACAGTCAAAGGGGAGGGGATGAGGGGAAGATCTCTGCAAGGAGGGACTGGGAGGTAGGGAGCATTTGGTATATAAATAAATTAATTAATAATTAGAAAGATGAAATCATTAATTGGGTTGCTGTATCTATAAGCTGGAAGGCAAAAGGGTTACTGGGAAAGTACCAGAAGCCAGTCAAAATACACCGAACAGTTATCTCTGTAGACAGACCTCTAGTGTCTTGACCTATGAGATAATTATTTCTGTTTTGTTTTAACTGCCCACCTTGTGATTCATTATTTATGATAGATACTTGATCTATGGAGAATCCCAGCTAAATATATATTTCATAGGGTGATGTAAACACAGATTATGAACTTGAAATTTATGAATTTTTGTTGGAATGCTATAACCTCTAAAGGTCACAGAAGACTGAGACTGAGTCTTCAGAGCAGGTCCAAACTAGCCAAAGCTGAGAAGGGAAGATAGGAAGGAGTAACAACCAAAAGTATTTATGAAAATATCTTAAAGAAACTGATTACTTTGTATACCGTGTGTGTCCACAGAAACAAGAAGGAAACAGATCCCCTGGAGTTTTAAATAGTTGTAAGCTGCTTTGTAGGTATTGGGAACAAACCTATGTTCTCTGGAGGAACAGCCAATGTTCTCAACCAACATCCCATTTCTCCAGCCCTGTAGGTACTAATTTTAAAAGTCAGATGAGAATGTATGCATTATCTTTTACACACATATAAAGTAGACTCCCAGTTTCTCTTCCCTTTGATCACAATGAACTGTGAGAAACCCTAACCATGCATAGTTTGTTTCCACAGCCCAGAAAAAATTCAGACCTCATATGTGCAGTGTGTAACTATACTTGCTCTATTCTAAATTCTATCAAACAAGGCACCTTGAGAAAGGCCTATCAAGAAGAATTTAACTTGTTAGTGCTGGTACTCTTTACCCAAAGAGTCCTCCTGCCAGGAGCTTTAAGGTGAGACAATTGAGCAGATCAGTGAGTGGTAGCTGGTCAACATCTTCTCCAGAGCTTTCATTCTCTCAAGGGACTCTTCTCTAGCTGGTGGATAAGGACCAATCTTTATCTTTTTTTTTTTTACTGCCAGTGCCTCAGCCTCTCACTGCCCTAAGTCTGGCACACCATCAGCAGGCATCTGATATTTTTTCCTTTGCTTTCTAACCATGGGTATCCATGGCAGCAACATTAGAAACAGAAACAAGTGCCAGAAGCTTTCTTAGGCCAGGCTGGTCTTTCCAGAGGCCAGCCAACAAGGGCAAAGCTTGCCCAGCTTGTAGCTGAAACACTGGATCTGTTTCAATTGGAAAGTCTTTCCAGGAACCAGAAACTATATCTGCCCTGTATGTCCTTTAAGAGACTTATTTTTGTGAAGCTAATTCTTGGCTTAACAGTTAAAATACAGGAGCAATGTGTTATTGGTAGGATGATCCCATTTCCTAAACCAAAACTCAATTGGAGGTATAACCTTTGGTTTTATGAAGGATATTTATACATGTGAAAGCCTTTTGTACATATTAAAATATTTAGTGAATGATCTTTCTTATAAGGAATATATATTGAAATTTTCATAAAATGAAGACAGGCAGGGATAATTCACAACAAATAATTTTTGACTACCTAGCATGCACTGAATGTTGTTCTTAGTATTTGAAATATATCATGGCACAAAATAACCACTGAGATACCTGGCCTCATGAATCTCACATTCTAGAAACAGGGTTGTTTATCACCAAATCTTCAAACCTACCTAAATTGTTTATTTTTTAATTAAAATCATTTCAGTTGTCAGCCTTTTGTTAAACAAGGGTTGATGAAAAGAAACTAGAATGACAGTCATATTCTGTATTGCTGTCATTGAACAGTAGATGTTGAAGTGATTAGAACTACTATGAGATCTCAAAGTCTAGTTCCATGAACTGGGAAATTGTTTCTTGTATGTGGTTGCCATTATCTGCTTTTCTATATCCTTAGTGTACAGCATCAGTGCCTGATACCTGAGAGGTTCTTAAATATTTGTGGAACAAGCAACTATTCTAGGTTTCTTCTCTGTTCTTATGATAACTAAAAGTGAGTTAGGGGAGGAAAGGGTTTGTTTCCAGATTACAATCAATCATCGAGGGAAGTCAGCACAGGAACTCAAGCAGACACCATAAAGGAGTGTTGCTCACTGATCCACTTCCTGGCTTCTTCCTACCTGGTTTTGTTATACTTCCCAGGACATTCTGCTTGAGAAATAATTCTGCCCATATTAGGATAGGCCCTGCCATGTAATCAAGACAACTCCTCCTAGACACCCATAGGCCAATTTGATCAAGTCAACTCTATTTGAGGTTCCCTCTTCCCAGATGATTCTAGGTTATATTGTGTTGGCAATAAAACCTAACCAGTTCAGTGACTGAAAAAATAAGCAAATAGATGAATGAATTAGCAAATGTATATCCAGATGACAGCTGGACTTATCAACTGGGGAAATATTTGTCAACTTTTACTGTATTTATGAAAGAGGTGTGTTAAGGATTTCTTTTTACTTAATTTTTAAAATATTTAATTCACTATTATTTTTTTGGAATTTTACAATGTGTACTAAATTTTCACCATTTCTGCCCCATTCTCTCCCTGTCCAGCTCCCCACAAATTCATTATTGTTACATGTATATGCATATATATATATATATACATATATATATATATAACATGCTGAGTCCTTTTAGTGTTTCTTATATGTATATATGTATAGGGATGACCACCTGACATTGAATACTCTGTCAAAGAGCTTTCCCTGGAGATACTGATTCTTCCTCTGTTAGAAGCCATTAATTGCCTGTAGCTCTTCATCTTGGGTAGGATATTGTGAAATTACTGCCAGCTCCCTCGGAATGCCAACTGATGATGTTATTGTGCAGATCTTATTTAAGGATCTATGTCATTAAGATTTCATGACCACTATTTTACAACAGGTGTTCTGATCCTCTGGATCTTACTGTCTTTCTATCTGCTCTTCAGCAATGTTCTCTGAGCCTTAGCTGTGGGTGTTGTGTCGATTGTTCTCTGCATTTTGTCTAGTTGTAGATTTCTTTGATGGTCTCTGTCTGATGGAAAACAAAAGATTCTTGGATGATCAGTGAAAGATGCATCTATCTGTAGATATAAGGCTAAATATTTAGGATGTGGTTCAGAATTATACTGATTTGGAATGTGGCAGCAGATTATCCTCCAGAATCCATGACCTTAACCAGCCAAAGGTCGTTGCCTAGGTTTACAGTATCATGCATAATTACTTTCTCTCAGATTAAACAGGGCATAAGTCTGTTTAAGTGGCTGCTGGTTATTCCCAAGATATAAAGCCCATTGTTGCACCTTTGTATGTATATTACTATAGTGGTCTTCATAGGCTTTAGACAAGATATGACTTTCTTTTTTTAAAAAAATTCAAGCTTGTTCATTGTTGCTTTTTGCCATCTGGTAGCATTTTACACACAGGCTTTGATCTTCAGAATGCCCTGGATTCAGTAGTAAAACCTTTTAAATGAAGTTTTGTACAATAGAAACTTCTCAGCAGTGAAAATTTTGACTGTAAAAAATTACATGCAAACATACTTTTCTGAAAACACTTAACATTGAACAAAGCACCAAACTACACAAATGGAGAATGAAAACAGCATTTCAACTCCACCAAAAGTAGTTATCATAAAAGCTGTAATAGTCACGTAATTTCACTAGGCACTGCTCACTTTTAAACAGGAAACAATAGAAAATATTGTCCATAAACAATATCCCAGCTCTATGGCAGGTTTCAGAAAGTTTTCAACTTCATGCTTTAATAGCAACGAGGTGAATAGGAACTTGATTGAGAACGTGACCCGTAGGATGACTTTCAATTGCTCATCCTTGGCAGTTTTCACAGCAACTTTGGGTGCTCTGAGAGCTAGTCCTTGAAGTAGAAGCTTCTAGGTCAATTCCAGTTCAATTCCTCCAAATTCTGGGCCCAAAGTGTGTGATGGATTCAGCAAATGGGCCCTTACCTTCAAGTTCTGGGAGCCAAACAAAGGTGGACCGCAGTGCCTATCTTGGACTTTTCTGGCCAACCACTCAAAGGGAGATTTCCCATGCCTGGTACTATAGTTTTTGTTAGATGGTCTATGGCTCTTTGTATGAGCCTTATCATCCTCAGTGGTAAAATGTGCTTATATATCTACACACACACACACACACACACACACAGAGAGAGAGAGAGAGAGAGAGAGAGAGAGAGAGAGAGAGAGAGAGA
>NW_021604667.1:582580-610076 GCF_004785775.1 Grammomys surdaster | reverse complement strand
AGAGAGAGAGAGAGAGAGAGAGAGAGAGAGAGAGAGAGAGAGAGAGACTTATATATTACATATGTGTTTTTAGTAAGCAAAATAAAGTTACCTCGGCTGTTAAAATTATTCTTAGGATTCTTTATGCCCCCCTCCATCTCTCAGTATTTTTCTTCCTCTTAATATTCAGAAAGTTCTCAGCCATCTTCACTTTCACATCTCCCTGCTCCCATTTTCCCCATTTTGCCTTCATAGCATACTGTCCCTTCTCTATATTACCTTTTAATGAGAAAGGCATGGAACAAGGAAAAATGTCCCCCATCATCATGCCTCTCTCATAAGAGTTGTGGTGACAATAACAATGAGTAGTTGTAGTCAAGATCTGGAATCCTTTTCTAGGACTAAATAGGATTCTACAGCTAGTTCATTCATTCAGTGCTTCTCAAATTTCAACACACAACATTAAAACTACTGAAACAAAATGTCCTTATTACATCTCAAACCCTTTTCAAGTGGGGCTTAAGAACTTAACATTTTAAGAAATTAACAGGTGCTGGCCATGCTGCTGATTTACTTATTTATTGATTTTTGAGAAACAAAGATCCATAATCAATGCTGATGCAACTGACAGTTAAGCATATATGCTCTTGCCAGCAATTAAATCCTGGTTCTGCCTCCTTATCCTTTGCCCCAAGACTTTTACCTGTCTGAGTTGTAAGTTTGGAGTAATATTAGTAACTACTTCCAAATTAATAACTCCCTCAGAGACACATGATAATGTATTTAGAATCTTAATACTAGGAGCTTGTGACAAATAAATATAAACTATCATTTCTTTGTTTACCAGTAGCCTGGCAAATAGTAGACTTTCATAAGTATGAAGAAGCCATAGTAGGTTGAAAAGCTAAAATGGAAAATTTTTAGTTTAAAAAATTTATCTTTGGGGTCTGGAAGGTGGCTCAGAGGCAAAGAACATTTCAGTGCTCTTGCAAATGACCCACATGGAGGCTCACAATGGTCTGTAGCACCAGTTCCAGGAAATTGGGCAGCCTGTAAATGAGTACAAGGGATGCACGTGGTGTAGACAAACATGAGAACAAAACATCCATATACATAAAGTTAAATTTTATAAACATGATTTACGTTTTACATTTAAATATTCAACCCAAGATTGAAGCAGTTTCTTACATAATGCTGAAAACGAAATGTTGACTCCAGAATATCAAAATCATTTGCTCGTTTATTTTGATCCCAGTTATATCTTGATGGATGTTCAATGAGTTGAATTCCATAAGAGATTCAGATGCTAATAATTGATGAACATATTGGAGCTTATGCATTAGAACTGAAAATAAGGTGTCAGATGTTCTTAGTTTAATGGTGTCATCCATTGTCCAGTAAGCAAACCAAGCTCATTGCTAAAATACTTCTGTGGCTCTATTTCAAATCTACATTCATCAAAAGCTCATTGGCTTTGTGTAAGATTCTTACTCTACTCCTTCACTTAGAGATTTCCTTGTTCTATCTCTTCTTACTTTTTTCCCATGTGTGTATATGTGTGTATATGTGTGTGTATGTGTATATGTACAAAATATATACATATATATCAAATCAATATCAAAAATATAGCCCAAAGACTGTTCACATGCACCTTAGTTGGTCAGTAATAGAGATTACTGTGCTCTGACTTAGACCCAGGAAATAAGAATCCCTAGGAGTATAATCAGAAAATCTACATGTTTTGAAGGATTCTAGGGAGATATTTCACATACCTAGTATTTGCAAGGCCTTGTGTTTGTTACCTAGAGTCTTCCCCTTAAATAATTCAGCTTTCTTTGGTACACATTAGAGATTTCCCATTCTATATGGACAATGATGGATAATTATAATGGTACTTTATGTCTAATCATTATGAAAAGCCAGAATATTGACTTCAGGATCCCCAGTAGTTTCATAAAGCTCTCTCTCCTGGGCCATATTGAGCCTTGCAGCTAGACTGCAGTAATAAACAGCTAAGGATGATATACATTTCAACATGACTATTAATGATTATCACAAAAGCTATTTTGATACAGGCAGAGCTGGATGCTTTGAAGACACAAAATTGGAAAGCAATATGAATCCTGATTTCAGATAGCTCTTGTTGAATTTATATAATCCAAATTTATATCCCCACTGTTTTTTATTTATAAAATTGAATGTTATCTGTTTGAATCAAAATACATAGCCAGCATTCTTTATTAATTGGAAGGAAACAGAAGTTATTAATTGCAGGTCAAATAGATCAGGATGAGTACCCAACCTATGGATGGATACCAATGAAAAGAATCTATTTATAATTCTGTGCTAGGTGTTTCTGCGTGATTTTTCACTGTTAGCCTTCAGAAATGCTGAGAGCTTCTTCCCACTCTGTTAGCCTAACCTATTGACCCCAATTTCTGAATTTGCCCTTCACTGTACGCCTTGCTCTGTCATCTCTTGGTCCTGATTCTGATCTGGTAACTCATGTACAAGAGTCATTTACTGTATTTGTTATTTTCTTGCCAATTCTACTTATATATAAAGAATAATTGACTTCACTGTCTGCATCAGATTCATTTCTATTAGTGTGATAAAAACTTGAAAGAAAAACTTAGAGGAGAAGATGTTTAGTTTAGCTTAAAGTTCCAGATTGCAGTCTATCACTGGGAAAAAGTCAAGGAGGCAGGAACATGAAGCATCTTGTCATATCTATGGACAAGAGCAGAGGGAGAAGGAATGCATGCATACTTGCCAGTGCTCAACTGTATTTGTTTTTTACTCAGTTCACAGTCCAGATCACAAAATGATACCACATATATTCAAGTTGGGTCTTCCCATTTCAGTTTACCTAATTAAGAAAATCCTTTACACCTATGCTGACAGACCCACACAAGGCACAAAATTTCTCTCTGACTCTTTCTAAGGAATTCTAGGTCGTATTAATTGACAATGAGATCTAGCCCTCACATTGTCTATCTTTCTGAAGAATGTGCTGGTACTCTCTCAGGTCTATAGATGTACATGCCCAGTCTCTTGCCCTTTTTCATGATGCCTGTCTAACCCCAAGCCGACAAAACCTAAACCCCACCTAAGTCTCTTCTGTTCAGCTACTGTCTGTTGGCATCTTTATTTACCAATCAGAAATAACTTGGGAGCAGGGTCACAGAGCATCTTACAAATGGACTCTCTAGTCTCTTGGGCAATTGGCCTCAGGGCCCAATAATAGCATTAGAATTCAAGCAACATTAGGACAACCCACTGCATACATTTTTTTCATGTCTCTGTCATTTGATGTCTTTGATTGTTATGAAATCAAATTATTCTGTGTCCAGGCTGCTTAAGAATTCATTCTACATTTACTGTATTCACAAGATACTTTGTGATGAGAATGAGGGACTCTGGGAAAAGCTTTGGGGAAAGACTGCAGTTCTAATGAAGCTTGTGAGAAAACAAATATGCCAACACTATCAAGATGGATATGCAGATTTTCTCTTGAGGGTACTACCTTCTAAAAGGAGTCATGTACAATGGGGAATTAATTGAAGGAAGCAGATTTTATGTTAGCAAGTGCAAGGGAAACACAAAGATTATTTTCTGATGCTGAAACTTACAGAAGTTCAAAATGGGGTTTGGAAAGAAAAATCAAGCAACTTTAAAAAGTGCAAGAAGATAGGTGAGCTCCAAAGATCAGTTTTTAACTAAAGATATATGTTTCCCTAGTTTGGTCAAGCCAATGAAATTTTAACATGAATAGAAATGGTACCAACTTATATATGTTTGTGTTATTTTGTTATTTTAAAAAGATGATCAGCTAGCTAGGCAGGTGGCTATGGTAGTTTGAATAATAAATGTCCTTTTTCATCTTGGGTATTTAAAAACTTGGTCCATAGTTGATGGTACTGTTTGGGATGTTTAGGTTGGAAGAGGTATGTCACTGGAGGCAGGGTCTGAGAATTTAAAGACTTGCATCACTTCAAGTTCACTTTCTCTTATTTCCTGTTTGTGCTTTGAGATATGAGCTCTGAGCTGTTCCTGCTACCATGCTTGCTGCTGGCTACTCTATTTCCCTGCTGTAATGGTGATGGGCTCCTGTCACTCTGAAATTATAAGTCCAAAATAAGCCCTTCCTTCTTTTTTTTTTAATTGGATGTTTTAGTTACATTTCATATGTTGTCCCCTTACCCCATCCCCCACCCACCCAGGAGCCCCCTATCCCCCCACCCTTCCTCCTGCTTCTCTGCAGAAGTACCCCTACCTACCCCCCCACTCCTACCTCCCCACCCTCAAATTTCCACCCCATGGGGTGTCAAGCCTTCATGAGGCCAAGGATCTCTTCTCCCACCTATGCCCAGCAGAAGCCCTTTCTTCTATAAGTTGCCTTTATCATGGTGTTTCATTATAGTAATAGAAACCCTGAGACAGTGGCTAATGTGTGAAATCTCAGACTTCAAGAGGCTAAACCAGGAGGATTGCTACGAATTTTAAGCTATCCTGAGCTACAGAAAGATCCTGTCTGAAAAAAAAAATATGCGATCAGTTATGTATCAGGGTACCTATCTTCTGCTAATATTCATACCACCACCAGGAAGTAATATTATTTTTGCAAATATAGCTAAGTATATATTTATTTATTATTACTTTAAGCCAAAATTGGGATTATTTGACAGGATACAAATATTACAAAAATTATGTGAAAGCAGCACCATTTCAATGCCAATGGTATTACTACTATTCTTACAGAATAGACTCTAGTCTATAGCAAATAGCAGCAGCCTGAAACAATAGTAGCATTAAAAACTGACAATACCAAGGTGGAGAGATAGCTGAGCATTAAGATCACTTGTTGATCTTGCAGACATCCCAGAATTGATTCCCAGAACCCACATGGTGGCTCATGCCTATCTCTATAACTCTCGTTACGGTCACATCTAACATCCATGAGCACCAGGCACAAATAAGATTTTGGAGGAAATTCCCATTTTCTTAAGGTCCATTGTTTCAATAAATTAAAAGACAAAATTATTTCCTTAAAATATCTTAAATTCTGGCAGGCCTGTTATATTTTTGTGATTTATCTGTTGTAAATAGAACTGCAATAAACACTGAAGTGCAAGTATTCTGTTATCTGTTCACTTGGAGACTATTGACTTGGGTAAATACTCAGGAGTGGTATAGTTGGGTCATATGGTAGGTCTATTGTTAATTTTTTTTTTGAAAACCTCCAAATTGTTTTCCACAGAGGCCCAACTACTGTTCTGGTTTCTTTGTGCCTACATTCTTGCCAACATTTGTTATCTCTATTCTTAATGACTGTCATTCTGGCTGGAGTAAAATGAAATCTCAATATAATTTGAATCTGCAGTTCTCAGATGCCTAGTGAGGTTGACTTCCTTTTCATATATTTATGGCCATCTGTATCTTCCCTTTTCAGAATCAGTTGTTAATTTCTTTAGCCCTTTTGCTGTTTGAGTTGTGTGATTTCTTGTGCTTTAATTGTTTGGTGTTCTCTGTATACTCCTAATTGTAATATGGGAGATGTACAGCCAACAGTTTTTAATCTCATTTTGTATGCTGATCATTCACCTGTTTCCTTTGCTATGTGGAAGATTTGAGTTTCATGAGGTCCCATTTGTTGATTGTTGGCCTTATTTTCTAAGTTACTGGAGTCCTACTCCAATGTCTTAAAGTGTTTCCTCTCTAACAGTTTCAGAGTTTTTTGGTCTTGCATTTTTTTTCCATGTAGTGTGAATGTTAGGGATCTACTTTCTTTCCACATATGTAGAGCCAGTTCTCATCACAGGATTTCTTGATGTTAGGCATATTTTTGCTATCTTTGTTTAAAAATAAGTGGCTGTAGTTCTGTGGGCTGTGACTAGATCTTCTATCCTGTTTCACCTATCTACAAGTCTGTTTTTGTTAATAAGGCATACTCTTATCCCCATAGAGGTTTGCCTAACATTGCACTAATAATAAATTGCAGTCTGAACTCAGGTTGTATATTGTATATATTTATATTATTACACTTATTATATGAAAGATACTCTATGACATCTGCTTATGCTGCCATAACAAAATACCCTAGACTGTGTGTTCTAAATAACAGATATTCATTTTCTCACAATTATGGAAACTATAAGTAAAACATCAGGGTGTCATTAGACTTCCTTTCTCCTTCAGCCTCTCTTTGCTTGCAGAGGATTGCTTTCTCACTGAGTCCTTACACAGATTTTTCTCTGTGTATTTTCTTTCCTAGAATATTTCCTTCTAGTAAGAATATCAATATTATTGTATGAGGTTTCTATCATTAATACATCATCTTCCTTTAACTAAGTCTTTTGGTCCTATTTTCAGTTTTGCATTGAAGATGCCTTTCTTTCTTTTGTGATATGATAGCATTACCAAGACCAGATAATTTATAAAGATAAATAATTCATTTTCTCATTATTTTGGAGACATTGAAGTCATGATCATAGCAACAGCAGGACTAATCTCTGGATCTCTGGTGGTGCCTTATTGCTTCACCCTCTGGATAGTAGGATCAATTCATCTTCACAGGGTAAAAGAACAGGAGAGGAAAGTCATTTCCATGGATTCCTTTTTCTCTTCACCTCTTTGCTTGTTATGTGATTGTTTGCATAAGACATCCAGACTAGCTTCAAACTTCTAAGACTCCTAAGCACTAGCATCACAGGTGAGTATCATCATACCGAGCTCTAAAACCCTTTTACAGCATCATTAATCCTTTATAAGTCTAGAGTCCTGAAGATGTAAACATCTTCCAATAGGTCCCTTTCTAAACATTGTTCCACCGGGCATTAACTTTCTCACATATGCAGTTTGGAGGTGACAAAAATACTGGGACTGAAGATATGATTCAACAGTTAAGAGTACTTCCAGAGTACCCATCCATATTTGATTCCCAGAATCTACATGACAGCTAACCATTGTCTGTAACTCCAGTTCCAGATCTGACTACCTTGTGAAGCCTCAGAGGGTAATAGTCATACAAGCAGCCAAAACACTGACATATGTAAAAAATAAAAATAAATAAAAATCTTTAACTATGTTCATTCCATAGCAAAGTATAGGATTTCCACAGGGAAGTTTTGATGAAATACAATATAGTTAATGTTGTCACTCTACCTGACCCTTCTGAGATTCAGTCTTGTAATAAAACAAGGTAATGTTGAGACATGTGGTCAGAAGGTTAGGTATAACTTTTAAAGGACTATCTTTTTCCTGATGAAATACCAAAACTCCTTACATATATTGAAGCAAAAATCAAGCAATATTTTATATAACTAAACCAGTCACGAGTCCATCAAGGACACAGGGAGCAAGTCAGATATTGACAGACCAAGCCTGACTGTGCTTGTGATTGAAAGGGAATTCATCTTTGGGAGGTTGATTTTTAAGTCAATGTAAAAATCAATTATCAGTAGAAAGACTTGTTTTGGATTTGTTCTTGTGACTATTTCTTAATTCCAGTTTCCTAGACCAGTTATTATATTTTGCGTATAAATTTCTTGCTTCCTTTTTGTCCCATTTCTGGCTTATGCTTTCTCTATTTTATACTTATTTCTTATATAACAGGCAGTCCAGTTAAGAGTGTCAAATGTTAGGCAGCTTCTGGCATTTCCTGGAAAAGAAAGTTCCTGTACAAGATCTTCCAAGCCAATATTAGAATTCTTTCAGTCAATAGTAACAGAAGTAGAATGACAAATACCATTGACGGTGATTTTTCAGTGATCTTGCAGTTATAGCTCGTGCTTTGGGGTTCTGGTTCTGGATTAATTCTGGTGTCTGCTATGTGGGAACTGATTTAGGACTTCATTTCCCTCACAATGGGACAGATTATAAAGAATCACAGAAGGTGCACTACATTTGTTTCTTTCTGCAAACTGCTGGGCTTGTCATTCTGTCAGAAAAGGAAATTAGGATTGTCTGACATCATATTCTTCATTGTCAGCTTGATAGATTGTCCTGCACACCTCAAAATCTTTGTCAAATTACTGCCTTCCATCTTTTCTTTTTCTAGCATTTTTTGAGGTACAAACACTAACAAGTCTCCAATGTCTACCCATGGTTTCCTCCACATTAAATATTGTCTTCCATTCACCCAATCTCAGCTTTTAGCTACCCCATAGGTTTCCATGAGAAGGAAAACTGGAATGAATCAACTGTGCTGGCTACTGATGAAACAGCCTGCCTAAATCCTAGGCTTAGAAGCCATAGTATAGTAAAGACAATCTAGGTAAATTCCTGTTTCTGATTAAACCTCTGTTTCTCAAGAATTGAACTATGCCTACCTGTAAACTTAGCTGCAAATGATCCTGTACTGCCTGTCCCAGAAACGACAATCACGTCATTATTTCAAACCATCTTACAACCCTACCTTTGTTTCAAAAGGTTGTTATGACTACCTGTTTTTATGATTACCTTGTTAGGACCACCTTGCAACCATGTCTTTGCTTCAGGAGGCCATTATGACTATCTTGTCATGATATTTTACTCCTGTAATCCCATCTATTTTGCTCACAAAATCCCCCATTAGGGAGCCCCCTACCCCTATACCCCCTACCCTTGTATTCTTCACATTCGAAGCTGACCTCTTGAACCCCATTTGCTATAATTAATTGCTTGCTTTAATAAATTTGACCATTATGATTTAGTTTGGTGATCTTTCTCCTGGCACCTTTGGGACTAACAGCTACCTTCCTATTTCCTATACCTTTGGCTCTGGAAGAAACTCTTTATTTCCATCAGGAGTAGATGCCATGGTGCCTTATATTTTTGCCCAAAAAGTAACTGATTTTCCTTACACCAGATGTAAATTACTATCTTTCTGTGGCATTTGTCATTTTAACTAAGTCTTCTTAAAATATTGAGAACTCCTCAAATACTAAGAGAATGAGTCTCTATTGGTAGAATTTCACAGAAGAATGTGCATGTAAGTTGGGGCTTTTTATTCATCCCGGTAACCCTCCACTTAGAGATAGCCATAGACTTCTTTAGTTATCAAGAAAAGAGGGACATTTATAATCATGGTATCCTCAGTTTCTATAGTTTAACATTTCTCTCAATTCAGGAGGGAGTCTGTACTTTACAGATTTCTTGGTTCAATGAATCAGATGAGATTTTTGGAAGATGTAAATGTACATGAAATCCTTTTGTCACTCCTTGAAGGCCTCCAATGAAAATCTTGTGCCAATTCTCAACTCTAAGGAAACAAAAGTGGTTTATTCTGAAGACAAACTATGAGTGACCACGGTCTGGAAAAACATAGATTTAGGTTACCAGTTCAATAATTTTCAACATGGAAGTAGTTTGTGGTGTTTTATAGTAAAAGAACAATGAAAGTTATAAATCAAGGCATTTTAATAATACAATCCAAGGAGTAGGTTATTGCAAGGTGGGGTGGGGGGATGTCAACTACAGGCCTCACATGGTATCTGATATTATAGCCCTTCCATTGGTGGAGGATATGGTTCTGTTAATACATTATAAAGGTACATTAGATGTGACACAGAGGTAGGCAAGGAATGGCTATTTAGTAGATTAAGATTGATGAAGACAACTTGTAATTAGGCTCTGAAATGTCAACATTCCAATCTCTTTGACATCATTAAAGGTTTAATCAGCAGGCCTCTGAAGACACAGCTTCTTTTCAGGAGTTTTCATTCACACTTGTATAAAAAGGCACTACAAATACCACCTTAAAATAAATGGTGTATGCACTGAACAATTGATTTTTTACTAGGTAATCTTAGTCATATAACTACTGTGGTAAAGAAAATACTGGAGCATCAGATTTAGAAGGTAACCTAAAGATGTTGAAAGGCATTATAAAATAGTAGGAGAGAACAGAAAAAGAAATAGACAAACCTTTTGTGGAGGTTGGGGATAGTCTTAATTTCTACTTCCGCAAAATGAGGTTGTTAATGCCTTTACATGAGAGCCGTAGTGAAGACTAGAGATGAAGGATATGTGAAGTTCATCTCGCTGCTTAGGACTTGGGAGCTGCTCTGCTTGTCATTATCATCATTAGCTGACAGATGAGGAAACTGAAGACTGAAGTTAGATGACTTACTCAAGGTAACTTAGCATGTTATTGCCAACAGTCTAGACTAGAATCCAGATATCCCCAGTCCCTGATAAACTGTATTGTCCCATCATTTATTATACACAACAGATGGCTTATATTCAAAGGGAGGCAAGATTTAAAATCTTGATGTAGTAATGGACAAGTCCACTGTTCTTCTTTTCTGTGATCCAGAATAGGATTCGCTCAGGATAATCTTATCAGACTAACAAAGGAGTCTCTTGAAAGTCACCTTACTGAAAGAAATTGTTACCCTGAGTGTTATGGGCTTGCTTGCATTAACTATTAGAGCTTTCATGGCATGACACAATTATGAATTTAGATAGAAAAAGTTGGTGACTTTGCAGTGATTTCCCTAGCCCTGTATTGTAAGTGCCAGGATTACATATGTGGGCCGGCATGTCTGGCTGAGTTCTTTGATTTTAAGTATATTTGATATCTTCTAGTTACAAATATTCACTCCTTTTGATAGAAGAAGAAATTGAGGTCTACACAGGTGAAGGGCTTGTCCAGTGCTGCAAAGTGAGTAAGTTGCAGAATTACAATCAAGATTTGTGACAGTTCAGTGTAGTTTTTATCCTACTTGAATTGTTCATGGTTTAAAATCCTTAGTTTTTTTTTCTTTGTCATTACAGATGTCAAGTTTTTCAGTAATAATATGAGGATTCCCTAAAGGCCAGCTGAAACAATATTACCTAGATATCCTCACTGTTAGCAAAAGGTACCATCAACTTCCATATTTTCCTGATTATGCATTTTTTGGAGCCTAGTTTACAGATGACCCAGATTCTTGTATCTTTGTTCCACTCTAACTCTGTTGCAGACTGAAGTTTCTATTTAGATCTTCCTGACTGTGTCCTGTGATCTAACTATGTACATATTTCACTCTGTAAGTAAAGTAGTAATTGTGTTCCCTAACCCTTAAGTTCTTGAAAGTGGGACCATTTTAATAGGACAATGCAAGCAATCATTGGCCTTTCTCCATTTGTCTTGTCATTCTGTGTGCTCAGTCTCTGATCCCAGGCTTTTTTGGGGGGATCTAAACCCTCTATTTACTAAGTCTGGAGCTAAGAATTTTCTGGTGGTAAGTTCTTAAACTTCCTTCTATCACAGTGTGGTAACTAATCCTGTTATACTCTTGTGCTGATTAGTATTTTGCCAACTAGATACAAGATAGATTCATCTTGGAAGAGAGAGAGTGCCTCACTTGAGAAAATTCCTTCATCAGATTAACCTGTGAATTTCAATCTTGGTTGATGATTGACCGTGCAAGGGCCCAGCTCACTGTGGGTGGTGGGCAGATGTTCCTGAGTATCATATGAAAGTAGGTTGAGCAAGCCAGTAAACAGTCCTCCTCCATGGCCTCTACTGTAGTTCCTGACTTTAGGTTCCTGCCTTGAGTTCTGACTCACCTTAGTGAATAATTATAAAGCATAAGCCAAAACAAACCCTTCCTTCCCCAAAGTGGCTTTTGGTTAGTGTCTTATCATAGCAAGCAAAAAAGAAGACTAGAACAGCTCCTGGTAAGAGTTCTTAGAGACTATTAAAGACATTTAACAACCCTGGGGCAGGCAGGTAATTTAAAAGACTACATCTTTGGTAACACAAAGCCACATCCTTCACCTTAAAGACCTTATTCGATTTATTCCAAATTCCATATTCCAATGTGGCAGAAGTTTCTTAAAAATTTATAGTAATATAATGAAGAAAGTTGTAAAGCAACACACTCTTTAAATATATTCGTGGGTACACTAGAGTGGTGGATTACAGCAAAGAGGAAAAATCTCTGCTAAAGGCCTCAGATGATATCTGACAACATCTAAACTTAAAATGCTTTTAACAACAAAGTCTAGAATAGAATCCAGATCTATTGCTGGAGTCAGATAGTCTAAAGGATTAATGTAAGTCACAAGGATGTCTAGTTTATACAGAGATAGGCAATAGAAGAAGATTCATGAGGGCTAAGATAAAATAAGCTAATTTATAATTGGGTTTTGGACTTGCAACATTCTATTTTTTCCAAGATTGCTGAAATTCTTCTAATCAGGAATAGCTCTTCCAGAAATTTCCATTGACAGTACAGATATATCGCCCAGTTTGTTGGAACAGGCCTGCAAGCAAATGTAAACTGGGAAGGTGTGGCAGGAGGATTCTGAGTTCAAGGCTGACGGAGCCATATAGTGAATTAATGGCTATTCTGAACAATTTAGAATCTGCCTCAAAATAGAAAGTAAAAGGGCTCAGTGGTAGAGCACTTGCCTCTAATACATATGAGGTCCTGGGGCCAGAACTACCAAAAAACAAAGAAATATGGTTTGTTTCTGGCAAACTGTGGTAGCCAAGGCCTGTAATTCCAGTACTCAGAATTGAGATAGGAGAACCATAATTTTGAAGCCAGCTTAGGCTAGATAATGAGTTCCTGGCCAGTGTCAGCTTCATATCAAGGCCCTGATCTTAAATAAACAGACAAGAAGGAAAACAAGTACAAAGAGAAAATACATTTCACAGTAGGAAGTGAAAGCTTGCAGTAATCAAAGATGGACTAGGAGAGGTTGTCAAAATATCGTTACAGATGACGTTACTATTTTTCCATGGCAGCCCAGTCACATGCACCAGCAAAAAGACTTACAGAAACTAAGACAGTAGCAGCAATATTTCACTCTCTGATTCTTAGAGACAACAAACCTTTGAGCAAAAATTATATATCATTAAACCTGATTAAAAATAAAAAAGAAGACTTCTTGCCTTGGAATGTTTTCTTGCCAACAGCTGGTGGTCAGCACTAATAGGGGTGGTGTGGGGGTGGTGCTACTTTTACTGGAGTTTTTAGGGTCAGAGCTGAGCTCTGCTACTCCTAACAGACACCTGCTCTCAATAGGACAATGAAACAAAAAGTAATAATGAAAAGCAGAAAAGAGATTTATTCAGTGAGACCACATTGGGAGGAGGAACAAAGAGGTCTAGTGAACCCCCACTTCAGGTTTTTGACAAGAGATTTAGGTTTAAATACAGGGCAAGAGGTGTGCAAAACTAAGTCCTTGATCAAGGTGTGGTCCTGCCCATCATCAGTGTCTGGACTCCAGTGCATCCTTCAAGGTGGTCTGACAAGTTGTCAGAACTGTATAACATTTCTTTCCAGGAGATAAGCCCTCAACCCTTTGGTTAGCCCGAGCCTCTTCTTTTTCTCAGCATGAGATTCCCATGAAATTCCAGTCCCTTTAACATTCTCAATAGTTTGATAGCCAAAGAAAGGGGACTGAGTGTCTCTTTAGAATATCTTCATCCCTGCCAGGACAATTACACTGCTGAGGGAGTCTGGTCTGGTAGAGTTTGAGATGGAAAGAAGTGGAAGTGTCTCTAGAAACTTCCAAGTCCCTGTATATGCAAAGAACTTCAAATTATGAAAATCATTTCAATTCAATCTCCGATAGCAAATTATATCCCCCCATCTTTGTGCTTTCTGGCTTTTAAATACTTTTTAATTTTCTTAAAAGATGAGAGAGCATTGTTATATTTCCTTGCATGTCCTATTGGAGCAGAAAAGGGGAACCAACAGTCAGGTCCTCACTGATGTAAACTGATATAACACTCTCAGTCCTTAATATGTAAAAGTTTGCCCTTGTAACTGTCAAGAAATGGAAACATATGGGCTGAGAGATTACTGCTCTTGCAGATGATCTGGGTTTAGTTCCTAGCACCCACACAATGATTCACAATAATCTGCAAACCCATTTTCAAGGGATGTGATACTAATTCTGACTTCCAGAGGCTCCTGAGGCTCCTGCATGTATATGCTGCCAGACACACACATAAAATAAAACAAAACAAGAAAAAAATTTACAAAGGACTGGAGAAATACTGTTAATCTCAAAGATGGGAGGAGAAAAACTACAGACTCAAACTGTCATGACCAAATTAATTAAAGCAAGCTTTTTTCCTATTCATGTGCATGGCCTACCTCTCCCTAAGATGGGGTTTGAGAAGTCAACATTGGATGGAGGGGGGAAAGATAAGTGTTTTATAGCTCAGGGATAGAGGGTTTCTAAATGGGGGATTTGGAGGACAACAGAACAAAAGCATATCAAGTTAGTCCTGAAACAAAGACACAGTCACAAGTTGGACATGACAACAGGTAGACATATCAAGGTAGTCATAGGTGGTCATATAATATTTTAAAACAAAGGTAGACTTACAAGATAGTTATAAACAGCTTTTTAAAACAAAGACATGATTGCCATTCCTAGAACAGGCAGCACAGAACCATTTGTGGTTAAGGTTACAGGTAGAGGATAGCCCAATCCTTGAGAAACAGTGGTTTAATCATAAACACAAATGAACCTTGTTTCTGTATACTATAAGATGTTTTTTAAGCCTAAGATTAAGGCAAGCTGGTGGTTTGCAACAATTTATATTCAGTATCAACGGGTTTAACACTCTTCTTGCCTGAGAAGACACAAGGAATTCCTGTAGTTCACAGACACACATACAGGCAAAGCACAAACACAAACACACACACACACACACAAACAAACAAACACACACACATAATATATATCAAATATCAAATTGATATCATCTGATATAGGATAGGAGTAACTATGTAGGTTCAATGAAGGACCCACAAATTTTCTGAACAATTTTATATTAGCTGTGACTTGTTTTATCTTGTGTTGTCATTAATTGTGTTTGGCACATATTATTTATAAGCACTTGTTGGATGCATGAATATAGGTTTATAATTTTATTATTTGCAGAGGTCTGTAAGGATAGATATCCTAAATCTTCATAACCTACCTTGATGTGGCTATACATAAGAGGTAATTTAGTGGCTGGGGAGATAGCTCTGTGTAGGTAAAGGGCTTGTCATATAAGGACCTAACATGGACCTTAATGAGGATCCCTAGGGAAGGGTTAATGACCTAAAAGTCTCAGATGGTCTGAGACGCTCTGGACAGGAGAGTTGAATTGGTTTATAACAACTGTGGAAGCTTCTGATCAAGCACTCCACATACTAAACTCTGGTGGTGGTGGTGTCTTAGCCTTTCATGACTCCAGAATTGACCTGCAGACAGAATCTTCCATCTTCCAACCTCCCCCTTTCCATCCTATAAAACCTCAAGCATCCTTTGCCTTGTGCATTTAGTCTCTAGTCCCTTAGAGAGACTGGCCAATTTAGTTCTGATTAAAAGAACAATTCTACTTCTGGAGAGGTCTGTCTGCTTTCTTTTATTTCCATGACACCACCATCGATCGCCAATGAACTCTCACTGGGCAACCTATCTCTTTTCTGAAACCCATACAATGAAGAGAGCATGGCTGCTTGCCCAGTATACCCGTGATTAATGGCTGGCAGTGATCACTTGAAACCTCTAAGGTAATAATGTGTCATGTAATCTCAGTCTGTATCTTTTCCTTCATCTGTCCTCCCGCATTCTGACCTCCAGAACAGAGGCCCTTACCCCTATGTCTACTGGACCACACCCACCACAAACTCACTGGGAAGTCAAGGCAACCATATGTTTGTTAAAGATCTCTATGTTAAGTTTCCTTTTCACAATGAGGATTCTAAAACAATCATAATCCAAACAAAGAATAATGCTCAAAATCTTAGTGTATTAAAATGTCTTATGTATGATTATGTATATATAGAATGTCTGTCTATGTGCAATGATGATTTTTCTACATCATATACTCAACCCAATTGACTTACAAGTAAATGCTCATATAAACTAAAATCATTAATTTGCCCCTACTTCATTTTGCCCATAATAAAACTAAAATTAAAAAAAAGATAATGGTTAATAGTCCTGAATCTCTCTCTCTGGAATAATTAAAATGAGTTTGTAAATATGAAATTTAAGAATCTGTTGTTAAGGACAAGACATACATAATCATATAATTCTGGAGAAATTTTATCTCCTTGAGTCTTATCCTAATTCTGCCTCTACACATGGTCACTGTCGCTTGAGGGTATAAATTAACTTTCAGAGATGATTATTCCTATTCTGGGATGTTTCTCTCATTGGACAAATGCCCTCACTTTAATAGGAGTAACATATGTCTGTGCTCTTAAGTGTGTTTTATATGTAAATAAATTTATGTGTAAGTACAAATTTTGAGGACTTAAGAATAGTGTTATCAGTATGGCCTGTTTAAAAGCAAACAAATGAACAAACAGGATTCTCAAGATTCTTGTTTTAGCCCAGCTTATGTGAAAATGAAAACCAAACACCTAGTATCTATTTCTCAGAATACAGGGCTTCTCTCCTGCCCTCACTGCTCCCTGCCTACAAAGACAGTAGTAGGACTTGTTAAATGTCCCTTACAATAGGCGCAGATGAACACACCATCCAGATTTTTTAAAAAATGGGGAGGCAGGAGTGAGGAGATCTATGTGAGTATAAAATGAACTTATACATACTGACTGAAGCTTTTCAGTATGACTGCTTTTGGGTCACGCACAATCCCTCTCATTGATAGCCCCTTATAAATTATAAGTAAGCCCAATAAACTCATTTGTTTCCTCAGAGTGAACTCTGAAATTAAACTTTGAGTTGCCAATGGGACCTTATGAAGAGGAGACAGACATTGCTTAGACTGCCTCCCAAGCTTTCCCAGGGATTAAGATCTCACACCAGGTAGAAAACTCATGTGTTATCACTATTATGTATTGAGAGACATAAAAAGTTGTGAGAATAAAAATATGGAAATTGTTTATTAAAGAAGGATTTGTATATGAGAATTAAGATGGACTGATGAATGGTTTAAGAATGGAAAAAAAACTAGAGCACTTTTGCAAGTTCAGAAATTTCTAGCTACTTAAGGTACATAGAGGATGAGAATTAGAGATCATATATATAATGGTAAAGTTTCTGACATCTAAGATCAACTATTACAAAAACTGGCTAAAATGTATGTCAAATCAAAGTTTATTTAGAAACACCTGTCTATTGAAATATTATACAATAGTTTAAAGTATCAGACTGATGTGACTTATCTTTTGGGTATCTACTAACATAGTTGTAGGCTATTTTAATTTAGTCAGGGGGGCTGAAATGGAGAATACTTTCCCTTTTGCCCTCCAAGGTCATTGAGATTCCAGGGGACAATGGATCATCTCTAGGAATGTTCTGTAACTGTGGATAGTCACCTGTTTTCTTGTTCGGGGAAACCATAGAGACTCTACTCAATGAATTCTGATCTATATTAAATCTAGAAAAGGAGAATCCACACAGAGATTTCCTCAGTGTTTCAAAAGGAAGCCAGAGTCAGGCCCAGATGGACTTCATATAAATGAACAACTGGTAAAAAAATAAGACAAACAAACAGACACAGGCTTGAGGAGCCTGTGATTCTTTACAAGCCCAAGAAACCCCTGAGAACTAGATTCACAATTGACTTTAACAGTACAAAAACAAAAATTAATTTTGGTTACCTAGTAAATGATCTTAAATGTCCAGCAGAAAAGCATAAAAAAAATAAAATTATCAGTGTTTTTTTAACAATTCAAGGGATTGTCCTCCTCTGATATACTTAAACATATGAAATAAATAATATTTGGACAGTTATTTTTTCAATGATTGTCTTCCTGATATATATCTTGATATATCTACTTGAAAAAAAATATATATTTTACACATATATGATATATGTATATAATATGTGGTATACATTATACATCATGTGTTATATACATACATTATATATGTGTATATCATATATATCATACATGACACACACACACACATACATATATATATATATATATACATATATACTTATATATCAGATATAGAACAAAATCTTATCTTACTTCTATCATGTAGTGTTTATCTACAATTGATAAAAATAGGCCTGTCTCCCAAAATACTGGAGCCAAACCTAAAAGCTGTATTTATCAACTTTGGAACACTATCTCTTTCTGGAAGAGTACTTCTCATACCTATAATGTGTCTTTGGGTACTATAACCACTCATGTTTCCCCATTAAAAGAGACTGCCAGACACTCTTATCAAACTCATACATTTAGGAAATTGTTGGGGATAACCAAATGGTGCCCCTGTGACATTGCTGGACAATCCTATAAAAAGACCTAATATGATTGATCCTATTTATCTTTTAATTTGTCAATTAAGATATTGTCTTTAACTGACTTATTGTACATAGCTTCTAGGTGCTTGGAAGTCTGCAGGAGTATGATTACAGTTACCTTATCCTTCTACAGAAGAATGATATATGGTACAGTTAGTTGTACAATTACATTTCACCTTACTAAAGGGAACTCATGCTATTATGTTAAAATATTTTTCTTCATTATCTTCATTTCTCAATTTTCCCAACAAGATTATAAAACCCAAGGGCAGATTCTGGACTTACACTAGCCAATGAAAATATCTCCAGCTCTTCTACCAATCCAATGGCCTTACATCCTATAATTGACCATAGTGATAAAAATCAGTTTTGCTAATATCTATGACACAGATAGCCAGGGATACAACAGATGGTTTTCTTACATGTTCTCTTTCCTTTAGTAAGGGAAAAACTCCCCTGACTCTTTCTTTAACATTCTAAGTAGTAATTATAATAGTACTAACAGTCTCACTTTTGTATGCTATAAGATGCTGTCTTATTCACATAACACACTCCATGGATTCATAATGTCATCACATGGGTCTCTTATATTCTAGAGCTTTGCCATCTGTTAAGCTTCATCAGGCTCCCCCTAGGTTGACCCACCTCTGAGGCAATCTAACTGCTGCCTTTCTACATTGTTCCTTTTCATCAGCTTGAAGCAGTTAAGAGAGATCTGTCCCCTAAAATCTCTAAAAGCAATTTGAGTGACCTCTGAAAAGGTGACTGACTAATGGGCCATCTAACTCATCTTTTTTACAATGGAGAACTAAAACCTTTGGACTAGGGGCTTCTTTGCATCAATTAACCTCTCTGCCTGATCAGCTCTCAGAAAACCTTAAAGAAATTTCAGGTCAGCTAAGTCCTTTAGGACTAACTTGTTTCTTTGGCTGCTGTGGTAGCCCAAAACTAAGGAGCACTATTTTCCTGACTATGCTAAGCATGGGCTCTGTGCCCTCCCTTCTCTAGGAACAATGCTTCTTTTCTACCATCAAATTCAAGCTGGTTCCAGATGAGAGCCCAAAGATGCAGAGACCAGAGTAAATTTCAATGACAAGTCCCTTCCTATGAATGAGGTTTGGCTTTCCTCCTGCTCTGGCTCCTCCCTTGATCTATTCTTTCCTTCTGAGTATTCTCATACTTAGATTTTTACTGTCATTTAAATGTTTACTTACTGGACCCATTTCCCTTAAAATAACCAGGTTTCCCCCATATCAGAACAATAATGTTCCAATGTTAGTGCCTCTAGTAGTACAACAGCTAGCTCCATTTGTTCTCCATAAATCTGCTAAGAGACCTTTCAGATGCTGTGGAAGAAGAGCTCTTGGTACAGGGAACCTTCATTGCTTTCACCTCTGATCAGAAACAATTCTTTGCTTTAGACTTCTGTTTTCTCCTATTCCCTCCTTCAGTATTGGGGAGCTGCGTGTTGCTGCTGCTAGCTTCCTGGACCTACCTAGAAGGAAAATTTTCTCCTACCTTACTTTTACATCACCTATACTACAATCGTTCGCTTTGTACACTGCTATCCTTTACCACACCCATTAGGGTGCCCTTCCATATCCAACTTTTAAAAGTGATATACTCTTTTTTTTTTCACCAAGCACACTGCCTTGCCCCCCATCATGATCCTTCTAAGGTCTCAACTTTTACCTCTACCTTAATCACTACACAAGAGAGCTAGGTACCTCTCTTCAAAAGAACTTACCAGCTTATTTTTTGTTTATGAGACAGGATTTCTCTGTGTAGCCCCGACTGTCCTAGAACTAACTCAGTAGCCTAGGCTGGCCTCATACTGGAGAGTCACCTGCCTAGGCCTCCTGTGTGCTCTGATTAAAGACAAGTACCATAATGCCTGGCTTACTAGCTGTTAAAGGCAGCCAATTCCACTTAGCCAGCCAACTTATGAATTTGTCTGTACACTAAGGTCCAGCATTCCTGGGTTGTTCCTGCTTCCTGACCACTAACGATCTCTTAAGCTATATCTTTACATAATGATAAACCCCTTCCTAGGTCCCATACTCATAACAGTCCTCCCAAGATGCCTATTCTCTCCAGCTTCGTACCGTCTTCTATGCTTCCTCCCATCATGAATGGTGATCTATTGCTGTCCTCCAGCTTATGAACTCGTCTGGTATCCTTCCCATCTTGACTCAACACGCTCCTGCCAAATAGCCACAGCCCTTTGAGACATAACCTGAATCCTTTACCTTCCAATATGGAGGCCCCTAGATACTGTGAGCAGTTGCCTCCTATATCAGTGGCTTATCTCTATGACTCCCATTTCTATGCTTTTCCCTCCACTTTTCTGGGGACTTTTTCAGCTTCACTCTGGAACCAAATCAGCCATTTTTAGCCCTCTAACTTTTTATCTCTAGAAGTCCGTGAAGCCAGGACGCAATCCATGACAGCTGATAAAGTTAAAACTCTCCTGTTATACACAGTCAACCTGGTCTATGTTTCTAAGATTTGTAAGACAGAGCCTAGATTCTCTTCTATTGTTCTCTTCCTTTAGGAAGTAGCTGATGAGAGAATACATCCCCCTCACTCTCACCCCTATTCTTTTCTGTTTTCAGGGTCTGGAATGAAGGGTTAATTGACCTAAAAGCCTCAGATGGACTAAACAACCCTAGGTAGGAAAGTTGAATCTACTGATAATAACTGAGGAAATTTCTGATAAGAAAATCCACATACCACACCCACATACCAAACTCCACTGTTCTCCACTGCTTCAAGACTGCAGGAGAACCTTCCAAGACTGCAGATGGAATCTTCCATCCCCAACATTTCCTTTTTTCTGTTCTATAAAAGCCCCAGCCCCTTGTGCCATGTGAGCACTGATGACAGACTATGGCCCTTCAGCTGTACTGATTAAAAAAACAATTCTAGTTTTGGAGGTGCCTGCTTGCTTTCTTTTATTTCCATGTCACCTCCATTAATTCCAATCTAACGACTAACACTGGTTGGGTTGGTGTATGCCTGTAGTCCTAGCAATGTGGAAGTAGACAGGATGGTCCCTGGAGCTTGTTGGCCAACCAGCCTCACTAAACTCATGATCTCAGTGAGATACCATGTGTCAAAAACAAAATGGAGATCTCACAAAGAAAGTAGAAGTTGGGCAGATGGGAAGTTAGGGAGGATATTGAAGGAGTTGGGGTAGGAGATAAGCATGGTCAGAATATACTGTATCAAATTTTTTCAATTAAAAAAGAAAAATCCCAAATAACAAATAAAAATATATTGGCAAAAATAAGACGGAGAGTAATTGCAGAAGACATCCAACATTAACCTCTGGCCAAAACATATATGTTCATGTACACATACAGATACACAGACACATAAAAAACATCAAGCCATTTTGAGTCATGCTATTCTAGAAAACCTTTGAGACAGTTCATCTAAACATATATGGAGAGGACACAGAAGTAAAGATACTAGCCTCTGAATTCAGACTTACCTGAAAACATGCTTCCAGAAAATCTGGCTTAGAGTTTCAGTGTCTCTGAGTAAA
Organism: Grammomys surdaster; assembly: GCF_004785775.1. Taxonomy (NCBI): domain Eukaryota; kingdom Metazoa; phylum Chordata; class Mammalia; order Rodentia; family Muridae; genus Grammomys; species Grammomys surdaster. The sequence continues at coordinate 588,333 of NW_021604667.1, read as the reverse complement.
GGATCTTTTGGGGGCATTTTGAGAAGTTGCCATACTTAGTGGAAAAGAGAAGAATGGTATGTTTAGGAAAGAAGTTCAGACTGGTTGAAGCAGGGTTTACTCACATGAATGGAGTAGAAATTTCCATTATGGCAGGACTGGAGAGTTCCTTCATAGAATGGTTGTCTTAGCAGCCTGCATCAGAAGCCAACCAACTAATGGCAAGTTCATCCACAGAAAACCAATTACCAAACAATGATCTCATGGCCTGATTCATTGGCCATGTCATTAACTGACTGATTTAAAATAATGTTCTGTTGTGCCTTGCTAGCAGTCATCTTGAAGCCTGTGTGAGGTAAGAGAAAGAAACAGGATGGGAGTAACAGGGAAATTGTGCCCTTTAAAGATGACAGCACAGCTCATCTTCCTCAGAAATCATCTGATTATAGAGTCACTGATGCTTTATGTTAATTAACTACTTTTAACTTTTTGAAAACGAATTTAGGCTATGTGGGATACGTGTTATTTAGGAGAAGATAGGATATAGGACAATAACTAATTAACCTCAAATTCCCAGTGTCCTAAAATAACAAAGGTTTACTGCTTGTGTGCCATGGCTATTAATACAGTCAGAGCCTCATAAGGAATCTCTACTCTGAAAAGTTACTTCTAGGCACAAGTTTCTTGAAGAGAAACCCAGGTGAGTAAAGATATACCCTCTTTTATTGTTGGCTGCTTGAGTTTAAATAACAGTCTTTAGTTTTTGACATTAAATTATAAGTACATCATTTCTGACCGTTCTTTCCCATTATCCAACCCATTTTCCTATTCCCTTTGCTCTCAAATTCATAGATGCATAATTACAAATTGGTCAGTCCTTATAATGTTACCTGTATGTGTAACACGTAGTCTCATGGCTGACCATATGGTAATGGGTAACCAATTGAGGTATTCTTCCTGAGGGAAGAGCTTTTCTTTTGCTCTCAGCATTCCTCAGTTGCCTGTAGTACTTGGAGTAGGGTTGAGGCCCTTTGAACTTTCCCCTTCCATTTTAGTATGCCCAATGGTGTTATCCTCCTTCAGGCAATGTTTAGGTAGCCATGTTGATGAAATTTCATGGGTATAGTTTCTCTGACATTTCTGGAAGTCATAATCTCATAGCCTACTTCCTATTGCTCTGGTTTGGCATAATCTTTCCACCACGATTTCTGCAACTATTCCTGAGCTTTAGGTACAAGAGTTGTGTTGTAGATGTATCAGTTGTCAATTGACACTGCATGATCTCTAGTTCACTGCACTTTGGTCAGGTCTGGTTTTCTACAATGGTCTCTGTCTGTTCGTTTTGGGGGGACAGATTCTTGCTATGTAGCCTTGTCTGTATTGAATTTTTCATGGAGATCTTCCTGCTTCTGCCTCCCTAATGATTGAATTAAAGGTATGCACCACCAGTTAGGCTAACCCATCATCTTCTAATTGCATGATATAAGACACACTAGAATAGGAGAAGAGACTAGAGAGCCACAAATTACTTTTAACCATTCTGATTCGAACAACTTCACTTTACGCTTCATTAATGAGAACTTAGTCCTAGATCTGTACTTAACTATGAAATGGATAGCTTTCTATAATGGAGTAGAGGAGAAGAAATTGGCTACTGATAAGAATATCTGTGTCTGTGTGGGATGTATTTAACTGTTTAGGTTAGAATGAAGGTTAGAATATGAGGTGGTAACTTTAGCTGACTCCACGCCCCTCCACCCCAACACATAAACATTGCACAGCAGCAGTCAAGAGGCAGACAGAAAGATAGCTCTGATCTGTGATTGGAGTAAATGGGTTTTGATGAACTCATTTTGTTGTGAAATTAATTTCAGAGAATCAGCTTTGGGTAAATTAATCTTTAAACTTGAGATTCCTGACTAGCTCTCTGTTTTTTAATGTAGCATAAGAAGGGATGGATGGTTTTATCATACATATAAGAATGGCTTTAGTTTGTAAGAAGGAAAGAGGAAAAAGAGAGAAAGAGAGAGACTGAGCATCCAAGGTTAGGAATATCTTGACTCTGGCTCCCAGGTAACAGGCAGAGGGAAGAGTTCTAAGGTTATGTGAAGGACAATAAATTTTGTTGATGCTCATCTCTAACCATGTCCTCTGGGAGAAGAATTAAGATAACTACAGTGTCTTCCTGAGCTTCTTTTACATACAATCTTTTGCTGGGAACTTTTTATATAAAGCAACATTCTCAGAAGCATTTTCTTATTTGATGTCAGTTTATAGTAAAATAAGCTAATAGTGACTTTCCATAAGCTGAATGTACATTTTTTTGTAACATGTTTAAAAGAGATAATGCTGCCCCCCCCATGTTCAGATAAGGATTTATACAAGTACGTAAAGTTGAATTCCCCTCAAATCTATTTTCTCAGTTAGACTGTATGAAAGTGCAATGGAAAAACTGTCCATACCTTCTTTTGTTTCTCATTGGGTGTTTCTATTCCTTTTGGTAATGATGAAAGAAGAGTCAGGACACCTAATTCTACATCGAAGTCTGCCAATAGCAAATTCCATGACTAGATAAGTCAAATAATTTCTATAACAAACAGGGAGCCTAACATTGTAACTACTGTGTGTCTACCCTTTTAAAGTTATTTTTTCTCCTTTTAACTGATACGTGAGATGTAAGAGCTATACACATTAATGAGACTTTGTCTAAAGTTCAATGAATATATACAATCCACAATATTTAAACCATGTTAAACATATTTTCAATTTTTGTGGTTATTTTGTTTTATTTTATGTGTATGGCTATTTTGCCTACATGTTTTTTCCTGTTGCTCACGGAGAACAGAAGATGGATTGGATCTTTGTATGTGAAGTTTCAGACAGTTGTAAGGCACCACATGGGTGTTAGAAATCAAACTCAGAGCCTCTGTAACAGCAGTGTGTGCCCTTAACCATTAAGCTATCTTTCCAGCCTTGTCTTTCTATCATTTTTTGTCTATAACAAAGTCTTTCATCAATGTTTTATAATTTTCACTGTATGTATCTTTTATAATTTTGGTTAAATTTATTCCTTGAAATTTTATTTGTACTATTATAAATACAATAGCTTTATGATTTCTACTTTAGGACTTTTGATTTCAGTATGTTGAGTTTGTGTCCCACAACTTTGTTGAACAACTTCATTTTTCTTATAGAGCTTGGTAAATTTTCTTTACAATATGTCACATATCACTAGTTAAAATTTGATTTCTTTTCCAGCATGGCTTTCCTTTATATATTTCTGTGGCCTAATTGTTTGGGCCAGGACTTCTAGCATTTTTTAGTTTAGAAATGGTGAAATTGCACATCTTTGTCTTTCAAATCTGAAATTAAATTTTCTGACTTTTCCCTATTCAATATTGGATTAGGTATTGGCTTATAAATTGCTTTTTTATGGAGAAGGATGTTCCTCATATTTTTAATTTGGTCAATGTTTTTAATCATGAACATACATTGAATGTTTTATATTTACACGCATACATAAACTCTGTGTGTGTGTGGGTGTGTGTGCACCACCATTTGTCAAGCAGGAGGCCTCAGAAATCAAAAGAAGGCATCAGATCCCCTGAAACTGGAATTATAGAAAGTTTTAAGTCAGGGCTGGAGAGATGGCTCAGTGGTTAAGAGCACTGACTGCTCTCCTAGAGGTCCTGAGTTCAATTCCCAGCAACTACATGGTGGCTCACAATGATCTGTAGTGGGATCTGACGCCCTCCTCTGGTGTGTCTGAGGGACAATAGTGTACTCGTATATATAAAATTAAAAAAAATAGTTATAAGTCTCCATGTATGTGGGTGCTGGGAATTGAGCCTGATTCCTCTCCAAGAGCAGTCAGTACTCTAAACTGCTGCCTTTATTTCCTCTATTTGTCCTCATTTAAAAAGTCTGTGGTGGGATCTCATTGAAATAGCACCATATAGAAGTAGCCCAAAGAAGAATGAACTTGAATGTTAAGTAGAACCAAACTGTGGAAATGATATTTTGTTTAAAATTGAGTTAAATTAAAACACTGATGCAAATTTAAAATAGAAAAAAATGGGCATATAAGAAAAATGAGAGCTGGACATGAATGACACAAGCCTTTAAGCCCAGCACATGGGAGGCAGAGGCAGATGAATCTCTGTGAGTTTGAATTCAATCTGGTTAATAATAGCAAGTTCCAAGCCAACCAGGGCTACATAGTGAGATGCCTCCCCCCATCTCATTTATTCCCCCTTTAAACTCCTGTCCCTGGCCGCCACCTTAGAATCATCCACCCCTACTTGTGATTTTTGAGTGTCTTCCCAAAGAGTCTCTGAATGTAGAAATACACATTTTAAACTTCAATTGCTCCCCACTTTATACATTTTCCAGAAAGCCTTTCATATTTCCTAAGCTACACTCATTATACTCATGCCCTAGACTGCTCTCTAATACATGTATTTACTAGATAGCCCCCAGTCACACATAGACCATAGATTCCTAGTAAAGACAGCTCTTTCTTTACTTACATTTACGATAACTCAAAGTAGTTTCACATTGGAAAATAATTACAGATTCCTTAAGTACACAGTAAGCAAAGTCCACAATTACTCTGTCAGTCCATTATGGGGAGAATTAACTTTGTCTGCTATAGGGAATTGCGGGGGCGGTTAGCTCGCGAATGGGCACAGGCATGGGTCCTGCTGGGTGGGGTTGTGTTTCTCTCGGTCTTCCACCCTGGGCAGCCCAGTTCATCAGGGCACTCCTAAACGCTGCTGGGGGCCGCAGAAGAACTATTTTACTGTCTGTGCTTAACAGAGGCAGGCAGATCTCTAAATTCTTTTGCAATGTTAAAAGAAAATGTGTGCTTGCTATCTCCTAAGAATTAAGGGGCTGGAATCATGGGATGCTTATTCATAAGACAATCAAAAGGGAACTTGGAGTAAATGACTGGACTGATATGTAAAACAAACAAAAAAAACTGAGCTTTTGATCTTCATGAGGTAAGCTGACAGAAAGTTACAGCAGTTCTTCAAATTTTTCTCTAGTGAGAACTGAGCTGTTGAGAGATCTCTGGAGAGCAAAACAGCTCTTCAAACATTTTTTTTCTAACAGAATTTCTGATTTTAGTTGGAAAATCCATGGAGAGAAAACACGGCTTTTAGAATTTTTCATTGCTCTTTTAGAATTTTTTCTAACAGGATTTCTGACTTGGTTGGAAGGTCCAAGAATTTCTTTTACAGAAGCTTTTCTGACTTTGGTCAGAAAACTAACTAGAGCAAAAAAAATAAAAGTCTAGAGCAGAGCAGAACATGGGGGGTGGTGGGGAGGGAGGAAGGGAGGGAGGGAGGGAGAGGGAGTACAGTCTGGAAAGCTGTCTCAGCAGAACCTAGGCCACCAGCTTGGACTAGACTTTGGTTTGACTTGAGTCTTTTGTTTTCAACCCTCCCAAATACCTCTCTCTCAGGAACTCAGACATAGCCGAGGCTGATCCTTGGCACAAAAGATAAGGGTGTTTTAGCAAGCTTATTTTCCTCAGAATGTATTGTATGTATGCCTTTAGAAAGGGTATGAAGTATCATTGCATATTCTGATTTGTATTTTTAATTAAAGCATTCCAACTAGGGCAGAAAGAACTTCAGTTTAAGGCTAACCTGGTCTACATAGGTAGTCCCAGGCCAGCCAAGGCCTATCTAGTGTGTCTGTCTCAAATAAAAAGAAAGAAAGAAAGAAAGAAAGAAAGAAAGAAAGAAAGAAAGAAAGAAAGAAAGAAA
>NW_021604667.1:539388-582570 GCF_004785775.1 Grammomys surdaster | reverse complement strand
AAAGAAAGAAAGAAAGAAAGAAAGAAAGAAAGAAAGAAAGAAAGAAAACTACACATGCAAAACAAAACAAAAACCCTTAAAAGAGTTAATGATCATATATTGATTATCTGGAATGTTTTACTGTAGTCATAAAGAACTGACTAGTATGCTATTTATGATTAAACTTTTCTTCCTATGTCAAGTTCTCATTTGAGCTCACGTCTTACTTCTCCATTTCCCCATATCTGCCCTGTAGTTTCTGGAAAGTCCATTTATTAAATCAAAGAGCCATATTCTTATTTTTGACCTTGTGTTCACTGTACTTCTCATGAGGCAGGTATTGTTCTAGATACTACAGTTATGCTCCTAAACCAGAAAAATACATTCTCAAATCATGAGGACTTTCCCTTCCTTATCAAGTGAAATAACACATGAACAGAAATCTATAAAAACAATATAATACAATTATATATCATTATGAGTCATTTTCCAAATCTGTTGTTTATGGATGTTTCATGTTTGAGCTGCTTTGATATGACAAGCAATTACTATCATAAACATCATTTCTGTTTTATTTCTTGCTATGAATGTGTAAGGAGTTCTCTTGAGTATTTACTTAGAAGGGAACTGCTAAGTTTTTTTTTATAGTATTTCAAATTTTATTCTATTTAATTTCACTGTAAAAATATTGATTGTAGTCTAGTAAATCCATTTAACAGCCCACCAGTGAATTGTGATTTACAATTGGAAAAGTCTAAGAGTTGTTTCAACAAAAGGTGCAAGGAACAACAATGTGTTGGCAACAAGTCAGAAATAGAGAAGACAGTGAAAATAGAGTTTGTTCTTCCATTTCTCTGAGTAGAATACTGTATTTGGGCATCACTGGTGTTATGTAGTGGACCACATCAATTCTACCTTTAAGATATATTTTTGAAGGTGTACCTGACATAATTGCTATAGGAAATCTCTTTGCATGTAGCTACAGACAATGTTAATTTTTTTTTCTGTTTTCTTTTTTTTTTCTCAATGTTAAACTTTTTAATGTTTTTTTTTTTTTTTTTTTAATTTCTTTTTTTTTTGGAACATGAAATGCTTTTTTATAGCATATTTTACAAGGGGAGGGGGTAAGAGGGTCCAGGTGGTGGAAAAGTACAAAATCTTCTTGGCCTGTGCCTTGAAACATGCCATGGTCTATATGGTACACTGCCTTGAGTTATGATCTACCTGCAGTTCTTCAGAAGATATGGTACACTGCTTGAGTTATGGTCTCCCTGCTATTCTTAAGAAGACATGGTACTCTGCTTTGAGTCTATCTGCAGTTGCTAAGCAGGATCTTGCAGTTGCCAAGCTTCAGAGGACATTGTGCAGGTGGGCACCTGCACAATGTCCTCTGAAGCTTGGGAACTGCTAAGTTAAAGAACATGTTTATGTTCAACTTTACTGAGTATGTCCTTCTGTCTTACAACTAGGGCTTTAGGAAAGTCTTTCCTCAAAGGTATCTAAAATTTGAATGAGAATTCATGGAAAAAAGCTGTGTCTGCAAAGACTGATAAGAATGGCAGTGCTGTGGGGAGGTTGGAATGCTGCTGGTCCAGAGGCTACTTACACTTTTATTCCTTAGAGATGAGAGCTGTTTCTTTAGATGACAAAGAGATCTCAATGCATTATAATGTACTATTTGATATTTTGTCAAAGCTTTGTTTTGCTACTTTAGTGAGAACGTGAACATACATAAATTAGGTTTTCTTTCTTATTATCATGATAGTACTAATGAAAGTATCATGGTAGTTTCTGTTTTGAATCTGAAAGTCTACTTAAGCCTTTTGTCATATTTAAGAAATTTACTTCCTGTTTGTTTCAGAAATATCTATAAGCAGGCCTGATTTAAAGCACATTAGGGAATTCCAGGGTAGGTGACCTCTATGTTAACCTGTTGGGTCCATCTCTATATACATTCCATTACCTGGGTGTGAAGGCTGGAAACTTGCTGGGGAGGTCTGGAAACTGTTGAGGAAGTAGTTGAAGAAGTCTGGAAACTGCTGCTGAATCATTGTCCTTGCCTCAGGCCAGGTGACAGGGCAGTTTTTAAGGCCTGGACTTGCCTAGAATTGCCCAGTTATTGGAAAGAGAGATTTAGGCATAGTCTGCTTAACTGCCAGTTTGAAGCCTGTCATGGAATCAGCCTAGCCTTCTCTGCAGCACATTCTGAAAAGACTGGAAGTACTTTCACTGATCCAGAGTGACACATGTGGATGTGTTCAATCTTCAGACAGCCTTCTCTGGATAACTGCTAGAAAACATTGGATCCTCAATGTTAAATTCTCAATTCTGATTCGGGGAATTTCCACTTAATCTGACTATTGCCCCATTGCTTTTGGATGTCTTGCAGTTAAATAGGAAATTTTCTCCAGCTTGTTTTTGTTTTGTTTTGAAAATCACATGCGTCATGGCTATTCTTTTGGCATTTGATACTTCCTTAGAAATTAGAATCACATAAAGTAAAACTTTATGGCTTTATTTGGCTTGCATTAAAGCTACTCGTGATATTAAAAAAAAACCTAATGAAATCAAATATAAAAAGAAAAAGATATGTTATTAACCATATTATTCCATTGGAACTAGTTGTTAAATATAGTTCAAAGATTTCTCCCTTTAATTTGTCTACACGTAGTCCCCCAGAAAATGCCCAATTTTTTGTGATACCATAAATATTACTTCATTATAGAAATTCTCCATATAAGCAAATCAAGTTTTCATTTGTCTATTTGCTCAGGCAAAGTCTATTCTAGTTCACATTACTTTAACTTCAGTGGTACTAGTCCTTCATGCTCTCTTCTTTGACAGAGTTGAAGTTAGGCCATTCACCAATAGAAAGGTTTCTGCTACTCACCCCTTGGTATTCCCACTGTAAGCACCATGAAAGTGAAAGCCCATTTTATGGTGGTTTTGTGTGGAAGCTTACATCATTACACTAATAAAGAAGCACATAGCTATACAAAATGTAAAACACTTGACCTCAAATTAGAAAGCTTGTTTATCTCTTACTATTTCTAAAGCATGTTTCAACATCAGACACTGGCTCTAACTCTTTTCTCAATTGACAAAAGACAGGATTTGTTTGAGTATCCAACCTCTCTGCAATGCCAGTATGGTAAGCAATGAGTTAACATGCAGACTTGTTTTTTCTATAATTACTGCACAGTTGAAAGAAAATATTTTTAAAATCTCACTGGGAAGAGAACTCAACCAATCTCACATTGCCAGTTTCTATCCCTGTTTCAAAAAACACCCTACCTCACAAATCCAGTTGTTTTGGATTTTTTTTTCAGGTAGTGGCTTTTGTACTTTTATAATTGAAAGATTTATCATATTCTATTGTAGTAATGAAAGGCAGAATTTTCAAAGATGTTAGATCAGTGGATAGTTCTTATCCAATGGTCACATAGACAGCCCTACTTAAACTACTGGGTCATAAACAAACCTGAAAGTCATGAATCAGGGAAAGAGACTGGTATATGTGGGGGGTGACTGATGGATGTGGGGGGGTGACTGATGGAGGGAGAAAAGAGTGATGAGGGGAGAGAGTATTCAGGCTACACTATATACATATATTAAATTGTCAAATAAATTACAAAATATTCATTAATGAAATATATATGCATGTGTGCTGTCTATGCCTGTGTACCTAATAAGCGTATAGAAGCTTGTTGAAGTTAGTTCTGAACCTGTTATGTGGGTGCTCGGAATTGACCTAAGTCCTCTGAACAAGCAGACAGCACTCTTAACCATGGAACCATCTCTCCAGCCCCCTTTAAGGTATTTTATACGACTTTCTTCATGATTATGTTTCTGAACAGAAATAAATAATTACTGATAGTAAACAAAGATGTAGTAAAGGTATTTTTCTAAGTTTGGGTTTTATTGTTTTGAAGAGATACCATGACCCCAGCAACTCTTATAAAGGAAAGTATTTGTGTGAGCTTACCCTTTAAGAGGTTTGGTCCTTTAATTACCATGGTGGGAAACATGACAGCATGCAGACAGACATGTTTCTGTAGAAAGAACTGGGGGTTTTATATCTTGATCTTCATGTAGTAGCAGGAGACTCTGTGCCACACTGATTATAGCTAAAGCATGTATGACTTCAAAGTCTGACCCCACAGTGATACACTTCCTCCAGCAAGGCCAAACCTACAACAACAAGGCCATAACTCCAAATAGTGCCACACCCTATGGGCCAAACATAAAAAACACATGGGGACACATTCCCATAGTACTTCAAACCACCATAGTACTTATGCTGGTTTTTCAACATCAGTACTTTTGTCAAGGAAAATTATGACAGTGATTTGTTTTCAACCTTGGATCTGTATTGAATTGATATTTCATATTCTTTCTTTTTTTCTTTTTTAATGCAGCATTTCTATTGTGTTGGTTCCCAAGACAGGATCTTGTTATGTATAGCCTAGGGAGGCCTCCAACTGGCAATCCTTGCCTTAACCTCCTGAGTGTTACATGCAGGTGTGTACCACCACTCACAGCTTCTCCTGTCTGTTATTATCATGTACAGAATTATAATTTGGGAGAATAGGAAGCAAGACTTGTCATTTAAAATATGATTTTTGTCTGAAATATTGAATATTAGGTTACTTATGCTTTGTGCATCTTTTCAGCCTTAAATAGAACCAGCTTATCAGTATGAGAAGTCAGCATTCCCTTCCTGCTCTGTGATTACCAGCTCACTAGCAAAGTCCCTTTGGCAGACATCTTTCAAGAGCTTGGAATTCTATCACAGTTCCCACTAGGTAGGTAGGACTCATTTGTTATGGAAATCTTGTGAAATAGAAGGAGTCTCCTGAAAGATCTGACACTCAAGCTCTCTACCATCTTTTGGATTCATAGATGTATGTTCTGTGCAAGCAACAGAAGCTTCCTAAGCACATGAACACACTGTGTACTTGCAAAGGAGGTAGGGCAAAAGGCAGGCAACATGAAAGCACGGAAGGTAAGGTCCATGTGTTGTAATAATGTTTCTGGAAGATAGTACAGGTCTGCCCAGGAAAATCATAGTTCACATTTGGTAGAAACTTGTGAATTTTAATATAAGAAATGAAATAGGTAAGGAGAGAGACTGAGTAGGGAAAGGGAGCCCAAAGCCATGGGGCAAGTTGGGAGTTCATGTGTTATTGGATGGATGGATGGAAGAGTCAGGCCCGCCAAACTTCCATTCTATTTTGTTAAGGTAAAGATGCCTAAATGTCATATTTATCTTCATATTCCTAGTCTTTTATATAGCCTGGAATGCAGAAAAATTGATCTGCAAAATTAATTTATACCCTTCCTCACACTTCATACTTTACTCTCTGAGCTTACCCTAAGATTGCAGGTGCTACTACACTTACATTCAGACTATACATTTTTAGAGGTAAGAGAAATTTTAAAAATATGCTGGGAAATTATATAGTATTAGTTTGAATTCTCATTAAGAATAATGGTTTATGGCCAAGCACAGAGGCCCATGCCTTTAATTCCAGTACTTGGAAAGCAGAGGCAAACAGATCTCTTTGAGTTCCAGGCCAGCCTGGTCTACATAGTGAGTGGCAGGTCATCCAGGGCTGCAGAGTGAGATCCTGTCTCAAAATAATAATGATAATCACAATAATAATAATGATTGTGATAGAGAGATGGTTCATCAGTTAAGAGCACTTGCTGATCTTCCAGAGGACCTGAGTTCAGTTCCTAGAACCTATATCTGTTGGCTCACAACTGCCTATAATCTAAGTCCAGAGGGGATCTGATGCCGTCAGAATCCTGCACATGTATGGGCACATGAGTTGCACATACCCATATATATACTTATAGTTAATTTTTTAAAAAAATGTCAAAAAGCTTAATAGTTACATATGACTTCTGTGGAAGATTTTCTAAACAAACACAGACAGCTGTAAACCTAATTAACAGAATATTACTCTGTCTGCAGTAGTGTTGCTATGGTATTCTAATAAAATCACAAAATAAACAGTTTTAAATCCACATTGCCAATTTGTAACTAAAATAGATTCTGGAGTAATTTCTTGGCTTGAAAGACCAGGGCTTAGAGATAGATGCCAGCAGAACTCATTTCCTTTTTTTTTCCCCAGAACTTTTATTTTTTTATGTGTGAAGAAATAGTGCATTGTCAATTCATACATTAGGCAGCAACACTAGCAACATTCCTATTCTAGCATTGGTGTGATTGTCACCTAATGGCCATTGATTTGCTCCAGCTGAAGTAGGTATTCAGTTTCACAGTCATTTTCAAATTGAAGTGGGCTTTTTGTTCTGCAAGAGCAAACCAGAACCTTTGTAAGGGCCATCATTCAGTCTTTTCTTTGAAATGACAAAGAAGCTCCTGGGTAATTGCCCTAGATAACCTGGTTGTACAGCTCCAAGCAATTTAGAGGTTTAATCTGTGTTGGTCATGTATGATGGAATTGTACACACATACACACACACACACACACACACACACAGAGAGAGAGAGAGAGAGACAGAGAGAGAGAGACAGAGAGAGAGAGACAGAGACAGAGACACAGAGTTGTGGGAGGAGAGAGGGAGGGAAAGGGAGAGAGACAGAGACAAAGAGAGCTCAGGGGACAGAGGGAGGGAGAGACAGAGATAGAGATAGCAAGAGAGAGAGAGAGAGAGAGAGAGAGAGAGAGAGAGAGAGAGAGAGAGAGAACAAGGAACAAGCAAAGTTCTTCTACCTCCCTTTACTGAACTCAATATAATCTGCATGCATGCTGGTTCAAACTCTACAGAGAGAAATGCTTTTGTGTGGCTCAGTGTCCCAGCAGGGAGCAGGTAGTACATTCTCTGGTGATTGAAAGGTTTTATTACAATGATTGTGTGGGCAGGGCTAAGGGAAATAAAGGACAGTGAAGCATCCCCCAAGCAGCTGCTGGCACTTGGAGGCCAGAAAGAATTCTCAGAATTGGAGCTCTCTCTACAAGAGCTCCAGGTTGTCAGGACTGTGACTGCCGTTGCTACCTGGATACCTTTTAAAGAGAAAGCTAGATGTTCTCCTGGGAACTCTCATTGACCATAGTCTATAGGAAGCCCAAGACCTGAGGGAGTTCATTAGACATAATAAACACAAAAAAGACTACCTGTCCTTAATAGACTAAAGAAAAAAGGAGTGGAGAGCAAAAAGGAAATAATCTTGTTTCATTTACGCCTGGATATTTTTTTTCTCATTTTCTATAAGGTATACTGTCTGGCCCCCAAGAAAATAGCACAAACAAATAATAGTTTCTCTTTCATAAATGGCTGCATATAAAAGGTAACAAGAGAATGACAAAGGTCATGGTTATAGATGAGAATGTGCTTGATTGTCTACTCAATATTCAACAGTAGGGCTATGCCCAAATGAATATTGTATTTTCCGGTCATAAAATGAAATTCAATAAAACTGAAATTGATAAATGAGGTAAACGTTTCTGACCACCACTACCTAAGATCTAGAATATATACATGTATTATATATACAATATAATATATAGAACATATATATGTATCATATATCAAGCATCATATAATTCATCCATTTAAAGTACAAAATCAAATGGTTTTTATCATAGCCACAAAGTTACACAACCACTGTCATTGTCTAATTCTAAAATATTTTCTTCCTAAACTGTGGTAAAGTACTTGCCTAGGGGGAAAAATCTTTATTTTTCTTTCATTACAAAAAGGTATAATTTCCATCTTTATTCTTTTGCATGTGGTATTTACTTGATTTTGCAGACGCTACTGAAAAGAATATATACTCCATATAGAACACACAGTTTGGGAGAGGACACTACAGTAAGTGCTTAGCAAAGGGTCATATTCAGTGTCTTTATCTTCCCCTGAAAGAAAAAGCCATCTGGGAGACTAAGTAATTTAACTATATTGAAGGGTTAGTGTTACCTGGAATAAATTTGTCCTCAATAGTTAGTCTACCACAAATGCCTTAACTGTGTAGGTTTATCTGTGACACAGCCAGATGGCCTGACTGCTGTCTAGGGAGGGTTTTTCTTTTTGGTGGGGAGGGCAGTATTGTGTGAGTAGAGAGAGAGCTGAGTTTCTGACACAGCTTTTATATGAATAATTTGTTACTTGAAAGTTGTAAGGAAGAGGTAAGAAGAAAAGTAAAGGAACACTAAACTTCTTTGTGTGAAAGAGACACCAGACATCTCTGGGGCAAATCATACAGATAGAAATCCGATTTTCTCACCTTTTCTTATAAAAGAAATAACTAAGACTGAAAATAAAATCCATTTGGAATGACTAGGAGCCACTACAAACATAAAGTGTTTATATTCATTTTTTCCCCTGAAGGTTTCTCTAATTTTCTCTTCTTCCTAAATTCATGGAACACTTGTGTCTCGTCTATGACAGAATCCCTGAATCTCATGCGTAGCCTTGCTCAGACATTTACAGCTTCAGCACACTGTTCCCTCAGGAGCAACACTTCGCAAGACAAGTCTCTCTGCAATCAGTAGGCTAGAACAAAAGCCATGTCCCACTGGATATCTTACAGGATTTGAGGCTAATAGGATCAGAATTATTCAACCAGAATAATAACAGCCTGTTTTCTTTAAAATTTCATCATTTTAGCATGATTTGTCTGAAACATGAAGATGGGAGGTCATTCAACCTGTTCAAATATCATAAATCAGATGCCGTTCTTTACTCTGTGTATTTAGAGTCTTCCTGCATACAGCAGCACACTGTGATCCAAATGAATGTTGTTATCTACAGTAGTCTCATATTTGGCAAGGTGGTATTGTTTCAATGTTATTGTCAAAAATTTTAGTGTACTTTCAAATTTAGTGAGTAATTTATATGCACACCAAGACATCATTGTTCTCTAATTTATAACCAAAAGATTAATATTGTCATGAAATATAAACAATTTAGCAAGTGGCTGCTTAGATACCACATCTGGTACATCCTGGATGCTTAGTAGACAACAAAGTCAATCTCTCTCACTCTTGCACATGCACATGAAAATTCTGGGCAAGATGAGATTTCTCTACTTACATGTGAACTTGGAATTGAATCCTTTGTCTAGGCATTCACATTCATCAGTCTCAGGAATTGAATTCTTCTCCATTCACATTTTTAATAGGAAAGGTGATTAGAAACGGTTGTCACTGTGGGCAAACACTGCAGATTTTGTCATTAGCATTTGTGAAATGTGAACTCACATTTAAACTGATCCTTTTTTTTTTTCAACTGAGTGTAGAATATAAATTTAGTAATTCTAGGGACATAACAAAATCTTCCAAGAAGAGTTGTCAACATTTTGAAACAGGAAGATTTTTATATGTTCCTCATAAGGCTTTTTAAGCTTCTAAAGTAGCCAAATTCTTATAATTTTGAAGACTAAGCTGTATACTCCAAGGAGATTTGTATCCTTAGCAAGTGTTCATATTGTCTTCAAAAATATAATGAATTGTCAGTTTTCTCAGGAGTCAGTCTCTTGGAGGCTGTCTCATTGGTACCTTTGGTTTTTTATCAGGGAGGATCCCCAAGACACTGATAATTCAAATATTTCTTTCAAACATAGCAGGTATCTACTTTAGTGGTTTTTAAGCATAGTATTTTGCCTGTGGCAATTTATCAGTTCATTTCTATCCCTCTGCAAGTAATGTGCATAAAAATGATGAACGATTATACCTTTATTTTTATTTCTTTTGGAGCTGCCAGCCCTGGCTATTTACAGGAGATCATTATATTTTTATAGATCTGAAGCACATTTGCTGAGTCAGCAAAGCAAAGGCTTCCAGCAATTTCCCTGATTATAGCTGCATCTTTTGGGTATTGCTAACAACTAGTACCAAAATCACTTGAAAGAGGGGGAAGGAAAGACCCTGAACATTTTCCATGGAAGCTCTTGCAAAACATTGGTGCTATAATCTGTAATAAAGTGAATGTCAGAAGCATTCCCACTTCCTAAATTTCCCCAAGAATACACTGGCACCCCAAATTAGTATAACTTTCAAATCAGAGGATATAGATAGAGGAGGTGTGAGTAGAATTCTCCTTTAAGCATGCAAACTTTTTCCTAACCTCTGATTCACTCAAAGGTCCCTCAGTCACTTAGAGGATTTCCTAGTAACATAGATTGTCCAGTCTCTTCCATTAGAGATACAATGATCATGTTACTATCTCAAAGAAGTCTAGAATTTTGGACATTAAATAGTGCATTTTGCTCCGAAAAGACTCAGCACTATCTACTGTTTTGTATGGAGATATCACAGGTCATATTTACTTTTTATCGTATTAACTTCAATATGGAACGTTCCTCTTCTGGACTCTGTATTTTTACCATGCAGGCTAATAGTAAGCTCTTATTAAATGGGTACCTAGAGTAAATCTTTCATATTAGCTATTTTCCTTGTTTCTATGACAAAATGCCTAATGTAAGGGTGGAAAGGTTTGTTATCTCTCAGGGCTTAAGAAAGGATACAGAGGGCTTGAGAGCTGGCTCAGTGGTTAAGAGCACTAGTGGTTCTTCCAGATTGTCCAGGTTCAATTCCCAGCACCCTCACAAACCTGTGTAACTCCAGTTCCAATGGATCAAGCAGGCTTTCCTGGCTTTTGTGGGCATCAGGTATGCATATAGGGCACAGATATACATGTAGGCAAATCATCCATACACATACAAAAGAAAATATTGAGGGGGGGAGAGTGCCTCAAAAAAATCTCAAGATAGGGATGACTATATAGTTCAGAGGTAGAATGCTTTCCTAGTGTGTACAAGGCTATGGATTCAATATCTGTATTATAAAAGTTAAAAATGCCAGCCTTACAGAGCTGGGGATGTACCTCCATTAGTAGAATTCTTGTCTATCATGCATGAAGCCTTGGGATCAATCTTTTGCACTGCATAAGCTAGATGTGGTGGTATAGTCCTATAATCCTAGAAATCCATTTTGGAAGTAGAGTGAGCAGAATTAGAAGTTCAAGATTACCCTCAGCTATATAACGGGTTTGAGGCCTGGCTACTGCTATGGGACAAATGGGTATTGTTGCACTTAGCACGATGGCAGGGATTGAGCAAACTAGGGTGGTGGAGAGTGAAAAAAGGACAGGCACACAGAAATATAAAAGCTGGGGTTGGGTGGTCTGAGCTCTTGGGTAGAGAAGCTACTGTATCCCAGAAGGTCAACATGTTTATTACACAGTTGAACAGGGGCAGTGGGGTTATTACAGATAAATATGGAAGCAGCTTTATCTAATCTCAGTAAGAGCAGCCTATGTAGGGGAGCAGTTCTCATGATATAAGCATCTGATGGGGGTAGAAAGCTATGGTAGACATTTTCAGCTCACTCTACCAACATCTGCACATTGAACAAGAAAAGGCTTTGGCATTCCTATGGGGGTGTGGGATTGGAGTCCTTTACCACCCAGTCCCACAACACCCAGAGGAAGCTCAACTCCCATGCTCTCTAACATGCCCAGGATCATAGGTGCGGAGGCCACAACATCTGCCCCATCACCAGGAGTAACTGGGACCAGTGGAATCCAGGGACACAGGAACACACACCCGGCCAGTGGCACAGATTCTTTCTGAGCAGACCTTGGGCACTAGCTCTGCACCCAGTTCTACAACACCCAGAAGAAGAAGCTCGACTCTCAGTTGCTCTAACACACCCAGGATCACAAGTGCTCTAACGTGCACAGGATTACAGGATCTCAGGAGCTTGGTCACACAAGGATTTCAGGATCCCAGAGGCAGCTTGACTCCCAGGAGCTCTGACATATCCAGGATCACAGGATCACAGAGACAACTGGACTCTAAGGAGTTCTGACACAACCAGGATCACAAGAGATATAGGCTCCAGAGACAGCGAGGTCAGGTAACACTAGAGATATCCAGATGGTAAGAGGCAAGCACAAGAACAAAGATAACAGAAACCAAGGTTACTTGGCATCATCAGAACCCAGTTCTGCTACCATAGCAAGTCCTGGATACACCATCACACCAGCAAAGCAAGATTCGGATCTAAAATTATTTCTAATGATGGTGATAGAGGACTTTAAGAAGGACATGAATAACTTTCATAAAAAAATACAGGAGAACACAGGTAAACAGGTAGAAGTCCTTAAAGAGGAAACACAAAACCCCCTTAAAGAACCAAACAGCTAAAGGAATTAAACAAAACCATCCATGATCTAAAAATGGAAATAGAATCAGTAAAGAAATCACTCTGGAGATAGAAAACCTA
Organism: Grammomys surdaster; assembly: GCF_004785775.1. Lineage (NCBI taxonomy): Eukaryota > Metazoa > Chordata > Mammalia > Rodentia > Muridae > Grammomys > Grammomys surdaster. Next base: position 570,331 of record NW_021604667.1, on the reverse strand, counting down.
GGAAAGAGATCAGGAGTCAAAGATGCAATCATTGTCAACAGAATACAAGAAATAGAAGAGAAAATCTCAGGTGCAGAAGATACCATAGAAAACATTGGCACAACAGTCAAAGAAAATGCAAAAACCAAAAAGCTCCTAACACAAAACATCCAGGAAATCCAGGACACGGTGAGAAAACTAAACCTAAGGATAATAGATATAGAAGAGAGCGAAGATTCCCAACTTAAAGGGCCAGTAAATATCTTCAACAAAATTATAGAAATAGCATATCTCATCAAATTACTGAGATACATTTGACCTTTTCTTAAACAGACAAACAAACAAAAAAGCCAACATACAAATAAAGAAACAAGCAACAACAACAAACAAACCAACACTCAAGGCCCAACCTCAGTGACTAACTCCTAATGGTTCCATAACTTACCAAAACAGTCACTGAGGGTCAAGCATCCAAATATGAACCTATGGAGAACATTTCCCATTCAAACCACAGCGTGTGTGTCTGATGTTCAAAGACATTTTTAATTGGTCCTGCCTTAACCATCCAAAATTGTTTTTGCATCCTCTCCCCTTGCCAGTACTTTTCCAAGGTGGAACATGCCCTCTGTTTCTGAAATTCTTGCTATCTGGCTTTCTTTTTTTTTTTTTTTGTAATGAAATGTATTTATCTTATTGTATGTATATTTGTTTGAATGTAAGTGTATGTCTGCATATCATGTACATGCAGGAGCCCACAAAATTAAGAGGCATCTGATTCTCTGAAACTGGAGTTGTAGATAGTTTGAACTGCCGGATGGGTGCTGGACATTAAAACTCAGGTCCTTTATAAGAGCATTAAGTGCTTTTAATGAGTGAACATTTTCCCCAGTCTTGGATCTCCGACCTTCTTGTGCTTCTCTTACTTTCCCAGGCTGCTGTAATTTAAATTGTATCCATGCTGAGAAACTCATAGTGAACCCTCCAGATCACACAAAGACTTCCCTCTTCCTCACTTCACTAATATCATTCTCACTGTAATTCTTATGCCCCTTAGCCATATTTCATCACATATCATTCTCTGATTGCTTCATTTGAGAATCTGGCAAGCCCTTGGTGACTGTCATCTGACAAACACTGAACATTTTCTGGGGGGGAACAAAGGGTATTTGACTTAGGATAGATGATTTTCAAGTTAAAGAGATCTGAGATGGGAAACATTTTTAGATCCTGATGAGCAGTTCAGCACAATAACTTTTCCCCACTTTGAGTTATTAATTTTCCTGATGCCACAACAATTTCCCAGTGATGTCTGACTCATTTAGCATCATGTTTTAATCCCTGCTGTCTTGAGACTACCTGCTGTTAAGATGGTAAAGCAATCCAGACAACCCCATGATGCATTGATGATTTCCTATATCCATTTCAAAACATTCATTCTTTTTTCAGCTCTCTGGGAATTTAACTAAAGCACTGAATCTGGATGGTTTTTCCTCTAAAGGAACTTTGTATTCCCGAATAGTGCTTTCAATGGACAATTTCTGAAAATGAATGAAGATTCAATATATATATATATATATATATATATATATATATATATATATATTTGACAAAATGTATTATTCTATATACATCATATAGTATATCAAAATGATCATTTTAGCATATTCTAAGTATGTAAAAATGTTGAAGTATTTTTCACCTTGTCTTAATCAGGGTTGCTATTCCTGCACATCATGACCAAGAAGCAAGTTGAGAAGGAAAGGGTTTATTCAGCTTATACTTCCACAATCCTGTTCATCACCAAAGAAAGTCAGGACAGGAACTCACACAGGGCAGGAATGGAGGCAGAAGTCATAGAGGGTGCTGCTTACTGGATTGCTTCCCCTGACTTGCTCAGCTTGCTTTCTTACAGAAGCCAGGACTACCAGCCCAGGGATGGCACCACCCACAGCAGGCTGGACCCTCCCTGCTTGATCACTAATTGAGAAAATGCTTTATAACTGAATCTCATGGAGGCATTTCCTCAAAGGAGGATTCTATCTCTATGATAACTCTAGCTTGTGTCAAGTTGATACACAAAATCAGCCAGTACAACTAACCCTTTGTTAACTTGACACACAAACACATCACTACACTAGTAAGCCTCAACCCTTACTTTCTTATTCATCCCAAAGATCTAAATAATTTTGAAAGTCCCAAAGTCTTTACAAATTCAAACATACTAAAATTTAAATCCTTTTAAAATATCTGATCACTTATGAAATTCAAAGCTTTTACCATTCAGTCTCTTAACTGTATACTTCACTAAAATTCTTTTTTACTTCAAGAGGGAAAATATCAGGGCACAGTCACAATCAAAAGCAAGATCAAACTCTAACTGCCCAATGTCTGGGATCCACTCACGATCTTCTGGGCTCCTCCAAGGACTTGGGTGACTTCTCCAGCTCTGCCCTTTAGAGTACACACCTTGTCTTCTAGGCTCCAGCTGCCTGTACTCTGCTGCTGTTCTTGGTGGTCATCTCATGGTACTGGCATCTCGAAAACACTGCTGTCTTCCACTGCAGCTAAACTCATAGACTCTCGTCATTGTGCCAAGCCTCAACTCCTTTACATGACCCCTTCAGTCCTGGGCCATCAATTGCAACTGAGGCTGCACCTTCACCAATGTCCTTCCATGGCCTCTCAAAGTGCCAAGCCTCAGCTGCTCTTCATGACTCCTTCATGCCTTCAAAACTAGTACCAACTGGGTGATTCTTACACATTACCAAGTCCGATTGCGGCACGAGGTACAACCTTGACTATCTCTGGAACACAACCTCTTTGTGCTCTCAGGAAACACTTCCCAGAAGATTTCACCTCAGTGATGCTGGTCTCTTCTTAATCACCACTAATTTCTTAGCTCCAGCTAACCAGCATCAATTGTCTCAGTAATGCAAAGATTTTGCTTTAGTAGTTCTGGTATCTTGTTAATCACAGCTGATGCTTCAGCACCAGATAACCCAAACCACAAAATCTTCACAATCAAAACTGCAACAGCCCTGATAAGTCTTTAATCTTCCCTCTGAAATTTCACAAGCCAGGCCTCCATCATTTGCACTGTTCTTAACATTATCTTCTAAGCTACAGAACATTCCGTAGAGCTCTTAACACCCAATATCTCTTCCAACCCAAAGTTCCAAAGTCCTTTCACAGACCTCACCAAAACATGGTCAGGTTGTTACAGGAATACCCTACTATGCTGGTACCAATTTGTCTTAGTCGTGGGTTTGTATTCTTACACAAAACATCATGACCAAGAAACAAGTTGGGGAGGAAACAGTTACTTAGCTTACACTTCCACAATGCTGTTCATCACCAAAGAAAGTCAAGACAGGAACTCATACAGGGCAGGAACTTGGAGGCAGGAGTGGATGTAGAATCCATGAAGGTTGCTGCTTACTGGATTGCTTCCCCTGGCTTTTTCAGCTTGCTTTCTTATAAAACCCAAGACTACTAGCACAGGGATGGCACCACCCACAAGGGGCCCTCCCACCCTTGATCACTAACTGAGAAAATGCCTTATAGCTGGATCTCATGGAGGCATTTCCTCAAGGGAAGCTCCTTTCTCTATGATAACTCCAGCTTGTATCAAGTTGAGATACAAAACCAGCCAGTACACAGCCTTTTGATTATGCTTACCGTTTCTTTTTAAACTGAAAACAGAACTTTTTCATATAATATATTCTGATTATGGTTTCTGCCCCTCTCAATTTGTCCCATTCCTCCCATATCCCCACCCACTCCTTTCTTTCTCTTGCTCATAAGAATACAAACAAGCATCTAAAACTAATAATGTTATTAAAATAAGATTAACAATAAACAAACCAGAATAAGATAAAACAGGAAAAGGATGCCAAAGGAAAATTACAGGAAATGCATACAGACTCTGAGATATACATATTTCCACACAGAGAAAACCCATAAAAACTAAGTCTGAAACCATGATATGTATGCAAAACACCTGCAAGGTAAAAAAAAAAAAATCCTGACAAAGCATTATCTTGGCCTGCCCTTAAATGTGGTTTTATTCCCAATCAGACTCCATTGGAGAAAACTAATTTTTCTTTTGAGAGTGGATATCAGTTGGTGATAGCTTTTGGATTAGGAAGTAGGCAAGTGCCTACTTTTCCCTCTCAGTACTGGCATCCCATCTTATATTATGAATGTTTCTCCTGCACATCTATTAAGTGAGCCACAAGTGTACCTGTTGCCTTTGAAGGCCAGAAGAGGACATCAAATCCCTTAGAACTTGAGTTTCAGACTCTGTGTTACAGTGTTAATGGGCCCTCTCACCCTTGGGATTCAACCCAAGACCACTGGGAAAGCAGCAAGTGCTTTTAATTGCTGAGGCATCTCTCTAACTTCCAAGTTTAACATTTCGTACTTTCGTTTATCTTTTTAAAAATTAATTATTTATTTACATTACACCTGGATCCTCCTCTCTTCCCAGTCCCTCCCTCTCACATCACCTCCCATCCATCCTTCCTCTACTTCTCAGAAAAAAGGGGGGAGGCTTCCCATGGATATCAGCTTGCCTTACCAAATCAAGTTGCCTTAAAACTAAGTACATGTTCTTTTGAGGTTAGACAAGGCAGCCCAGTTAGGCAAAAGGGATCCAAAGGAAGGCAATGTAGTCAGAGGTAGTCCCTGATCCAGCTTTAGGAGTCCCACATGAAGACCCAACTGTACAGCTGTTACATATGTTTAGGAGCCCTAGGTCCATGTCATATATGGTCTCTGGTTGGAGGTTCAGTCTCTATGAGCCCCTGTGGGCCCAGGCTAATTGATTCTGTAGTTTTAAGAACAGTAGAAAGGTAGATACTTAGTAAGAGACTCTATTTTGTTTTTCTGGATGCACATTTCTGAGCTGTCAATCAAAATTATGAGTCTTGCTGATTTGAATTCCTAAGTATCTATTTCCTCCATCCATTTCTTTAAATGCTAATTTCATCTCCTTCGTTTATTGTGTCATTAAATTTTTACTGGATTAGTAAAACAGTTTTCCCACAAGTCTCCCTTCTTACTTGCAGTTGTGTTTCTGTAAATTCTAACCTACAAGAAGCCACCAGAATGTTATTTCTACAACTAAACTCTGATTGTACAATCCCTACTTAAAACACATAGATAGTCCTCTCAAGTCCACAGGGTAAAATAGCAAACTTGGCTCTTCTCTCGCTCTGACGCCTTTGTGTTATTATTTATTCTGCTCTATATACTAGTAAAACTGAACTGTTTATAACTTACCATGTGCAGGCTACTGTCTTCTCTCTCTAAATACACTTTTCTCTCATATATTTAATTCTTATTTGTCACATATGGTTCATTTCAGATGCAAGGTCTCTTTTGGCTATTTCTCTGCTTTTTACCTTCTCTTAAGGGTGCTTTTTAGTGGCTTTCTTGGCAATCTTCATTAACATCCTCCCAAATTCTTGTGATCAGGGTCTGCAACATTTTTTCCCTCTCAAGACAGGGTTTCTCTATTTGACGTGGGCTCTCTTGTAACTAGCTCTGTAGACCAGGCTGGCCTTGAACTTATAGAGATCCACCTGCTTCTCCTTCTCAAGCACCGGAATTAAAGGTCTGCACCACCACGTCCTATTTATCTAACTACATTTTTAAAGGCCCCTAGAACCCAACTGACTGGAATTGAATATTAGAGGAATCAACTCTAAGTTACAGTATCTTAAGTAATTTGCTTAATATCCCCTTTCCTCAGTTACCTTATGTGTGAAATGGGTTTGCTGTGACGAAGAAATTAGTAAATGGTCCATGGTTAGTATTCTTTCTAGCCCACACACAAAGATAATACACACATTAACTGTAATAATTTATGTGCCCCAAATCTACCAGAATACTTAGAACAAAGTAATCAGCAACTTTTGACTGATTTGCTGTGGGTCACATGCTTTTGGTTGAGGTACAGGGTACACAATGCAAACTTTCCCTTTTTAAAAGTGTACACTTCAGTTGAATTTACTGCAGTAACAGGGGTAAGCACCCATCACTTTAATTCAGCTCTAGAAAATGTCCTAAAAGAAAGCTGCATGACTTACCTGCTAGGCAGTTAATCCCTGTACCCCTTCTCAGCTGTTGCTTATAGGGAATATGACAAAAATGTAATGTTGCTGGCCCACTGTACAAATAATAGTTGTTCTTTCGAAATTATCCATATCAGAGACGGGATATTATATTGCAACTTCTGAGTCAGTCAAGTATCCGAACAAAATTCTTCAAGGTCACCACTGTAGTGCCAAGTGTGGCATTACTCATCCTTTTATCTAATACAAGATTTCTTTGAAATGGCACAAAAGTAACAGTTTTAGTTCAATTGAGGACTTTAGAAAGAAAGCATCCCACATTGTACAAGACATACTTAATGCAGTCTGGCCTTTTGAAGTCTACCATCTGATGTATGTGGTGACAAGATAGAAGAACTCAGAGCAGGTGCTGTTGACAGCAGCATTCCTGTGTGGCATCCTTGGCTCTGTGACTCCACAATGACATTAGGTCCCTGCTGAAAGAGCCATTCAAGCTATCTGCTGCCCACCAGCTCAGGCCATGCATATTCATACTTGAGAACAACACTGCCTTAATAAAGAACGTTTTGACATTTCTTAAGGCCTGGCTATGGCTATTGATTTCTTCTCTCTTTCCATTGCCAGCTGCTGCCACTTTTCTGACCCTTTCAAGTCCAATTACACTCATATACTGGACCATTTCCTGCTCTCTCTCTCTCTCTCTCTCTCTCTCTCTCTCTCTCTCTCTCTCTCTCTCTCTCTCTCTGTGTGTGTGTGTGTGAGTGTGTGTATGTGTGAGAGTGTGTGTGTGTTTCTGTAAAGGACCTCTATAGTAATGAAGCTGTATTCCAATATCAAGCTTGTGTTGATAGTCTAATCTCTGCTATTAGCTTTTGCCTACTGGGTATCCTGGATTCCAAACTGTAGGCCCATTGCTCTGATCTTCTATATTCTTGATCCTTGATTCCTTTTTATTAGTTTTGGCAACCATTGAGAACTTATACCTGAGCCTGCTGTTCTGATTCTCAGACTGCTGTCTAGACTTCTCTCCATTGTCCTTCCATTTCTTTCATTGGAACTGAATTTGTTCCTGTGAATATATTTCATATTTATGCCCGACAAGAGATATTGTAATATTATCCTTACTAATGCACTTACTTTAAGGTTGGTTATGAGTTTGATCTCATATATGAATGCATATATAGGAGAAAAAAATCAAAGGAATTTATTGTGCATGAAGGGTAGTACCATTTAAAAATCTATTATCAGATTCATTTTTATTTTCTAATTACTGAATGTAATAAAACTCAATCAGCACTTATATTTAATGCCTCATTTTGTGAATCTCCTTTTCAATTCATAAAAGGGATGTATTTCAACCCAAAAACTCTCCAAAAGCCTACCTTTTCTTAAATACACAAGGAACAAGTAAAACTCCTGGAGTATCTCTTCATCAGTAGGGAACTCCATGTTCCAGTTGATCTCTGCTGTGCAAAATACATGAAAAGAGAGAAGTCAAGGCTCGTTCTTGTAGGGCTCAAAGGCTGGTCAGTGCACCTGCTGCATGATTTATGTTGTAGAAAACACACACTCACTCTCTTCCCAGCCAGGCTAGAACTAAGGTAGTATCAGAAGTAGCCTTAGGGCTACAAAGGTGTGTGAGAGACACCAGCCAGGCACATGCAATGGTAGATTCTATGGCATGGAGTAGGCTGGATACTAAGTCAGATTGGTTTTATGGATAAAATCAGTATTGAACCTTTCTTTCTATGTAAGGCTAAGACCAATCTGCCAGGAAGAAGATGGGATAACTTAGTAATAGTGTAGATGTTGGCCTTTTGTGTGTTACCTTCTAGGATGGTTGATTGTCATCCAGGCTGGCCACACATAAATAACAAATGTTTCTGTGCCTTGAATTCCTCACCATATATATATGAGATTGACATATACCACAAAGGTAGAATATCTAATAAGAAGGTGTTCAGTCCATTTCAGCTAATGTTACTATTCTTATTACTTTTATTTCTATGGAATTGTGTGTAATATAATTGCAAAGAATATAAACTCATCAGACTAGCTAGACCTCTTTTATTGTCCTTCCACTTACTAGTTTTTTGGCATTAGGTAAGTTAATCTTTCTTTTTAATGTAAACATAGTCAAAATTTATCCATTCACAATTTCAAACACACATAAAATGTACTTTAATCACATCCCTCCTATTATCCTCTCTTATGTCCCCTTCACCCCTACTCAACCTTTCTTCTCAAGTCCTGAACCTACTTTCAGGTCTTTTGTGTGTATATACACCTCTGTGTGTGTGTGTGTGTGTGTGTGTGTGTGTGTGTGCATGTGAAGGTGTGTATAGCATACTCACTTAATTAGTATTGCTTATAATAGGGTGGAGGTGCTAAGCCACAGAGGAATATGACCACCCCAACAGTACTATCAGCTATTAACTGCCCATGGCTCCTCCTGGTGGCATGGGACTTCATTGGCTCTTCCCTCATCCATGATGGAATGTTGATGGATTCAGTATTGGGACGGTCTTAGTCAGCTAGCTATTGTTGGGGTGAGTTCATGAATACAATGGCCATGTCCTGTCTAGGGAACAGCATTTCAAAGCACTTCTTCCCCATTCGCTGGCTCTTATGTTTCTTTTTGCACACACTCCCTGTAATGTTCCTTAAGACTTGGCTGGGTTGTAAATGAGTGACACAAATGTCCTACTTATGGCTTAGCATTTGACAGTCATTTATTCTCAGCAGTCTGGTTAGTTATAAACTTATATGTTAAGCATCACCTGCTACAAACAGGAGCTACTGTGAGCAGTGCTGAGAATAGCACTAACTGACCCAACTGTTGCTTCTCTTCTCTGATACTGGAAGGCCCTCAGCAGCAGGAAATTCCCTTCTTCTGTTTAAGTCTTCCTTTGGATGGTCCGACTAGGCATATTGTCATAGTGTTTAAGCTTCTTTTGTCACAATTTTCTTACCTGTTTTGTGGTATAAAGAGTCATACTTGTTTCATATGCTAGTTGGTAAGAATAAATGAAAATTTACACATATACAAAATTATAAAATGCATAACCATTAACATATGTAACTACATTTTCTATAGCATATTTCAATAATTAATACCATAATTTAATAATTTATATTGACATAAGAGTCATGATTACCTATAATAATATGTAATATATTTTAACATATAAATATAATGCATACCACATAGCAAGTACTAAATATTGCTGTCCGTTTTTACTATTATTACTAGTATGATCATCATTATGATTAATAATGAGATCCGTATTATGTTATTTCCAGCATCGGAGGCCACATGGGCTCTCAAAGCTGCAGTCAGCATTGTCCTCTTCTGTTAATGTCATATGTCAATGATAACATGTAAAAGGCCAGTGCCAGTTTCTGCTGACAGATTTAAGATCTCTTTTCTTCCTGTCTGGGTATTGAGCCTCCTCTTTAAGCATATTCTTGGAGGGTTTCAAGAAGATCCTTTCTCAGTTCTTTGTGTGGGTTATTTTTTCATTTTTTAAAAATATATTCTGATATTAACTCTCTAGGGGATATGTAGCTGATAAAGATTGTCTTCACTTCCTATAGGCTGTCTCTTCAATCTGTTGTTTTAGGAAATTCAAAGAGAAAATCACAAAAGGAAAAAGGAGTCTTTTCAGGGTAGGGCTTCTAAGCAGCCAGCTGTTGAGAATTTATGAACAATAAATATGTGTAAGTATATGAAGAGTTATAATGGTTTTACCTCAGATGTATGATGTTTATAATAGCTTTGATAATCTTCAATTCATAATTCATAACATCTGCCTGAAGTAGAAACATCAGTGTTTTCTCGTGGATTCACACTGTGGTACAAGTATCACCATAATCCAATTTCAGAATATTTTATCACTACCCAAGAAACCAAAACTGGTTGTGTGACATTCCCCACCATGCTAGCACTAACCAACCAGTAGTCTATTTTCTCTCTATTTATAATTATCTACTATGGCCATTTTATGTACATGGAATCAGGTGATATGATGTATCTTTTATTATTATTACTGACATGATTCATATAAAGAGGCATGTTTTCAAGTTGAATTTATACTTTAGCATGTGTCAATAAATACTTTCCTCCCTTTGTTGGTGAATAATATTCTAATATTTATAGTGTTTTCTAATATTAAAATTGTGTCCAACATTAGTCTCCAAGTGATACAACATCCTCACTCATCAGGCATTGTGTTACATACCTGTAATCTCAGTACTTGGCAAATAAAAGCAGAAGGACTGAATGTTGAAGGCTATATTGTACTTTATGGGAATTTTGGGCCACCCTGAGATAATCATAGCCTGTTTTTATTTTAATTAAAAAGGAACAAACAAACAAACAAACAAACAAAACCAGGTTCAAAGTAACTCTACTTTCTTTTCCCTTTTCCCAGAAAAAGGGAGCCCTGGGGAGTTCTAGACATTGTTAGATATATAGAGAGGAATACATATGTCTATCATACTCATTTAGATGTTCTGTCTTAGGTACATTATCACCAGGTACTTGGATCTTAATACAGATATTATAGACTATCTAATATATTTATATTCTGTTCATAGAACAGTTGTTGTCTGTTAGACATAGACATATAAGGAAAACCCTTAAGCATCTTATCCTTACTTCAATAGAGAGGGTTTTTCATCTGTATGAGGCTGAAAAATAACATTATTTTTGTTACTTTTGCATAACTATTGCTGGGAAGCCTATTAAGAGAACTTAGAAGAGGAATGATATAATCTAGTTCATGATTTCAAACAGTTCTGTCCATGGTTCTTTAGCCCCATAATTGTGGTTGGACAGGTAGAGGAGTATGCTCTTTACCTTATGGTCGATTGGAAAGAGAAACAATGTCCAGGCAAAATATGTCTTTCAGATTCATGTTTTACTGACCCATTTCCTCCAATTTCTTCTACAAATGTCCAGAATATTACACAAAAGTGTCACCATCTAAGGATTGAGTTTTCAACATGTGAGCCCTAACAAGAGCCATCTTGCAATCTCATTTTGTTTCATATATTATTTCAGTTTTTATAGTAGGTCATTTTCTGTCTCTAGAGTACTTCCTGACCATGCAGAAATGAGCAGGACAGTAGTAGCCTTCCAAGTTAGGCTAACATTTGAATCAAAATAGTCCTCTAGGCTAGTGATATTCAACACTCAGGTGAAATACTGTTGGTACAGAGTTTCGAGTCAGGTGACTTTAGGTTTGAATTCTCAACTTTCTGAACATAAGCCCTTAACTTCTTTCAATCACAGAATTTGTTTATCAGTAAATGGACAGTATATTATCTGTTTTACTGAGTAGTGATAAAGACTGAGTTTAGCTCAGTGCCTGATATATATTATAAGCTTGTCATAAAAGCAAAAACACTATTACTCCTACTTGGATACACTTACTTCAACAGCATATTGGTGTGACAATCAATAGTAAATTGATAGACAGTCATGGATTTAAATTCTGGGTTATTAGCTTTGTAACCTTAGATGAATTTCATGTAACTCATCTGGGAACAGTCATGCTTTCTAGCATTGCTGAAACATTTAAACATGATGTTTTGTAAAGCATGTCAACACATGATACTGTTTTAATATACAAAGGCTGTTGCTACTAATGAAAAGACAACTATATATTCAAACATGCCTGCATGGTCAAGACAGAGTCTTTGTTTGCTGTTATGCTTAGTATAAACTCTATGCTACTTTCCATGGCTTACAATTCCCTAAGAAATCTGGATCTCCCAATTTAACTAACCTCAAATCCAGCCATTTTTCTCCACCAGAGCCACACTGGCTTTATTTTTATGCCTTCGCCATGACATTCTGGTTTTGCTTTGGGATCTTTATATTTGTATTCCATTTCTATATGTCTTCAGATATTCATGTTGTTAGCTTGTCATTTGGCTTCAATTGAAAGGTCACTTCCTTAGATAGATCTTTACCAATCCTTCCAACGTAGTTTCCCAATCTCCTAGTCACTGTTATTATTATTCAGTTGTGTATTCTTTGTAGCATTTGATGCTACTTAAATTTATTTCTCTGGGTGTCCTGTGTATTGCAAATTTACTCCATTAGAATATAAGTCCTACAATGGAAGCCACTTTAACTGTTTTCCTCATTGTTATGTTATTATCCCTAGAGTGGGCCTTTGGGAACAGTAGCTTAAATGTTTGTCAATTAGATAAATGCACAGACATGGGAATGATCTTCATTACAGTTTTAGGTATCATTACAATGGCTAGAAGTAGTATTGCTTTATGGTACGGGACTGTCTGTAGATTGTACAAGAGATCATTAGAATGGCTCATGTTTCCAGTCAGAAAGAAACTGAATGTGCCAGCCTTCTGCATAGCATTTATCTTGAGAAGGTGTATTGGACATTTAGAAGTTTTCATTTCTTAGGTATAGCAACTAGTGCAGCAATAAACTTGGAGAAACAAGCATTTGTGTGATAAATTTGAGTTTTATTTAGGAGCAGTATAGCTGGGTCATTTGGTAGTCTTAGTTTTAGTGGTTTTCCTTTGTTTGCTTTGTTTTGAGAAACCTCCATGTCTTAATTACTGTTTTATTGCCATGGCATAACAATGTGTCAGGGATAATTTATAAAAGAAATCATTTAATAGAAACTTGCATACTGTTTCAAAAGGTGAGTCCTTGACTATCATGGTGGTGATCAAGGGAGCAGGCAGGCCATTATAGTGCAGGAGCAGTAATTGAGGGGACTTATAGCTTATCTGTAAGTATGAAGTAGGGAGAAGAAAGAGAGAACACTGAGCATGGTGTGGGCTTTTATAGTTTCAAAGCCCATTCCCATAGGCACATCCTCCAGCAAGACCACAACTCCTAATCCTACTCAAACAGTTCTACCAAGTATTCAAATATATGAGGATGCTGGTTGTTTTGACACATAGCATTGGTAGAATTTGCTAAAATAGATGAAATAAGCAGATCATAAGTTCAAATACATGAGCCTTTGGGGATTATTCTCATTCATATTCCATATTATTAGCTATAGTGTTTGTATCAATTTACATTCCTACCAATAGTAAATAAGGATTCCACTTTTCTACATGCTCACAAGCATTTAGTATCCTTTGATTTTTATTAATGATAACTATTCTGATGGTATGAGATGGAATATCTTTTGCATTTTCCTAGTGACTGAAGTGTTTATTACTCTTTCAATATTTATTGGTCATCATCGATAATGAATAGATAAAAGTAAATACACAATGACATTTTATTTAACTACAATGAAAAGTGAAGTCATGATATTTGCAGGAAAATGGACTAATACATGTTTTCTTCCATTCCCCCCCTGTGTGTGTGTGTGTGTGTGTGTGTGTGTGTGTGTGTGTGTGTGTGTAAGCCATGAAGGTATAAAAAGACACTTTAGAAAAGAAGAAATTTAAAATTATTTGGATTTATTGCATCATATGTATGTGAGTCATTTGAATACATGGATAGATGTACATATCCCATATATGCTTAGTATATCCGACTTCCTCGAAGTTGAGTTATAGACAGTTGTGAACTGCCATGTGATTGCTGGGAACTGAAACCAGGTTCTCTGCAAGAGTAGCAAGTACTTTTAACCACTGAGCCATCTCTCAAACCCCAAGAGGCAGAAATTTTAAGGGAAGAAAAAGGGAAAACTAGAGAAAGAGTAATGACATGCATGTGACTTGAAAGTAGATGCAAGGACTATTTGGTTAGAGGAAGAGAACCAGCAAAAGCTGGAAGGGCCCAAGAGTAGGGGTAGAAATGAATTAATAAGAAGAAAATGTATGAAGATGTCATAATGAAATTCATTATGCTATATACTACTTTATATTATTAGCCCATTACCTGTTTGTATTTGTGGGTATATATTATGAATTGAATAATTTATATAATTTTACATGTTATCTGCCTTATTTTGCATGTACATGTAGGTTAGGAATGCTTTCCAACTTCAGCTGCAGAGTTTAGGAGGCAGTGGGAGAATGTGACACTTGGAGCAATACCAGAGAGATAGGTGGGTTGTCAACCATGTGTTCAGATGGTGAATACACTGACAACAAAGTCTGTAGAGTATTCTGGGCTTGACAATTTTATTTTACATGAACTTATTAAGAAAATAATTGAGGATCTCTGGAAAAATAGGCAATGACAGTGCCCTGTCCCTGCAGAATTCACAGAGGCAGAATGTCCTTGTCAGAGACACTTTTGTTCCTTCTTTGGTTTCAGAAAGTTAACCATGAGAAGGAAAGGGTTTAACAATAGTGTTGATCACAACTTAGTGACCATGGATGTCACTAGTGCCTGAACTTCCTAACAATTAGAGAGCTTGGGATACTTTCTTGAGATTCCCTTGTCTCCTGATCAAGTTTTTCTATGAACTGTGCTTCTTGGAGTTCTGTCTTTTTGAAACATTTTTTTTAAAAAAAATATTATTTTGTTTTATGTGTATATGTGTTTTGTTTGATTATATTTATATATATCATGTGCATGCCTTGTGCCCATAAAGGTCAGAAGAACCCCTGGTTATAGATGTTTATGAGCCACCATGTGAGTGCTGGGAACAGAATCTAGGTCCTTAGGTCCCTCTTGGAGTTTTCTTGAAACCCTAAAAATTAGTATAATGACAAATTTAGATTTCAAAACTTAGAGAGGAAGTTGATCTGACAGTGATATTCTTAAATGGTCTTTGTCACTCTTTCCCGGTGATCCCCATTCAACTTTTAGAAGACCCTTTGTTTTCTAATGCAAATGTTTCAGAAACACACTTTACAATGTTGTAGTTTCTGAGCAGAGCAAATAAGTTGAAAGGTAAACTGAAGTTCAAAAAAATGTAAGGACACAGCAGAAATGGTTCTCAGCTTGTGGGTTGTGACCCTGGGGGTGGTTGAATATCAGATACATTATAATTCATAACAGTAGCAAAATTACAGTTATGAAGTAGCAATAAAAGTAACTTCGTGGTTAGAGGTCATCACAATATGAAGAACTGTATTAAAGGACTGCAGCATTAGGATAGTTGAGGACCACTGACATAACAGGAATTTAATACCTTTTCAATTTTTAAACATTTATCAGAACCCCTTGATAAGAGGGTGAGAGGAGGAAGAGCTATGTTACAAGGCACAATATCTTGCCCTAACCCCAGAGGTTTTTATTCCATATATCTTGTCCTTGGATCTTAGCATCAAAACATTCCTAGTGGTGTTTTTGATATAGATGTTTTGTGCAGCACATCTTTGAGAAACACTGGTGTTGTCTTATAAGAGCTTTGTATACATGTGGAAAATGAGGTGTGGCAAGGACAGTGAATTTTTGGCTAGAAGTACCCTTACCAGGAAAGCTGTAAAAGATTATTGCTTCTAAGATGGGCTCTGAGCCACGCTTCCTAAAGTCTCTTTTAATTTGTACTTGGATATAAATTTAATACCCTTTTTACGATACTTGAAAGAGCTGTGTAATTTCATGGTCTGGTCATTACCATTAGCATTAAAGGAACGACTATTACTGCTACTTAATATATCTTCCCTAGTTTCTTAATGACTGCAAAGCACATGGCATAAGAGCTCCCTTGTTTGCATATAGAGCACATATGCAGATAGGTAACACCTGTTCTTTGGTGGGTGGGCAGTATCTTCCTTCCTTGGGCATTCTTGCTATTCTACTTCCTCTTTCCTCTGCTGTTTTGAAGACATAAAAAGGAATAATACATTTGATTCACTGGATATGTAGGTACCCATAAAGCTCTAAATTTTAAGTTAACTAAATATCAGAAGACAGCATCAATAGTACACTGGCAAGGATGCTTAAAGAATTATGTTTGGGATTGAAGTAAGGAAAAAGCATGGATGTATAGACCCTATGAACTTCTCTTACCACTCTCATATTAATATCATGTGGGATGTGGTAGTCATGTGGAAGAGCCTACTTCTTCACCACCTTTAATAAACTACCTCACTTAGTTCTATATTTTGTTGCTATGATTAACCAAGGATGCCAGACAGAGATGAAGTGCCTTATGACTTATATTCAAAATACTGCCTAGTCTCCCATTCCTTTGTGTCTGGAATGCTTGAAGTAGTTGTGTCACAGAAAACGAGTTGTGATAGAAAGAAATGTAAGTGATCTGTTTGCAATTTTCTGTCCCCATAAGAATGAGACTGACAAGTGCAACAGCCTTACAGCAGGATTGGAAAGTCACAGTGGTTAAATCTATTAGAGTTCATGTCTCCCAGCAAGTGTGGATGGCGCTGAGCAGGGAATGCTGGGATGTGGATTGAGTCCTTCATGCCTGGGCAAGAAAGAGACAGAGAAGAGTGCAGGCAGGATGTAGCAAGTAAGCTGATCACGCCCCTCTTCTCAGCAAATGGCCAGCAGCACAGCTCCTTTCATTTAATCCTTTTCCTGTCCTGTCTAGGACAAAGTAGGCTCTGTTTAAGTATCCCTAGGGAGTTAGAGTGGTGGGGGCTGAGTGACTCCATGAATAGATTGAATGATTTTTGGTATGCGGAGCATCTTGCCAATTATTTTGCATAAACAATGTCAAAGAGCCACAAAAGCTTGCTTCTCATTCCCATTGCTCTCATAGCTTCCTGCATGCTGATTTGCTCCAACCTCCCAGGGTGCTGCTCCCATGAAGACTGTAGACATAAGGACAGTGGTACCATGGTGGAGAAACTTTTAGAATATAGAATGATTAAAAAACACATTTAGTTTTAATAGAATAATTATTGAAATTAATTATTGAGATACATGGCATGCCATATAATTGAATATTGTATAAACAAGGTATAGTGGTTATAATTATAGTTCTACAAGTACCTTAATAGGTGTATTAAGATGAATCAGTGAGTTATAAAGTATTTCAATATTTCTAGAAATCTTTCTGACATTTCAGACTGTAAATAATTACCCCTTTGATTCTTAGCTAGAATATATATAGTAAACATAAGTATGTTTTTTGAGGGTGCTGCATTTACTCACCTGGTGTAGAGTGTCAGCTGACAACATGAACATTTGCTTCATATGTTGGCTTGTACTAGGTTCTAAAAAAAAAAAAAAAATTTGTGATATTACAACCATTCAGTTAAAATGCATTTTGACTAGACGCTGTGAAGACAAGTTCTAACATTTGTATATTAAATGGCATGGGACTTTCTTTATTTTTATTTATGTCACTAGGAAATTTAAAATAAATTATTAGGAGTTATTTTTAATAATATGGTATATAAATTCTCAGTGTGTCTGAAATATTCAAGTATAAAACAGACAAATAGACCAAACTAAGTTCTTCTGGTGTTAATAGTATTTAATTTCCCCAAGTCTCAAGCTTTGTCTTCAGAATGGGAATAACAACAGTATTTCTTTCTCCATCATTTGTTCTAGAGATGAAGTGAATCAAATAGGGCATAGTAGAAGGCTAGTAAATTTTCACTTTTCTTCTATAAATACAAGCCAGTTATCAAACAAAGGTTGTTATCATGAACTTAGGGGTTACATAGATTCAGAAATTAATCTTATTTCCATTAAACATTCTGAAGACAAGATCATCATTTTTAACTTTTAATTTGGCTGTTACACTTTCAAACCCTCACTTGCAAGCCATAATCTCTTTGGACTTCAGTTTCCTCACCCATGTTTTGGAACAACCATAGTTGTCTGGTCTTGTCCCACACACAGGGTTATCCTGAAGCTTAAACCACAGAAGCAGCAGGCTTACACAGCACCAGTATAAACCAAACACTCAACATCAGCTATGGATGGACCTTACTCTGAAATAGGTAGAACAGGCCTAGAAAACTCGTTTACAATCAGAATAATAATCTTTGCCAAATTAATGGGGTGAGTAGTAGAGCATCTAAGAGGTTTGTCATCTTCTGAATTTATTCTCCAGTTCTCAAGTAGAATTTAGTGCCTACAAGAAACCATTATTTATTGAAATAAAATTATATAGGCCATTCATCTATTCATTCACTTATTTATTTAAAAAAAAGAAAAACAATCTATTAAGAGTGCTGTGACATTTGTTCGTTGTTTAAATATGAATAAATAAAACAGCCATGGTTCTTACTCCCATAGAACCTCTATTTTCAATTATCTGTGGACTATTTCGCTAGATGCTAGAAAAAAATATGCACTGTGGCTTTAGAGTGTTTATGTTGTATATTCCACTTCAATCCTTTTTGAAGCAGTGTAGGCTTTACTTGGAAAAAGAATAAGTAAAGCTGGGTACACCATACATAGGTATGTGAAAAAATGCTGTGTGGTTGGCACCATGGGTCAGGAATTATAGTATAAGCAAGACTTAAATGGAACATAAGTGGATTGAAAGCAGTGACCAACATTACCTGGGCAGAAAAGTATCTTGCACGTTCGTGTAGGATGTTGTTAAGTATCAGGGATTATGTAGTTCATGAGTGTCTTAGGACACTCAACCAACCCAGGGATGTCTTCATCCACAATGGGCTGGGCCATCCTCCATCAATCAGTAATTAAGAAAATACCCTAGAGTTGTGTCTTATAGAGGCATTTTCTTAATTGAGGTTCCCTCCTTTCAGATCACTCTAGCTTGTGCCTAAGTAATATAAAAGAGGCACACTGAGATAGATTAAAAACCAAATTTTGAATGTGCTTATTAGGAAAGGAGTACAAACTTTAATGTTACTCAACAGGAAAAATAGTACATGAATGGTATTTCTTCGAAGTTACAGCTTTTATCAACTTTGTACGCTGAGTTGTTGATAGTATATATATATATGAAAGTTACTGGTAATGAACATTTGGGATACAACCTACCCAAGGAGATGATAACCAGGATGGTAACTGAAAGAAATGGTTCAGCAATTCTGTCTGTCTGAATTGATTTTAAGAAATTAATTGGACAAAAGTGTCATGGCGTGTATACAGAACATTTATTCAAGCATCTCACTTTAAATAATGAAATCATCACCTCTGTACTTGAAATCTGCCTCGACCCTTAATCTCCCACATCTTCTTTACTTCCTTCATTACTATAAATCTATTGTCATCTCCAGCAACAAAGCTTGTAGAGGACCCTTTATACACTACTACTGTGAATGCGAACTAGCACAGTCACCATGGAAATCATTATGAAAATTCTTCAAAATACTAAAAATTACACTACCATATGACCTAGGTTATTCACTCCTGGATATAGATCCAAAGGAATCTATGTCAACAGTCAGCATACCACACGGAAACCTGTCCATTCAGATTTTTTATTGTGACTCCATTCATAGTATATGAAGTATGAAATTTAGTTTAAATGTCAATTGGTCGATGAGTGGAAAAAGAAAATGTGCCATATATATGTATGCACACACATATATGCACATGGGATTTTATTAAGCTATGAAGAAGATTGAACTTATATCTTTTGTGGAAAAATGAATGTGACTTAAAGGCATTATGAGAAATGAAATATTTCAGACACAGGGAGATAAATACTGGTAGCTATCTATGTATGGAAGGTATAAAAAGATGACTTGAATGTAGAATAGTGATTACCAGAGGGTTTGGAGAGAGAAAAGGAGGGAGTTAGATAATATGTACACAAATGCAGTTGGATAGAATCAAAAAGTTCTAGTGAGCTATAGCGCAGTGAATTGAGTATACTTTAAAAGAAAACTATTATGTATTTTATGAAAAAGCTGAAAAACGAAGCTTGAAAGGTCTAAACCCAAACTCAACTAATAATCTACTTTCTGTTCATTTGAGTTTGCCCAGGAAGTTTACATAACTAGAATTATAAAATAAGTGCCCTTTTGTGACTGTCTTTTTCTCTTTGCATAATACTATAAAGAATAATTCATGTGCTTTACTATTTATTGCTGGGTAGCATTTCATTACATAGATGTGCCAAATTTTGTTTATCTAGTCATTAATTGATACATATTTGGATTGTTTCCATATCTTTGCTAGCGTGAATAAGTGCTTCAAGTTGTTTTGTGGATACATTTTATTTCCATATATGTAAATACACAGGTTGTCATCATGATTTATTCAGTTCCCATTCATCCATCAATACGAAAGAACCTCATTCATGTATTGAACCAATCTAATCCTCAGGTAGTATTCTGAAATATGTGAAGTATGTGCTCAGTTCTCTACAAACTCACCCATTCCACTCACTCAAGCCAAAAAGAACAAAAATATATAACTGAATAGGTTTGCTTACTAAGATGTATAACTAGTATACATTTCCAAAAAGTGAATTATCAAAGCAATATAAAACTTTGAAAGCTCAGAAAAATGTAAAGGTGTATTTCATTATAATACTAGTATAGCTAAAGAGAAGAAATACTGAGTAAGTTCAATACAGTGTAGCAGTGAGGCAAGAGAAAGCCTGGATAGTATGTAAGAGAACTGATGCTTTGATCTTATAACTAGAATAACAATTACAAAACACAAATGACTCGACTGGGCCTCATTTCTTTAAATTTTAGAATAGTTAAGTTGAATTTCAGCATAGCTGAACTAACCAAATCTGGGGGTAAATCTCAATTTTAACATGAACTCATACAGTCACCTTGTGGGGAAAATCATTACATTAATGGGTCTTCAGTAGCTCCATTTATTTAATTTAATTTTTTTTTTGGAGAATTTCACACACGAGTAGACTTTATTTACATCAGTTCCAATCCTCTGTTTCTCCGACTCCTCTCATATTCCCTGACCATTTTTAGAAAATTATTTTCTGCCTCTTTCAGCAGCTATCAATTGTTCATATCTCTTCATATATGGATGGAGCCTTGTGACATTTTCTCTCATCCATGTTGGCATGTCAACTGATATGGCGATCATGCATGTCTTGTGCAGGAAAACATATTGCAGAGATTTCATGACTGCAGCTTCTCTATCATGTCTAGAAGACACTTATTAAGTGGTGTTTTCGCCACTGGTCCTTTGGCTCTTACATCTCTCTGCCATACCTCGTTTGTTCTTTGATGTTCCCTGAGTCTTAGGTGTAGTTTGTGTTGTAGGTGTACCAAATGGGGCTAAATGCCCAAGTTCATATATTCTCTTAATTTGATCAGTTGTAGCTTCCTGCTACTTCAAAAAGAAGCTTCTTTGATAAAGGTCAAATGTTACACTTCTCTGTGGGTACAAGTATAAATATTTACTACATAGTTGGAAACCATAGTGGAAATTCTTTTACATGCATAGTTCCCTCTACCCCAAATGAAGAATACTTTCAACATTTTTTGTGTGTCTAGATAGAGATCTTATTTTCCTACCTACAATTTTAATGATAATGTAGGCTTTTAAGGACCCCAGGTTTATCTTTACATAACATTCTTCATTTCTTGCCTGCTTGACAATGACCTTATCAACTGTACATTAAAAAGAAAGATTCTAAGTTTTAAGAAAGACCATTAGCTGATGGTCCAACATCAATAAGGCTATTCTAATATCAATGGATATGCTTAACTGCCCTGGTAGTCTAGCATCATTGTAGATGTGACCCTAGGCAATTGCCTTTCATGAGAGTTTGAGCAAGCATGCAGAAATCTGACTTTTTAAAAAATCCCCTTTCTATTTACATAGAGTAGAAAGGACTTAGATAACACTTCATGATTACACTTTGTGGAAGTGATGATCTATACAAACCTCAGACATGGAAAAACAGAGACAACCACACTATTTTCCTAGTATCAAGTTTAGTGGTTTGTGTTAGTCCCTCAATAAATATTCATAGAATGACTACCTTCTAAGTATTTTAGGATGGAGAGCTTGGAAAGAAGAGAAGGAAACATTAGCTTAAAAATGGATTGAAATATAGGAACATAGTAGTGCTTCTAATAGACAAGTGGGAAATCTAGAGGAGCTGATAACTTGTAGGAAAAGATAGATGTCTGATTTCAAGCTCATTAGGATTCCACATGGATTTGTGGGTTGTCATCTTTGACTGACTATTTCAGATTGAAGCTCGGGAGAGAGCCCAGGGTTCAGTGGAGAACTTTAGACAGTATTCACAGTAAGAGGGTAGGGGAAACTACATCATTAGCTGTTAACAGTGAAGCAGTTTACAAAGGTCAAGGAAAGTAATGGGTCTAAAATGCAGCTTTAATGCAGTGAATAGGGAAAGTTCAGCTTATAAACTACATATAAAGATATAGTCAAGATATAAGCTATTGAAGACAATGTGGTATCAGAAAACATGGAAGGAGGTAAATTGTAAGAACAAAGAATATTTCAATAGTTGTTAGATGATTCAAATACTGTGCAAAGCACAAGAACCTGGATACCTGCCTGGAGCAGTGTTTTCCACACTATTTATGACAAATGAGCAAATGCATGTTATATCATTCTTTTTTTAAATCTATGATCAGTGTTTGTACTCGAGCCTAGGCAACAAGTCAGAAAGAGCAATTGAGGTCTTGATTTTTCCCATATATGTACACATATATAATTTGTATATAATTATATGTGTGCATTAACATGTGTTTTAATAGACATCTTTTTGTTGTTGTTACAAACACTTTACATTGTTGCTGTAGAAAACACCACTATAAAGTTCTTGCTATTAAAAAGCTAACCAGGCATTGTTTAAATACTTTTTAAATGGTCTGGAGGAAAGAGGACATGGCCCTTTAAAAATCTTATTGGTTCCAGAAAGGTTCTGCAATATGTTACATAAGTTTCTAAGGAAACCAGTGTATGCTAATGTCAACTAAAAGGCACAGAGAGCATGCTGTGAGCAAGTATAGGGTATGGCCATAATTTTCTACTCATTTCTTTCTTACTGATAACAAGAAAAGAAAATATAGAGGCTAGCAATTCAGACCAGTGCTGATGGCCATGCAGGAGGAATGACAAATGGCTTTAGAAATCATGGAATGCAGCCCACATTACCACAGCCACATGGGTGAGCCTCAGTGTGGTACAGCCCTGAGGACCATGTGTTCTGAGAACTTTATGCTGTTATGGAGTTCTGCTTTGCTCGATACCCTCACATTCCTCTTAATCTAAGAATTCTATGAAAATTCTAAGGGGGCTTCCAGTCCCTCACTGGGCAGTATCTCTGACAGTTACAATAATAATGCTTTATCTCTTTAAGGCATTGCTGCTGGAGCAGATTAATGACTTGGTCATCACCCTAGAAAAGAACTTAGAGATTGTCAGCAATGACCACCACCCTTAGACAACATTTGTAAAAATAAAGTTGGTGAAGCTAGGTTGAGATCTTTTCACTACTGACTACGATGTAGAAAATCTTTGGGAACAATTTGAAGTTCAGAAAGACACATTTTGTTTATTAAGCTGGGGATCTTTTATAGGTAGGGAAGAAGACCAATGGCAGCACTGGCTCACATGACTCTCACTGAGACTGGACTGATGATGATTGGTTTCTTATACACATTTTTGCCCTCAGCTTCCTGATATGATTTGTTAAGTATTGCTGAGGTGTAGGTATGCATTCTGAGGATTTAAGCATTATATGACTGATTTTTATATGAAAGTTTAGGTTTTATATAAAAGTTTAGACTTTTAAGATTCTTAAAATTTTTACTTCAAAAGACAAATAATAAAACAATTACTCCTTTCTTTATAACTGCAAAGTTGCTGCCTTCCAGTTAAGAGAAACTGGCTGAGAAACCTACCTTGTTTGCTTACACTTTGTTAATCTATAGCAATAATAATTTGTTTTCTTTACCTGTATTATGTAATGTTATTTCTTGTAGAAGTATTGGAGAACACACTGTTTTTTCATAATCATTTACTAGAAGAAAATGTAATCACATAATAATTGTATACTGCCTGAAAGATTTTGCTGGGATATATAAGCTATGGAAGAAAGACTAAAATATGGGTGGCTGGAACATAACAATCCATAAACTATGTATGTATGTATGTATGTATGTACGTATGTATGTATGTATGTACGTATGTATGTATGTATGTATGTATGTATGTACGTGTGTGTGTGTGGGGGTACGTGTGTGTGTCCTTGTGTGTGTAGTTTGTTTGGGAGTGTGATGGAGCTTGTTCCACCCACAAACTGTGTGTATTATGTATATATGTATGAAATACTTAGAGCCTTCTTAACAGGAGTTTTGTTCTAACCATTCTATGTGTGAACATGTATAAGTTTGTCTGTTAGGTCTGTATGCATGTATGTATGTATGCATGTATGTATGTATGCATACTTGTGTGTATGGATTTATTGGACTCAGTCTTTTGTTTCATCCACTCAGTGTGTGTGTGTATGTGTGTGAATTTTCTCTCTCTCCTTTTCTTTCTTGCTGCCCCAAGGAGGTAAAAAGAGTTCATAGTTTTTCCACTGACCACAGAGAGTGCCAGCCTCAGTAAATTAAGCTTTGTTCCCTCAGAGAAAAGTCTGCTGAGTAACTTCTCTAATTGTTGGATGGCTTTGTTAGCAGTCCCAGCAGGTATCTGGATCTATCCTAGTCAGCAGCTCTAAGCATTGACACCCCCACCCCTCACCCCTCACCCCTAGTGACTGCCTGTCCTGGTTTAGGCACCACATGGATATCAAAGCTTATTCTTGGCAGACCAGGAAATGGAGCTCTTGTGTGTGTGTATGTGTGTGTGTGTGTGTGTGTGTGTGTGTGTGTATGTGTGTGTGTGTATGTGTGTGCGTAGAAAAGTAGTAACCTGGTGACTTCCAGTCTAACTTATTTGTGACAGTGTGAGCAGTGTTAAATGGCAACTACTTGAGAAAATGTTTACGGACAAAAATAAAACATGCTTTAAAGTGATAGCACCATAAGTGCAATATGTAAACATATGCACATAGGAATTGTTATCTCTAAAATATAAAAATAGAGTGAGTTAGGAAATCATTATTGAAGCATCAGGTCCACAACTAGAAGTAAAGTAAGCAACATTTGCTGTTGGTTCATTTCAACCAACATTGAAATTGCAACATAAGTTTTGCAACAAATTTCCCTATGCCACAATTAGAAATAATTTGTAGGAGCTACAGATATGCTTCAGTGGTTCATAGCTCTTGCTGTCCTTGCTGAGGATCCATGTTTGATTCCCAGCACCCACATACTGGCTCACAACCATTTAAAACTCCATTTCCAAGGCATGCCATACTCTCCAAGAGTGATAGACACACCTATCACACACACACACACACACACACATAAACATACACACACACTCAGGTTAAGCACTCACATGCACATAATAAATAAATCTTTCAAAAAACATTTGTAGCATTTTAGTCTGGTTTATTTTTATCTGAAACAAATGCCAGTGTGTAGGTTACCATATGTATTATATGATACATATATGTGTATATACACATAGGAACTAATCTTCTAAATGATGGAATATGAGTAATAAATATTGTAAAGAATATAACAAGGATTTAAAACATAAAGGAAATGGTTATAAATACAGCAAAGGGCTGTGGTTTTGAATGAGGGAAGATTTAGAAATAGAAGTCAAAGTAGGACAAAGGTGATTGTCAAGAGAAACAGAACAAAGGTATTTTAGGTGGATAGCCCTTTATGCTTTCTAGGCTGTAGCCCAGAGCAGCTGCTTTCCCAGGGAGTGCTCAGGCCAAGGCTAGAGTTTCACTGTCCCAATTTCCTATTTCCTTGGCCATTCTTTCTTCTAGCTGGAGCATATCCTTAGATGTGATCCTCTCTCGTTTGGACGGTAAGACTCAAATCTTGTCCAAGTTGATGGTAGCATACCTGTAAGCTTTATGTCCTGGAAGAAAGAGAAAGTATCCAGAATGTTGACAAGATGCACTCAAATGCACACAGTAAGGATTAAGACTATGGGAACATAGGAAATTTATTTCTTAAAAGCTTTATTTGTGACGAAAATGTCCTGAACAACAGATATTGTGGCAGGGAAAGGAAGAACAATGTGTACAAACTTGGTATGCATTAAAACTTTATTTTCTATTACAAATGTGTTCAAAAGAACTTAAAATGAGATGAAAAAATATATATTCAAATATTCAAAGAATTGATTTGTCTATGATGAAGCAAAAATTTTCCATAATGCTGTTGACTCAAAATTTGTCCATATGTAAAAGAAGTGAGCTAACTTGAAATATTGTTCTGGAGTTGTTTTTAAAAGCTCCAGTATAGACTCAGTAGAAGGCTTCTTTATTCAGGATAAAATTCTTCATATTTTGTATACCTTTGTATACTACAATGTATCTGATAGGTGCTTCTTCTCACCTTCTCATAATCTATTCAGGGAACTTGACGCCATCAACCACTTGGGCTTCTTGGCTATAAGCATATAAGCAATGAAACTGCCTCCAAGTACTTGAATCCAGGTGAAATCTAGTTTTTTCTTTTTTTTTTTCCTGTTAAGCTATTCACAACCAAAAAGCCAGAGACTAATATTTGACGACAAATACCCAGCAGCGTGTTCAGATTCCATTCTTTGTTGCTTATTGTTTTGAAAAGAATCATTTCTTCTCATAGTGGGTTGGACTATTGAGGGAACCCAGTTCTGCGGTTATATTAAAAAAGTAGGTTACTTTTCTCTGCAACTGATAGGTGAGTAGGACTCAAAATAGCCAGTAGCTGAGGTCTGATTTATCTATAGGAGCCAGTTGAAACAAAGCCAAACATGTCATTACAGCCTGGTTTCACCCTTGCTCCCTCCTTTGCTGTATAACTATCAAAAGCACTACTGCAAGAGTTCCATGCTTTATCTCCCTAGTTTGGTTATTACGCAAATGTTCATAGTGTAGTATTTCAATCATAGATGCTCATTTCTCCAAGTAAGTACGGCTGAGCAAATGTGGGGCTCCTATCAATTCCTTTATTTAAATTGTATTTTAATTTTCTTATGAACCAGTGATGTTTCATAACACTTCTTTATATATTTGACCCATTTTTTTAAAAAAATATCAATTGAGAATTTCATACATTCATTTTGATCATATTTGCCTGTGGGGTGGTGGGCTGTGAGAGCCAACTGGGTACCTGGTTGAGCACAGGCCTCAAACACTTGATAATACCCTAATGAGATGGTAGGTGTTCAGCCTTGCTCCTGTGCTTTGGTTCCTTTCACTTATCCATAACCCCTTCCAAAGAAAGGTTTATGGCCTTAGTTCACATAGCACAGGTAGAACAGGTAGAGGGCATGACTACCGGCCACAGAGCCTCAAGAGATCTCCATATTAATGAGATAACTAAAGGCCAGAGGGCATAGCCAATTAAACATTCCTTCCCAGACCCTCTTCCTACTCACAAAAGGTATTTAACCTCAGGCCCACCCTGAGGACACAGGGTACAGCTTCATCCACTTTCTGCCATGACAGTAAACCATTGAAAACTATGGACTTCCTCATGTACTTGGGGCCCACTGTGAGGGACTGTGGAGACAGTCTTCAACTACCTCCACCGGCTAATCTCCCACTGGAGGACTTCTCTAAGTTCCAGCCATGGAGGCCTGCCAACTCAAGCAAGCTAGCCGAGCCAGCCATAACCCAGCCAAGTGAGTCACCTCGACCAAGAGTCTCATCTACTCTGTGGGGTGCTGTTGAAGCTTTTTTTCCATGCCCCTTTTGACTGTGGGCTGCTCCCACTCATATGTCTCCGTCTCAGTACTTCTATGGTCTCCCAGATGCACCTGGATGCTCAAGGTCTGAGACCAGCTGGTCTCCAGCCAGCTGCCTCAGCCTGGAGACCCCCAATCCAAGAGCTCTGCCCCCTCAGGACCTCAGACTGAGGTCTCCTCAAACCTGGAGCAGAGTTCTACGACTTCTCACAGCCAGACATCCACCCAGCACCACATGCAAGTGAACTCAGTTGAATTCCCATGCTCTGCGCACCCCCCCCCCCCAGCTACCTGGGGCGGCAGACAGGTGAGAACCACAACTCAACCCAACAGGGCCCATGCCCACATGCAAGCTACAGCCTCACATTTGCCCCCTCCCATTGTTCCTGAAACTACTCCTCTTCCCTACCCAATATTGTGTCCTCTTCTTTTAAAAAAATCCTATTAAGTTCGATTTTTGCTGCTCATATGCTCTTGGATTTGTGGCTTTCCATTGGAGTGTGATCAATCTAACCAAGGGCCACAGTCTTAAATAAAACAACCTTTCTCTCTCCCAACAGTGGTTACTTGTCCAGAGTTTATCAGTTGGTGGGGAGGGCTTCAGGCCTACATCATTTGTCCATTCGGGCACTGTATTTGTCTTGAACTTTACTAGGCATGTTGGTTTGAATAGCAGTGGCCCATATAGAATCATGTGTTTGAATGTTTGGCCCATAGGGGATGCACTATTAGGAAGTGTGGACTTGTTGGAGTAGGGGTAGACTTGTTAAGTATGCCATTGTGAAGGTAGGCTTTGAGGATGCTTAAGCTACACCCAGTATATCACCCAGTGTAACACACAGTCCCCTTCTCCTGTCTGCAAATCAAGACATAGAACTCAGCTCCTCTAGCACCATGTCTACCTGCATTCTGCCATGTTTCCCACCACCATGATGGTGAACAAAACCTCTGAAACTGTAAGCCAGCCCCAATTAAATGTCTGCCTTTATAAGAGTTGCTGTGGTCATGGCATGGTGTCTCTTCATAGCAAAGGATATGGTTTTACATGCTGTTATACCACTGTAAGATCAAATGTTTAACTGTGTTCCAGTGTTCAGAAAACAATTTCTTTGTATTCATCCAGTATCTGGGACTCTTACAAGCCTTGCATTCTCTCTTTGTCAATGATCCCTAAGCTTTTGGAGGAAAGTGTGTGATATAGATGACCCATTTAGAGCCAAGGATTCTGCAGTTTCTTATTCTCTGAATTTTGACCAGGTTTGACTGTGTTATCATCTACTGAAATAAAATTTCTTTGAGGTAGATTGAGAGATGCACATTGATCAGTGGAATAGAATTGAGGACCCACATAAAAGTCAATAGTTTTATCAATTTTTTACAGAGACCTATATTTAAAACCAGCCTCCTCTGACCTACTAGACAAGATCAGAGAGGAAGTTGAATTGGTAGGAGTAGAATTTATTAGGATCAGGGATTGGATTAAGTAACACAAATCAACCCTCATTGATATCATGGGTTACCACTTACATCTTATGACCTGTTCACTGTTTCACTCCTCCTTACTTTCACAGTATCCCTCTGAGTCTCCAAGGTGCCTTGTAGTTTACTATTAGTGAGGTATTCCTCTAGTTTAAGATTTTAACAATATGAATTTTATTTTCTAGCATACTACTCAGATACTTTTTCTATCCTTAACTCTTAAATGAAAGAGTGAATTGGTAGAGTTATCTATAAAACTAATTCACAATGAAAAATTCATAGGTGTTATTATGCTACTGATAACAAAATTCTTTAATACTTCTCAGCATTTACTGTGCATAAGGATTTCCTGAAAATCTTATAAAATTACCTGTGTAAAGGAGAGAACCTCAGAATCTTGTTAGGTGATACCAGTGTTACATCCTTCACTGAGGATGAAGCGGATCTTAGGCAACAGCTTTCAAAATGTATCTGATGAAGCAGTTGTGCAGAGATAGAGGGAAGAGTGGCATTTTGATAAATGACAACAACAACAAACAAAAACAATAAAGTTGGAGTGCCGAGGGAATAGAATTGAGCATTTTAATTTTAAAAATTACCTTAGGTGATGGGCTGGAAAGATAGCTCAGCAGTAAAGGACACTGGCTGCTCTCCCAGAAGACACAGGTTTGGTTCCTAGTACCTACGTGGCAGCTCCTAGCTGTCTGTAACTTCAGTTCTAGGAAGCTCTAAAGCTCTCCTCTGGCTTTAAAGGCACTGCCTGCATATGGTGCACAAACATGCATGCAGGTAAAACACCCATACACATAAAATAAAAATAATTAAATCTTTAAAAAGTAACTCAGGTGTTTTTCATGATTGTAATACCTTGAGGGATGGATAGGGGCACAAATAGTTTATGGTTTTTGAGCCATTTTCGATTAGAGGAGTGACTCAGAGTGACACTGTGAACATGTAAAAACATATAGCTTCAATTTTGTTTTCAGAGGCATTCATGTACTTGGTATGGAGTGAAGGAAGAGAAGGACAATGGGGTGGTATGTTTTTAACAGTCAGTGCCAGTGACAGCTTTAACTAGCACAAAACATTCTATTTTGTTTTTGCTTTTGTTCTTTCCTAGAATTGCTATCCTGGAAGAGCCAAGGTATTAAATCAATCTACATATTATTTTTAACTCCTGAATGTGTCTTTGCATTTTTATTCCTACTTAAAATTTAAATCATACCACATTTCTTTCCATTGTGCAATCTATGAAACATAGGGAAACCTTATTTCCTTGGAGTAATAGAACATAGGTGCAGAGGAGTAGTCGATTAATCAGGGGTGCTGGAGTCACTGTTATTTCTTTAACAGCTAGCCACCAAGCAATGCAACAGCATGAGACCCGGTGGTAGGATATAGCCGGTGATCCACTTCAGTCTACAGCTATTCTGGTGTGATATTATTTCAGGCATCAGTGATGGCCAAGGTGAAAGCTTTTCAAATAAGACATTCTGAATGAGATGTGCCGCAAGCGTGAGCGTCTGCTGGGAGTAGGTTGGCAGCCCCAGTGACAGATATGAGCTGGGAAACTCAGGCACGGTGAAAATATCACTGAGTCGCCAGAGGCCACAATACAAGCCGGTGGTATGGCTCATATTTGTATTGAAATTTTCTTATTTCCATTTCAGAGAGACAGACAGACTTTGGGCTACTTGATGTCCTTAGTCTTGAAATCATTCTTTGGATACATCAGAGCCCCATAGTCACATACTCTTGAATATTCTCTCTCTCTCTCTCTCTCTCTCTCTCTCTCTCTCTCTCTCTCTCTCCTTCCCTCCCTCCCTCCCTCCCTCCCTCCCTC
>NW_021604667.1:507278-538988 GCF_004785775.1 Grammomys surdaster | reverse complement strand
TCTCCTGTATAATTGGGAGAGGTTAGGATTTGCAGTCAAGCACATGGGAAAAATTTTTAGCTTATTCTACTTGAGAAAGATACTGCTCAAATAGACATTTGATTTGTGATTTGTCTACTTGCATTATATATAGTAAAAAGCTAGAGGAAACTTTGATCTTTCCCATGTCGTTATTCCTCTCATACCTTGGAGAGCCTAGAGTGACTTTGAAAAATGTTAACATGATGCTTCCAGTGAAGATACCTAAGCCTGGGATCCTTGAGGGTCACTTTAATAGGCCAGAAGTTGCCATCAATTGCTTATCTTGAACTCCAGAGAGCTGCCCCAGAGAACAGTGATGTCTATTGGAGTGCCTACTTGTATTTGTTTAGCTGTCTTATGATTCCAATGCCTGAGAGGCCAAAGTATATTACACTTTCTGTTTACTATTCATATTGTTAGCAACAACAAAGACAAATCTCAATGTCACCCAAAAGAACACATGAACAAAGTGAAAGTAACTCCACAGACAATTCATTTTGCAAAAAGTGTGTGTTAGAACCCAAACTGAGCTAGCAAGCACATTGGGCCAAGGTGGCTTCTATCCTTTTCCTGGATGTAGGTAGTGACTGGATCTCATCCTGTTGGTGGAAGCTTGACTTCACACTGTGATTAGGTGTTTGGTACAAAAAGGGAAGGGAACAAGTCCGAAAATATGAATCCTTGCTGGGCTGACTATCTCTGATATATACAAAATTACAATATATGAAAACAATAACCAGTGAGTTTACTAACTTAATTATCAATTAAATGCTATGCAAAAGCTGTAATACCTTTGAGATTTTCAGGCACAGCTCTCTTTCTGCTTCCTGAAAGCCAACTCTCAGTTTGAATATACATTTAGGTCTTAGGGAGCCATAGAGCCTAGTATGACTAATGATTTAGGGACATTAGATGATAGGGATTTGTGAAGCTGGCAAGTGTACTGAGACCTAGAACATTAAAGTCCATGTATCCTCAGCAAGGGCAAGATTATTTTTATGTGGAAGCTGAAAGTAATGATGTTAGGTACCCAAGAGAGTCTCAGATTCCTTTTCCCAAGGCTAAAGGCCTGAGATAATGAGGAAACAATCTGCAAGTGGTTCATATTTTCTACCCTTTTCTTTTATTTAAAACTTTATCCCAGTGTAACAAGAAGGATGGCACTACCAGCAACTGCCTCTCTGAGGTCATGTAACTGGGACATTTTGCCTCTATAGAGACTTCTAAGGATATTTCATGTGTATGAGACAAGGATATAAAGTTGTATTTCTATAACAGAAAACATTTTAAAAACTTGGAATATTGCGTTTTGTAGAAAATCACAGCTCCCGTGCTGCAATAAGATTTGTTTACAATGAAAAATGTTCCTCCCAAACCCCAATCAAATTCATTCTTATCTCTTCTCTTTAACTCGGTAGGGAAAATTAGGTTTCTATAGTTTTCAGTCTTTCAATTGATGCCAGTAAATGTAAAAGAAATCTTCCTCTGCTTCTTTGATAGTTGTTTGAAATACTAATTGGCCAACATGTGTCCAATCAACTCAGAGTTCATGCCAATTCAAATCTTCAGAAGGCTAGTTTGTGTATGTCATGAGATTAGTTTCTAAACCAAGAAAATACAAACCTAAATGAGGTGAAAATTGAACCTAAATTTGATAACATGATAATAGGCTGTTCCTGAGTTTTATGTCTCAATTTTCTCCCTAAGGGTCTCTCAAAGTAGACTGCCTACTGAAAAAATAACAGAAAATTTTACGCATATTAACATTCCAGGGAGATTGGACTGACAGTAGATTTACCTATGATCGAAATGCACAGCTCCACATTGAAAAAAAATCATAGACATGGCTCAAAACAGATTTCTAATCTATTCTTTGAAGAATGGTCACTCTACCCTATAGCTAAGTATGGAGTTTAGTGAAAAAACAGCAAGAGACAGTGATGACACCATGTTCAGAGAACAAAATTAGACCCACATTTTTCATCTGCACAAAAGTCAACTTAAAATGGATCAAAGATTTTATGAAATGCCAAAACATTTGGACAAAATGCTCATAGGATGGGAAATCATAAAATCTCAGCAATATGATAGTCTAAAGATGACCTGAACAATACATGTAACAATAAGAATCAAAGTTGAAAGAGAAAGCAATAGAGATGATACATGAAAGCAGAAGGAGAGCTTGGAAGGGAACAGGGGAAGGAGGGAGGAAGCTATAATAATAGGGGACTTATGATGACACATGTATGAGATATCATAATGGAACCTATATTTATAAAATATAACAAACATAACAGAAGGAGACACAAATGTCTAACAATAACAACAAAAAGATGTAGACATGGAGAACTATCTGAACAGTTCTCTAGTTGCACAGAAAATAATGTCAAAAATTGACAAACAGGATTACATGCAAGTAAAAAGCTGCTGAGCTGCAAAGGACATTATTAACAGAGAACAGCTTACAGAATGAGAAAAATCTTGGTCATGAAAAACGACAGAGCTATCTTATCATCCACTTATACTACCTCTGGTCAAATGCTCAAATGACTCAATATCCTACCACAAAACAACCATATTTATTACTCAGTTATTTAAAATTGCAAGGAAATTTAGCCAGTCTAGATACCCAATAACAGATGAATGGATCCTCAAAACGTGGAATGTGCATACAACAAACATAAAGGAAAATTAAATCATCAAAATTTCAGAAAATGGATGTGGAAAATATATTAAGTAAGGTAACTTTGATTCAGACAATTTTTTCCTGCTTTCTCTGCTATGCAAATTCTAGTTTTAAGTGGTGTGTGTGTGTGTGTGTGTGTGTGTGTGTGTGTATATGTATAGGTCATGTAATCAGATAGGGGACTTCAAGAGGGGAAAAAGGTGGTAAGGAAGAGGGGCACATGTGATATGAAAGCCTAAAAGTTGCTAGTGTCAGAAGGGTTCAAGACATAGGGAACAGGAGGAGGGAGGAAAAGACAATGCAGAGGATCAACAAAAACTAGTTTTGCTTAACAGTGATATAATCAAACCTAATAATTTATATGGCAATTTAAAAATTGAAAAGTAAAGGTGAGAATGAATACATAGATTGGGATGTGATATACGGATGTAGTATAGAGCACTAAATATTGATCCAAGAATCCATTACTTTCAAGTAAACTATTTTCTTCAAAATAAGAATAGTTTTGAAACCTTGCAGTGTGACTGTTCCCTAGAGGTGGCATCTTGCTGGAGTGTGAGGAAGGGCATCAGAGAGACTGATGTCTTTTTTCTTGAATGGGCCTGAGTTTGGAATGGAAATATTAAATGAAGGTTTGAACAGAGAAGCTATATTCCTAATTTAAAAAAAATCTTATGGGTAGTAAAGACAGATCTTTTTTTTTTTTAAGAGAAGGCTTACTGTTTCCTAGACTAGCCTCAAACATACAGAGATCCACCTGCTTATGCTTCCTGAGTTCTGGGATTAAAGGTGTGCACTACTGTGATTGGCTAGAAATTATTAAGAGTAATATGGTATCAGTAACTCGTTTTCTATTTCATAGCAATGATGTTGAGTTAATATAGTTGAACCTAAAACTATAGATTAAAAAAAAGAGGGATAGTGGTTATAATCCTTATGGAAGAATGATATTGTAATATTTAACAAGCTGCAAAGCATGGGTGTCTTAGTTAAGGTTTCTATTGCTGGGGTAAAACACAGTGATCAAAAGGTAACTTGGGAAGGATAGGTTTCATTTCATGTACATACCCAGGTAATAGTTCATCAGTGAGGAAGATCAGAACTGAGACTCAAACAAGGCAGGAACTTAGAGGCAGAAACTAACGTAAAGACTGTGGAGGAACCCTGTTGACTGGCTTGCTCCTTACAATTTGCATAACTTGCTTTCTTATACAACTCATGAACACCTGTCCAGCGGTGATGCCACCCATAGTGGCCTAGGCCCTTTCAAATCTATCATCAACTAAGGAAATGCCCCACAGCCTTGCCTACAGGTCAGTTTTACAGGGAAGGGGGCATTTGTCAATTGAGGTTCCTTCTCCCAAAATGACTCTAGCTTGTGTCAAGCTTCAAACTAACATAAATCTGATTATCATAACAGGTATTAACCAATCACCACAACAATAATTCATGATAGTCAGGTCTTGTGGAGGTTCTGCCTTGACCCGCATAGCAGAAGTTGCTGTATCCCCTACGATCGACCCCTAGACCTCCACGCCCTCCAGAAGGGTTTCTGGTATGCCTGGCTTTGCCCTCGTTTCTCTCGCTAGAGAGCTTGGCCTCTTGATCACCCCAACAAAAATTGGCTTTTTCCTAAACCAAGGCCGCCCTTGATATGGCCGCTAACATTGGGGAGCCTTCCTTTATGACAATATTACACCTGAAACTGACAAATGGTTGGTAACTTGAACATTTACAAGGGACTAGGATGGCTGTGAGTTAGCCCAATGACGGGATTATTGTAGGTCCACTTCCCAGGGGCCCACCCAATGCAGCCGAAAAGGAGTGTGTGGTGCTGGGAGTGGGTGCAGCCTACATGGCCTAAGACAGGGCTCTCACCCTCCTTTCACTCACCTCGGGGTCCCTTGACGTTGCCCATCTAATCGTTGACAGCCTAAAGCCTTCGACCATCGATGTGACTCGTCTCACATCAATGTTTTGGGGTTGTGAACTTGTCTAAGACCCCCCATAATTAGACATCCAAATTCAAAATTCACATAGTTGGGATTGATAATAAAATTCCTTCTCTAACTAAACAGAGAAGGGGGAGATGCCAGAAGCCAGGACCCTCGCCCTTACCCTCACCCCCTACCTTTCCCCAACTGCACAATGTCCCCTGAAGCTTGGCAACTGCAAGATCCTGCTTGGCAACTGCAGATAGACTCAAAGCAGTGTACCATATCTTCTGAAGAATAGCAGGGAGACCATAACTCAAGCAGTGTACTATATCTTCGGAAGAATAGCAGGTAGATCATAATTCAAGGCAGTGTACCGTATAGACCATGACATGTTTCAAGGCACAGGCCAAGAAGATTCTGTACTTTTCCACCACCTGGCCCCTCTTATCCCCTCTCCTTGTAAAACATGCTATAAAAAAGCATTTCATGTTCCAAAAAAATAAAAAATAAAAAAAAAAGATGACTTCTTAAAATAAAAAAAAAAAAGAAGTTGCTGTATCAGCTATTTTTGCTATCATAGCACTAGGTGGAATTTCCCTACTTGAGTTGGGAGTTCTGCTTTTGGCCTGATAGAGAGATCTGTGCTGAGACATGGAAACCTATACCATTGGCTGCTGGCATGAGGTGACTTACATCATTAGTCACATCTAGGGATTGGGCTTGTGGTTTTTGCCTTTATAAGCTTGCTGCTTTGCAAAAAAGATCAGAAATTTGTCTTAGTGCCATTCTTTTCTCGTCCCTGTCCTTTAATTTCCAGACCCCATTCAAGCTCCCTAGGTTGACTGGTGGCCACTGGTTGACTACAGGGTCTGAATACTGGGACACTTCCACAATATCACTTCGTATAAATCCAAAACAGTATTATATTAACAAAAGTTGTGTGAAGTCCTCACATTCCAGCAAACAGGGTGGTAAGTCCAGACTCTCCTGCCTATTTATAGCATGAGCTTAAAGGGAAGAAGATCAATGGAATAGAATTGAAGACCTAGAAGTGAACCCACACACTTATGGTAACTTGATCTTTGACAAAGGTGCTAAAACCATCCAGTGGAAAAAGTACAGTATTTTCAACAAATGGTGCTGGTTCAACGGGAGGACAGCATATAGAAGAATGCAACTCGATCCATTATTATCTACTTGTACAAAGCTCAAGTCCAAGTGGATAAAGGACCTTCACATAAAACTAGATACACTGAAACTAATAGAAGAGAAGGTGAAGAACCTTGAATACTTGGGCACAGGGGAACACAATGGCTTATGCTTTAAGATCAAGAATTGACAAATGGGACCTCATAAAATTGCAAAGTTTCTGTAAGGCAAAGGACACTGTCAATAGGGGTCTCCGTGGCACTAAAAAACTTTGGATGATTTTACATGGGAGTAAAAGTTAAGGTTAGAAAATAGAATTCCCACTTTCCTAAAGCTACCATTTTAGTCAGTTGGGACTTCTGCTAAGTGTGCCAGACTTAGAAGTACAGATAGCCTTTTGAAAAATTTTGCATTGTGTCTTGCAACATAGCAGTACCGATGTGTTTGAAGAAAAGAGCTACAGGCTTCTCCTAGTTCCACACATTATAACTTGCTTACTAATCTATCACTAAAGAGCATGCTCATTGCCTTCAGGGATGCCCTTGCCAAAAAGGGATGCACTTCACAGTCCAGTCTACCAGCCTACAAAACACAAAGGGACTTGAGTAGAGAAGTTTATAAAGTGTTTTATGGTAATTGAGAAAGTCATTTAAAAGACTGCTTCATCTGATGTGCATTTGGGAGTTCTGTGTTCATGCAGCCAAAGTGGCCACTGCCACTTCCTCTTTGTTTTAGCCAGGAGGCAAGAGGACTGTGTTGTCTGAAGCCATGTACAATTTAATCACATCTTAAGCACAGGCCTTAATGATCATTTGGGATTATGATGTAGACTTTTATGAGCATTTTGAAAGCGTTTCTGAGTTCACATAGGGTCTTTATTTTGGTGGGAAGTGAGTTAGTAAAATGACATATTATTGCATTTAGAACATACTGTCCTCAAATAATTGAGCATACTCAAGATATTTTCCTTATGTAAAAATATTTTTGAGGGATATGAGTCATGTGGCTTCAAAAGAGGCTTCAATAGAATTCATTGAATGATTTGATTACATTTTCTCTCCTGTGAACTGAAAAAATGGGTCTAAGACGTGATTCTTGGGGCAGATTTAGAATTGGACACATTAGACATGCAAGGATGACATCTGGCTTATTGCTAAGCATAAATAAATTAATAGCTGTGTTAATCATGGAAGATTGATTGCTTTGTAGCTGTTATATTTATACTCTGAATTCTACATGTTATTCTTTGAACAAGTTTTGGCTTAGAATTAAAAAAGAAGTCCTATGCACCAACAGGTTTTTGAGTTCCTCATTGGTTAAGTATCAAATGTTTACCATGGTGGCAGATAATGTTCAATAAATGTGGACTCTCTGATGGTCTAAACTATATATGTGATTTTTCACACACGAACCTATTTAGTTTTATAATAAATTAGTGATGGGGATGCTATCATTTATCCTCTTCTTAAGGATGGAGGCAGCTGAGATACAAAAATCTACCATGTGACTTATTCAGGGTGACTCAGCTAGTAGCAACAAGAGAAAGTATTCCATAGGTGGCCCACATCCAGAGTCAATGCCTTTAACTCATAGCTTATTCCCCTTGAAAGGGTTTTTGAGGCTCAAATCAAAGGTAATCAAGTGTATGAAAGTACCCAGAAAACCACAAAATGCTAGATGAATAGAAAGTATTTTAAAAGTTATTGAGCCCAGGAGAAGGCTTTTGTTTCCTATTTTGGTAGTAGGAAAGTGGTGTGATGAGAGAAGAAACTCTAGTGTACTAGGAATGATGCAGAAACCTGGCTGGGCTTTTGTGTGAGGCAAACAAGACTGAGATACCAGCTGATTAGCTAATAATGTGGTTGACCTTGGATAAGTCATCTCAACTTCATTTCCCTAAACTTTATGAAGCACAACACAGGATTTAGAATAGATAATGGTTCTTAGACATTCAGGAGCTACAGACCTCCTCCATATTAGATTTTATATCCTAATAACAGTTACAGCATCTCTCTGATAAATTTTACACACACCTCTGGGGCTTCATAGATCTCCTGAAGGTACCACATATTCCAGAGGTACTGTGATGAAAAAGTCCCTGACTACATGTTAGAAGCTCTTTGCCCCTCTCTGATTCTAAAATTGATATTCCACTTCATAAAAACACGCTTTCTTGAGAATTCTATATAGAAAATATCCTTCATCAATCACAGAAAGTCATCATGAATCCTCTGTGCTGATGCAGCCAGAATTGCAGAAGTTAAAATTTAGGACTGGATTGCCATTGATAAAAGTGAGGAATAACTGTGCTAACTCATGAAAGAACCCCATGTTTCCATTGTATTTTATGAAGGAACTTTTTGAAAGGGGAGGAGAGACATAGTAGCAATATTTACCTTGCTATATTAATCATACATTTAGCTTTGCACTGCATTTTATAAACTGCTGGACATACTGCTTTTACTTCTGGTATCAGCAAAAGATAGCTGCACTGTTCCTGCTAGTCCACAGGGAATAGGAGTATTTTTCATGAGAAGCAAGCTTTGTCATGGAAGCTATAAAGAATTTTATATCTATGAAAGTAGATACCGTCAACCCCAACTGGGTCCAAGATTTGTGGGTGGTATGTTGTGAAACATTTCTAATTACTGCAGTGAGTCCTGCTGGGGTTGCTAAAATTAAGCGTCTGTCATATCAGTTTCCTGCTGTTTTCAAACAGCTGCAATATTGCCAAAGAATCCCAAAGACCACGAATGGTACAGAAGAGAGTAAGTGCTATAGCAAAGCAACCCATCTGCCTTCTCGTTTGTAGATAGGCACACTGAGATTCTACCTTTGATCTGGTCCCTTGAAAAGATGTGGAGGCATAGGCATGTATGCAGGAAATACATTTAAAAAATGTCAGGAGCAAAACAGTAAGGGATAAGCAAAGCAATATTGGTCAGGAGTAGCTGAACCAGGATGGAGTACCAACAAGAACTTTGGCTAATTCTGTGGGAATCTGATAAGCTGGAGGGGGGATGTTCTTCAGTGTGGCATCCTTCAGTGTTGTCTTCCACTGAGGTGAGGGGAAAGCATAAATCTTTGAATTTCTTCATTGCCTAATGTTGAACATCAGCTGCATGTGGAGATCAGGTATAGTATTGTAATACTTTCTGATAACTGAAGGAATGAATGCCTTGATTTGTAAGGGAGTTATTGAAGGCATACTATATCATCCATAACATAATACATCATCCATATATATATATATTCAAATTTGCCTCCATTCCTCAGCTACCTTACTTTAATCTACTTTATGCATTGCCACCACTGTTATTGTTCTAATAGCCAATTCCTATTGTATTTGTATGACTTACAATTCTTTAATAGCTCCTTATGCCAAGGTAGACAAGATGGCTCAGCAATTAAAGCCTGCAAAGCAAGTAAAGCTTGGTGCACAAGCATGAAGACTTGAGTTTGATTTCTGGAATGCATGTAAAGATGGAAGGTGAGAAACAACTTAGTCAAACTGTCTTTGACTTCGACACACACACAACACACACACACACACACACACACATTTTGGTACCCTCTCTAAATATAATAATAATGATAACAATGAATAAAGATAATAATGAATAAAAAATTTAAAAGTTCTTTATGTCTTCTAAATTGTCTAAAAATCTTACTTGGGATTGTAAGAAACTTCATGGTCTAACAACTGGCTTTAGCCACAACTTCTGAAATTCATCTTTTTACCTTTAGAGAACAGCCATACAACTACTTGGTATTCCATAAACATATTGCACTGCCTTTTACCCCAAAGCATTTTTCCACTTAATTTTCTTTGTTTATAACATTTCCCCATACACATATGCCCTGGACACATCTAGTTTAGATGTCTTCTTCCTAACAAAGTCTCTTCTGATGAGTTATATGGTATACTGTAATCATTCTGATTGTAAATGCTTTCTATGATAGTGTATCAACATCATGTACTTGTATGCCTGTCTTTGTGATGGTACAAAGAATATCTTTACTATGGCTCATTTGAACTTAGCATAATGACTGCAACTTAGTGGGCACATATTACAAATTTGCCATTTGTACAAATGACTTACCTTGCCCCAAACCATACAGTGTGTATGCCTCCCAAATGAACTCTTTAAATTCTTCATTATGTTGCTAGGAGTACATAACATCTGACAAGAACTTTTCTATATCTGAGAACATATGATATGAAACAAGACCATGGCAATGATAAAGTAAAGAGCTGTATTTAAATTTTTTAAAAATGTTACATCTTCAGACTGGATGTAACAATATGCTTAAAAGGCTAATCTTACAGTTCCTTTCATGGGAGATTTTAAAAAAGAGGTCAGAATCCTCAGGGAGTTTTATAGTGACACACTGAATCACCACAACACAGAATTCAGAACAGATTGGCTGGAGTATGAAGTGTTAATCATGGTTAGTTAGATTAATTCTTGATTATAGGCATGTCTTCTTTATGACAAATTTACAGGCTCTGCAGGGATTTTTCTGTAGAAGATTTTAGCAGTGTTGCTGAAAAATCAGAGCCATATTAAAATGATGGTCCTTGAGAATGATTACCAAGAAGTTTGAAAGACTTAACTAACATTCTCATGGTGTCAGAGACTTCTGGGTAATATGTGAATTTTAGAAAAGTTCCATGCTCTTTTCCTGATCAAGGATCTTTTTTCCAATGATGCAGTTAGCCATGGATTTTTCATTATATAGACTTTCTTTTGGAAATGTTACAGCAAAGAATTAATCAAGGCTACCCTCTCTGGAGCCAATCGGTATTAGTTGGAGGGTATAGGCAGGATACGATCTAGGTGGACCTGCTCTTGGGAGATCCTATCTTTCATCTATCTTCCTGTTTATTTTTGGCTGCTGATATTTAGCAAATCCAAGTGTTGTTAAATGAGGTGGCAACAATATTGTGACAAGACATATGTGATATGTGGCAATCATGTTTATATTATGCTATATATCTTCAATTGACTAGATAAGTTAATGATTTTTGAACAGTGAATCTTAATTGTGTGAGGTGCTTGTTGACCTCTGAGAGAGTGCTTAAAAGTTATGGGCATTCTTTTCAGAAAATAAGAGTTCACAAAATTTTACATTCAATTTCATAAGGATAATGGTTTCTTCAAAATCTATCAATGGATCAGTGATTAAAAGCTATTTAGAGATGATGCGGAAATGGTACCCATTAACTGAGAGCTGTGTATATCCCAGACACTGTGTTAAACACTTCATATACATCATCTCAATAATCACAAAATGACCCTTTGAGGTAAATACACTTACTATTTTATAAATGAGAAAATGATATTTTTAAGAGTAGCTACTTCCTATAAAAGTCAGC
This sequence comes from Grammomys surdaster, assembly GCF_004785775.1. Classification (NCBI taxonomy): domain Eukaryota; kingdom Metazoa; phylum Chordata; class Mammalia; order Rodentia; family Muridae; genus Grammomys; species Grammomys surdaster. The sequence goes on along the minus strand of NW_021604667.1, from coordinate 527,815 downwards.
TGAGAGATTACAAAACTGGGGTTTAAATGTAGAATCTGGGTAGGATCTTGAACCTGTGGTCTTAGGTTTCCTATCATTTTCTTTAATGAATCATAAAAGCTTCTATCTCATTGGACTCTATACTTTGAGTAGCAGTAACTAAACTTTTATCATATATTTTGTGTTTTTACATGCAATGTTCTTTAAGTGGTTATTCATGGTTATTCTTTAAATTCTTATCCCTTAAAAAATATCACTAATTGATTTGAACTATCAGATCAATAAAATTTCCCAAGTTTTATCATATAGACTGTCTGTACAGAAACACAAATGGGAAAACGTCTCTTGTAAGCTAACTCAATAATATATTCTGTGCTTACACTACTTGGTATATTTTAGGAGTATATTTAGGGTACTTCACGTAGCATTGTTCAAACTATGATCTCTTGTCTATATTTAATTATAAGAAATATGTTAAGAAAAGTCAAAAGCAAAACAAATGAACAAAATTTCCAAGTAATATGCAATGATTGGGATGATGTACATTTTAGAAGTTTGTTTTATGATAAAATATAGACATCATATTTTAGTTAAGTACATCTTTAAGAATAAGAGCATTTTTTCTTCCAGTGTCAAAATCACCTAAACGTAGGAAAATGAGACATTTCTTATTATCTTTTAAAACTTATTCATAGTCAAATTTTATTTGTACTAAAGGCTTACCTCAATAGTGGAACATATTCTTAGCATATACAAGACTCATGGATTGATCTCGAGAACCTAGAGAGTGAGGTAGACAGAATTACAAAGATGAGAGAGATGGGGTAGGATTTGACAATACTAAGAAACTAGGCTAATCTTTTTCTAGACATCCTTGAACTTGATATTCTATTTGTCCAATTTCTCTATAAATATAAAAAGTCTTTCACAGATTCAAGCCAAAAGATCTTTTTTACTTTATACTATGAATGACCCTGGGAATTCTGTGCTGTGTCATATCAGGAAGTGGTCTCGCCATTAATGATATAAAAACTGACTACTAGCTTAACATGATGGCTGCCTGAGTGTAGGGATTTGTGGCAAGCTTTCCATCCATCTAAAACTAAACCCTTATTCCTGTCCCCAATTATCCTTCTAACAATTCCCCAATGCCTTGTCTCACATCTTTTTAATAAGCATCAACTTTTTATTTTAAAATAAAATATAAAAATTAAGTAGATGACTGCATTTTAGAGCCTTTAAATCCTTTCCCTGGAGCCCAAGTAAAGGAATGGAAAATGTCCTGCTTAGTAGAGGCCTTAGAAAAAAGTGGCAGGGAAACTGAAGGAAACTGAAGGCTTTAAAAGTTTTCAGAGATATGGCCTTGGTTTAATCATTGTTGAACACAGAAAGGCTATTTAAGAAAGAGATCGTTCTCTCTGTCTCTCTGTCTCTTCTGTTTCTGTCTCTCTGCGTCTCTCTCTCCCTCTACCCCTCCTTCTCCCCTTCCCCTCCCTCTTCTCCCTCCCTCTCCACCTCCCTCTTCCCCTCTGTCTGCCCTTCCTCCATTCCCCCTCCCCTATCCCCCACTTCCTCTCCCCTTCCCTCTCCCTCTCCCTCTGAATTTTTTTCTTACTGAATTTATCCTTGCATGAGGGCACTCCCCCATCCCCTGTCTCCTTCTCTGCTTGGTGATTTTCCTGGCCCTACTCTTTGGGAGAGGTGAACCTGCCCAAGAGCTGCCCCTAAATAAACCTGACCTTTTTTGCTTTCAAAAAAATTGTCATTTCCCAGAAGTAAACATTCTTTTAAGAAATATTTAAAATTTATGTACATGGATCTTTTGCTTGCATGCATGTCTGTGCAGCACCTGATGTGCCTCATGCTCTCAGAGGCCTGAAGAGGGTATTGGATTCCCTGGAACTGAAGTTACAATCAATTATGACAAGCCATGTGGGTACTAGAAATTAAATCAGGGTACTCTGGAAGGGTAAACAGTGTTCTTAACCTCTGATCCATTTCTCCAGCCTCCCCCAAAAGACATTGTTATATGACAAACATATTTGTGGGAGGAAGTGTTCAGGTTTGGTGTTCTTAGGAAAACTTCCTGCTGAACATTTTACCTACAGTTGTATCTTACTTCTGTCACAGTGGCAACTTTCCACCTGCTTTATATCTGTAAGTCTTGGGCATGACCAAAACTTTCTCCATCCTCATGACATACAAAAGCACTAACACATTTTTTAACCCTTTTCTTTTACTTGTATAAAACACTTGGGATAAATTTAGAATTATATCACCTTATTGCAGTTAGAAACTAGAGCGTTCTTTTCCCGATATCCAATAACTAAGAAAAAAAAAACCCAAAACTTATTTTAGAGCCTGGAAAGATGGCTTAGCAGTTAAGAGCACTTCTTACTCTTGCAGAGGAACTGAGTTCAATTTCCAGCACCCAGATGGTGATTCAGAACTATTCATAGCTCTGTCCCATGGAACCTGAAACCTTCTTCTGATTTCTCTAGACACCAAGCACACACATAGTGAACATACATACATACTGGTAAAACATTAGTTGACACAAATAAATCCTTAAAATAATCTTAGCTTTACATTTTATGTGGCATTGGGTATTAAACTCAGAGTCTTGTATATGCTAAGAACATACTAGGCTGCTGTGTTACACCCCCTGACATATTTCGTTGTGTACTACACAGGGATGAATACAGTTTTAAATTGCAGGAACAATGTGAGCCAACACTGGGAGAGATGTTTTTGAGGACACGCACATCTCTTTGGCATGTCTTTGATCATACTATTCTGGTTTCCGTGCACCTCACCTCCTTGTAATGCTGGTCTTGGTTAAGGAAAAACAAACTCAGAAGAGTAATCTATCTAAAAAAACTTCCTTGCTGTAGGTGCAGTTATATTATGTAACAGCTGCAAAGGAGCACATTTCTCACTGGGGCTTCCTAATTAGTAGGTGTGAACAGTTTATCTGTAGCAACCTGTTTAGTTACCAAACCAACCTAATTAGTAGACGTTATCCAATATGCAGTGTGGTTGTTTGTATTGAATTGATCACTGAAACTGAAAGGCATCGTCTCTGATGAACTTTAGCAAAGAAAATGATCGAGCTCAATAGGAATGCTCTGGATTTGGGTCACTTTTGATGCACAGAAGGCCTACTAATTTTCTCAAGTAAATGCCTCCAATACACAGTGACAAGTTGTACTGGAAGTTGGCAATTTTTCAGAGCTCAGTGCCAGGACTCCATTTATTCCCTCTCTTGGGAGTGAACAGCTGCTTCAGTGAGATGAGGCCTGGCTATTCCTATTAATAACAGAGGAGTTGGATATTTCATGGAGAGAAAAGTGGATAGAAATGATCTCTAGTCTGCCTTCTGCGATCCCTAACATCCATGGTTATGCAAATAGATTCTATTCTCCTGTATACTAGGTAAATTGAGAAGAATGTGTTCAACAATGCATCGATTCTCTAAATACTGTGGCAGGCCCTGTAGCAGATGTTGGTGATACCATATAGTAAACAAGACTGACATATTGTCATCAAACATGGTCTACTGGGAAGGTGGGCACTAAAGACATAAATAAATACAAAAATGTGTTATCATTTAGTGCCATGAAAGATAAATACAGAGATTGTGACTGAAAACAGGCTCATGTGAACCTGGTAGAAAAGAAACATGTACCTGGGAAAACACTCTATTTGTTGCCTTCTTAAAGAGAATGGAGGGGAGGAAGGACAACAGAGGAGAACATGGAGTGAATATGACCAAAGTATATGATATCCGTGTATAAAAATCAACAAAGCAATCATTTGATGAATTAAAATACTCTAAGAATTTTACATAAGGCAACATAAGGATCGATGCGATTTCTTGCCTGACATACATAAGATACCAAGGTCTACCCACAGCCCTTCAAAAGGAAATGACAATGAATCAAAAGATGCAGTTGGTCAGTGGGTCTTAATCCTCCAAGATTTGTCAATTTCTATTGAGTTCAGTAAGAAAAGCACACAGTGCATAATGAACTAGAGGGGAAAAATGGATTGGTTTTGCCTGGGATAGAGGAGAATGGGCACACTTAGAGAAAAGTTATATCTTCGAGGTGTTATCAGAAGGATAGCCAGTGAACTTGCGTAGCAACAAGAGGAAAGATGTTGAGGCCTATTTGAGAGAAATGACCAGCTGGCTTTCTTGAAGCCTTATCCTTTCTATAGAATCCTAGTGTGGAAAATAACTAAATTTGAGCCAGTCTGTTAGAATCACTAAAGAGATTGCATAATAAGGGAATGCTAGTATTTTTCTGTGGTTTCCATAGCAAAAGAACAACATGGTAAAAATAATGCAAATTTATTTCCTACATCTGTGAAAGTCACTGTGCTACAATCACAATTCTGGTAGGGCTATGAGGGAGAGTCTGTTTGCTATAGTTTCCAGATTCCAGAGCCTCATCACATTCCTTGGCTCATGGCTTCCCTCCTTCACCTTGAAAGCCACCACCACCCTAGTGACCTGATTTTCCTTTTATAGCCTTATTTATCTCTGATCACAACTAAAAAGTTCTTAAACCTTCAAGGGCTCCTATAATTTGATTGAACCTACCAGAAAAATCCAGATAAATTTGTCAGGATCCTGAAATTAAATATATGCAATGCATACATTTGTCATGTAAGATGAAAAAATTTAGCCTTGTGAAGAATGGAGATATGGACACATTTAGGTTTCATTACTCTGCCTACTAAGTTCCCTTTGTTTCCCATGCCTACCCCTCAGCATTTCTGGAAAAACATAGTCATTGAAAGACATTTTGAAATCACTGCTGTAAATTAATTGTGTTCGCTTATGTATTATTATAAATGTATGTTGGAAAGAAATCTTGGTGGCATTCAGTTGTGCCATAGTCTCAGTATTTAAAAATCACTTCTTCAAATAGATCCAGGGACATCCCTTCTTACACACTGAAGGCCTAAAATCAGCCATAGGCCTAAAATCAGCAATAGGCCTGTCATACATGTATACTAACACCAAGTCTTGTTTCTCTGTGGAAAAACATTGAAACAGATGGCTATAAGCTATTGTAAACAGGCAGCGTTTGTGGATTTACCAGCCTGAGTAGTCATAGACCTTGTAAATAGGTAGCCTTAGTGGATAGTACCAACTTAAATAAGGACAAGTGAATCATAGGCAGAGTCATAGTGATCTGTCCCCTGAACCTTCACCCAGCCAACACCCTGTTCTGAAAGATATCTGTACTCCCCCTGAACACTCATGCCACAGTGTCATCCCCTTCCCCACATCCTGCCTTTCTGTGTTTATAACCCCTGTGTGAATGAATTACAATTTGAAAAAAATAAATAAATTATTTTAAAAAAGAAAATATGATTATAATTTAAAAAATAAAAAAGAAAGCAAGAAGAAAAACCAAATAGAACTGCCATGATTAATGTGTGTTTCAGTAGTTTCCACTATTAAGTATTTCCCTAGCAACCTATGTTTCTTTATCTGTGCCCCTAGTTGCAACTCCTCCTCCTCCTCCTCCTCCTCCTCCTCCTCCTCCTCCTCCTCCTCCTTCATTTTCTCCTCTCTCTCTCTCTCTCTCTCTCTCTCTCTCTCTCTCTCTCTCTCCCTCTCTGTGTGTGTAGAAAGTTGCAAAATGCTCAACCAGGTGAAGCTAGGATGCAAGGCATCTTTTATTCATCCACCAACTATTTGCTTTTGAACCAAGCCACAATGTTAAGTTTTGAGGGAAGCTGCATTAATATATTCTTAAAACATAGCATTGTTTCCCAGTGATAAAGATGGATACTAGAAAAATTAAAATACAGAGCACATGTTTTAAAAATAAGAGCTGGAATTGGAAATTCTTCTGTGCACCAATGAGAACCTGTAGTCCTAGAGGGTCTTCTCAGCCATGGCAGGGGGACATTGGGCTGTAAAAAAAGAGGCACAGCCCATACTGAGCTTATGCATATAATTACATGCACATAATGTGTTTTCTTCAAATCTACCTCTATTTATTTCCCTCAACATCCTTCCCTATTCTCCCCACAATTTTTCTTTCCAATTTTATGCACTCTTGAAGGAAAACTGAGTCCATTTAATGCTGCCTGTATGGTCATAGGACGGTATACTATAACTTGACCACATCCCTGTAGGGAACCTACTCTGCCTCCCCAGTACTTCTCAGCTGCCAACAACTCCTCAACTAGGGGTGGGACTTTATGAGCCTCTCCTACATCCATACTGGGATCTTGGCTGTGTTGATTGTGTGTACATAGTCACAGCTGCTGTGAGTTCATGTGTGTAGTACCTGTATCATGTTTGCCAATTACTGTTTCAATCTTTGGCTCTTACAATATTTCTGACTCTTCTTCTAGAAGGCTTCCCAAATCTTGAAGAAATATTATACAGAGGTCCTGCTAGAGCTTAGCAGTAAAAAACAAAACAAAACTTATTCTTTGTATATTGAGCAGTTGAAAGCCTCTATATTAATCACCACCTGTTGCAGGAAAAAAAGCATCTATGGTGGGAGGTGGGGGAATTCCCTTAATCTATGAGTATAAATATAAGAACTTTATTACTTTGTACATTTAGCAGAATAATAGCGCTATGTTCTTCTCTAGGCCCTATGACCTAACTAGACATGGGTATTTGGTGCAATTAATAGTATTAGGCATGAGTTCTACCTTGTGAAATAGGTCTTATATATATTAGCTAGTAGCAACAAAATTTCATCAATTTGATTTTTCCATGTTTTGTGACTCAAGTACATGGTGTCTTTACAAATAAGGTTTTAACATCTTGTTATGAAGGATAACAAAGAACAATAGCCTGTAATGTTTGGATGGTGGGAGGTGTCTATGGGAACGACTTGAAAACAGATGACTTATATTTGGCAGTAGGCTGTTTATATGGTGATGTATGGTATCTGGAAGAGACAGTATCATCTCATTCATCATGGGTAACTTCATGTAAGCCCATATACTTCTATAGAATTAGGCTTCCATATGGCCTTTTCCTCCATTCATACCACCTATTTTCCATCCAGTTTCCCTTGAAATATTTTACATGGCTCTTTACTGGTTTTCTGACTTCCATGGATACTCCAATTTAAACACACATATCAAAAGACCCAAAGCTAACATCTCCATATGAAACAGAACATGCTGCATTTGGTTTTTTTTTTTGGGGGGGGGAGGTGTCTGAGTTATGTTACTCAGTATAGTATTTCTATTTCCAACCATCTACCTCAAAATTTCATAGTTTTATTTTCTCTACAGTTCAATAGAATTTTGTCACTCAGTTGTTAGTTGATGAACATTTAGATTGTTTACATTTCCTGGCTACTGTGAATAGAGTGGCAATGAATGTGGCTAAGCAGCTATCTGAGGAGTGGGATGTCAAGCACCTATTTCTGTAGTAGGATGTAGTCTTTTGTGAATAAGCTCAGGAGTGATATAGCTGGATTATGTGGCAGATCCATTTCTAGATTTCTTTTTTAGAAACCTACACACTGGTTCCTAGAGTGATTATACCAATTTGCACTCTTACCATAAGTGATTAAGTATTCTTCTTCCAACAGCCACATCAGCATTTGTTGTCATTTTATCTTAGCAATTCTGACCAGGGTATAAAATAAACTCTTAAAGTAGCTTTAATTTGCATTTCCCTAATGGCTAAGGATGTTCAACCTTTCATAAATGTTATCTTTTAAAAAATACTTTTTTATGATTTGACTATTTCATACATGTATATAATGTATTTTAATCAAGTCTATTTCCTCTCCTCCAACTTCTCCTACCCTACTGCTATTATTCTCTCCCAAATTTATGTGTGTGTGTGTGTGTGTGTGTTTTTTTAATCACAGACTTCACTTGGTGTTTCCAGTATGTGTATGGGTGTAAGGGCCATCTACTAGAGCATGGATAACCTCTCTATAGCCACATTCTTAAAGAAAACCAACTTCTCCTCACCTAGAAGCCATTAAATTGCCATAACTCTCAGCTATGGGTGGCACTTTATGATAAAATATTTCTCAACCATTTGTATTTTTTCTTTGTGAAGTGCCCAAATTTTTAATTGTATTGTTTGCTTTCTTTGTGTTTCATTGTTTTTTGTTTGTTTGTTTAGCTCTTTGTATTTTCTGGATAGTAACCCTCTGTCAGGTGTAAAGAAGTTCCCCATTATTCTGGCTACCTCTTCATTCTAATTGTGGTGTCCTTTCCTTTGCAGAAACTTTTCAATTTCCTGAAGTTCCGTTTGTCAATTGTTGGTCTTCAGGTCTGTGCTACCTGAGTTATGTTCACAATGGCCTTTCTTGTGCTAATAAACTCAAGCATCTTCCCTATTTTCTCATATGTCAAATACATGTTTCAGGTCTTATGTTGAGGTTTTTGATTCACTTGAAGGTGAGTTTTGTTTAGGGTGAGAAATAAAAATCTAGTTTATTTTCTCTACATGTAGTTGTCCTGTTTGACTAACATTTGTAAAAGATACAAACTTTTCTTCAATGTATGTTTTTGGTCTCTTTGTTAAAATTAAGGGTTATGTGGCAGTGTGAGTTTCTATGTGGATCTTCAATTTCATTCCATCTATCATGTGTCGCTTTTTAGAGCAATACCAAACCGTTTTTATTACTATAGCTCTGTAGTATAACTGAAATAATGTATGATGGTGCCGTTGTACTGTTTTTATTTCTCAGAACGTTTTTTGGACTATCCAGGATGTTTTGAATTTCCCCATAAGTTTCAAGATCATTTTTCAATTTCTATAGGCTTACATGAGAGGTTTTGTGGGGATTTCATTGAATTTGTAGATTCTTTTGTTGAGATAGTAATTTTCACAATTTTAACCATTCTGATTTTCAAATTTAGTGTGCAAAATACTGAGTACGTTTATGGCATTTTCACCAACTCTTGTGCCATATCTTCTTAGTCTCCCTTTTTTCTTTAAGATAGAGTACCATATATCATAGATTGTTTTAGAACTTTATGTGTTGTCAACAACGGCTTTGAATTTCTCATCCACATGCTTCTACCTCCTTAGCATTATGTATGTAAGACTGAATCTGATTTAAGCACCATTGGTGTATGTATGTGCGTGCGTGCGTGCGTGCGTGCGTGCCTGTGTGTGTGTGTGTGTGTGTGTGTGTGTGTGAGAGAGAGAGAGAGAGAGAGAGAGAGAGAGAGAGAGAGAGAGAGAGAGATCCAGGACTTTTTATGCTAGACAAGCAACCTATAAGCTCAACTACAGTTCCAGTCTCTCTCTTTCCCCACTTTCTGGTCCCTATCCCCTATTTCCTCCTTGGGCTTCTCCTTCCTGCTTTCATATTGCATGTGTACATGTATTCCATTGGCCTCTGTTTCCACCCCTCTCATCCAAAGGTCTGTTATTCACTTCTTATGTTCCTCTTCATAATTTCATGACCTTCAATGTCCCAAACATATGTATACAATTCAAAATCTGATATATGTTCAAAGTCAAGCATTATTAAATATTTAGTGAAGATTTGAATATGGAACCAAAGGTGGAAAACATTTAGATGTTTTCCTTCCTGTTATTGAGAATCTGTACACTAGGAGAGACATGTCAATTATCCAAAGGATCTACCAGGATGGAAAGAAGTGTGGATCATAGTATGTATCATTGGAAGATTTATACTACAGAGATCCTAAGAATACAAAGGGAGTGACAGTCAGTCAAGAACTTTATTTTGTTAATAGGCCCAGCATTTGATAGAGGGTGGCTATCAACAATAGACCACACATCTTTATGGCTCTGTGTTGAAAACATATGAGTCCCTTGTCCTTAGATCAAGTTCAGAGTAAAACATGAAAACATAAAGAGGTGGAAATCCTGAACTGTGTTTAATCCTAAAATAAAGTGAAAAAAAATCCACTTAAACTTAGGAGTTGCCTAAATTTTGTCTTCTGCTTTCTGGTGAAAAGTGGTCTCTAAGTAGTGATTGAATTATGTTCTAAAAGAGCAAAATTATATGCTTACAGATTTGAGAACGAAGGGTATTGAGATTCATACCTCATTTGCTGTGTTTAGAAGTGTAGATTAGGTTCTATGTAAATGTACTATCTTCATCCAGCTGTGCTTCCAGGAGAGATTTGACCAATTGAGTACTTTATAAAGAAGTGGAATTTACTTACAGTTCTGGCAATTAGGGCGTCGAAGATTGGGGGCTTTATCTTCTAATTATAACATAAAATAATGCATCACATGGAAAGACAGAAGGAAGAAAAGAGGACTGAATGCCTCTATCTTGTAGTTCTTGGTCTTAAGATATCTAGTATACATATCCCATATGGCCTTAATTTATAGACAGTGGTTGTACCTCCTGACTGACTCACTTCTTAAAGGCCTCATTTTAAAAAAAAATCAATAATTTCTTTCTTTCTTTCTTTCTTTCTTTCTTTCTTTCTTTCTTTCTTTCTTCATTTTATAGCCCTATCGTGGTCCCTATCACTCCTCTCCTCCCAATCCCATCCTCACAAATCCCTCCCCCCTCCTCTTCTCCTCAGGGAAGGGGAAGACCCCCCATGGTTACCACCCTACCCTGGGACAGCTAGTCCCAGGAGGACTAGGTACAACTTCTCTCACTGAAGCCCAACCAGGCAGTCTAGGTATAGGAAGAGGATCCCATGGCAGACAACAGAATCAGAGACAGTCTCTGATCCAATTGTTAGAGGACCCACAAGAAGACCAAGCAGAATAACTGCCACAAATGTATAGGGGGCCTAGGTCCAGCCCATGAATGGAATTTGGTTTGTAGTTCAGTCTCTGTGAGCTCCCATCGGCCCATGTTAGTTGTCCGTGTGGGTCTTTTTGTGTCCTTGACTCCTCTGGCTCACTCACTTCTATCCCCAGCTCTTTAGCAGTACTCCTCAAGCTCTGTCTGATGTTTGGCTCTAGGTCTCTGGATCTGTTTCTATCCCCTGTTAAAACTGTGGAAAATTGGCAAGTGAATTTCAGCCTAAGTTTTTGAGGCACATTCAGAACATTGTAGCTCAATGGCTGAATGAGCTTTCAGTGGTGACAAAAAGGAGAACACATATGATCTGCTTTATAGAAATAAGCTCATATAGCTGTCTGAAAACTTTCTCAAAAGGTATGAATAAGGCAGAGAAATAATAGCAGACTGTTCTACCTGAGAGAGAGGAGGATGGGCTACATTAAGAGCACCAAGAGAATTTAAAAATACTGGAATTTTTCTATGGTTTGACATAGGAGAAACAATTGTTCTACTTTCAACTTCCAAGGAAAAGGAAAACTTTTTATAAAATACTGGTCATATTTAGAACAATGAATTTGGACTCATCTGCATACAAAGGCTTACTAAGGTGCATACATGAATAAGGAAGGGTAGTAGAGATTGGCAATGAGATGAATTCATGTCCTACCATGCAGCCCCACACCTTCAGATCCTGTGAGAATGTACAATCAAAGCTGAGTCTTTTCAAAGCAATTTTTATTATGTTGACTATCAGCAAAAATTTCAATAATTTTAAAAAATAGTGTGTGTGTGTGTGTGTGTGTGTGTGTGTGTGTGTGTGTGTGTAGGCAAAGGGAATGGTGTCTGTGAGCTAATTTGACCTATGAGCTAGTGTGACTTTTTGATCACTAGTCAGAATTTGTTTAGCATTATACAACTAGTAAGCAGAATGAGGTGTGTGTGTGTGTGTGTGTTTAAAAAACTAATATACTTTGTAAACTTGTAAGAATATAGTTATATATCATAGCTATATATTTTTATAGATTTTACATATTTTATTCATACATATTATCATGTATTGTGTAGGATAAGTCATTAAAATGCATTCTTCTAATATTTCAGACTTTCTCATCACCTCACCAAGTCACTTTCCCCTCCTCTTATACTCTGAGTGGATGGGACCCCACAGGGTATTCTCCGACCCTGGCACCTCAATTTTCTGCCAGATTAGACACATCCTCTCCTACTAAGGCCAGCCCATCAATATTGAGCTGCTTGTCTGCTACATATTTCTGTTGGTCTTCCTGTGTAGTTCACATGTACTTCTGGCCTTTTGATCTTTCCCCAACTCTTCCAGAAGTGTCCCGATCTCCCTCTAATGTTTGGCTATGGGTATCTGCTTCTTTTGTTTCTGTCTGATGCTGGGTATAGCCATTCACAGGACAGTCATACTAGGTTCCTGTCTGCAAGCATAACAGAGTATCATTTATAATGTCACAGATTTGTGTTTGCCCATGGGGTGGGTTTCAAGTTGAGCTAGATATTTGTTGGCTTTTCCTTTAGTCTCTGTTCCATCCTTGCATTACTTTTAGAAGGGACAAATTTTGGATAGAAAGTTTAGTGGGAGAAAGGTGTGTGGGAAAGTTTATTCCCACAGATGATCCTGGCTACAGGAGGTGGCCTCTAGAGGTTCCAGGTCCCTCCTGTTAGGCACATCAGTTAAGGTCACCTGCACTGACTCCTTGGAGCCTCCACTAATCCTAGTCTCTGGACTTCGTAGAAATCCCCCCACACACACACACATACACTCCACCACCAAAGGCAGGTACAAATTTCCATTCATTCTCTGGATCCACTGGGCCTCTCTTCTGGTCCAGCTTCCCAATCCCCTCTTACCCTTATCCCCAACTTCTCTCCCTCTATCTGCCTCCTATGAACTGTTCTTGAATTTAATTTGCAAGAATGTTATTGATTATTTTTGCATCTTTTTTTTTTTTTAGTCTTTGTGTGGTTTAAGTATCAGGGTAAGTATGGCCTCATAGATTGAAGTAGTTATTGTTTCTATTTTGTGGAATAGTTTGAGGAGTATTGGCATTAGGTTTTCTTTGAATGTGTGGTAGAATTCTGAATTAAAACTGTCTGGCCTTAGGCTTTTTAGTTTGGTTGGTAGCCTTTAACGCCTCTTTCTATTTCCTTAGGAGTTATGGGTCTGTTCAAATAGTTTATTTGCTCTTGATTTAATTTTGGTATGTGTTTTCTGTCTAGATGTTCATCCATTTTGTGTAGATTTTCCCATTTTATTGGAGTACAGGCTTTTGAAGTAAGACCTAATGTTTTTGTTTTGTTTGGTTTTGGTTTTTGTTTTGTGTTTTTATTTCCTCACTTTCTGTTGTCATGTCTCCCTTTTCATTTCTGATTTTGTTAATTTGGATGCTGTCTCTGTGCCTTTTCCTTAGTTTAGCTAAGGGTTTGTCTATCTTGTTGATTTTCTCAAAGAACTAGATCTTGGTTTTGTTGATTCTTTTTATTGTTATGTTTGTTTCTATTTGATTAATTTCAGCTGACCCGACCCTAGTTATTCGTGGAGGCGAGGAGGACCACCACCTGAAAAAAGAACGGGCGAGAGAGAAGAAAGGACTCAAGGAAGCAACTGCTTGTCAAGAGCCGTGTATTTGAACGTGAAATGCTTTTTTATAGTATGCTTTACAAGGGGAGGAGGTAAGAGGGGCCAGGTGGTGGAAAAGTACAGAATCTTCATGGCCTGTGCCCTGAAACATTTCATGGTCTACACGGTACACTGCCTTGAATTATGATCTACCTGCTATTCTTCAGAAGATATGGTACACTGCTTTGAGTCTATCTGCAGCTGCCAGGCAGGATCTTGCAGTTGCCAAGCTTCAGGGGACATTGTGCAGGTGGGGAAAGGTAGGGGGTGAGAGTAAGGGCGAGGGTCCTGGCTTCTGGCATCAGCCCTGATTTTTATTATTATTTCCTGCCATCATGAGTGTGTTTGCTTCTTTTTGTTCTAGAGCTTTTAAGTGTGCTATTAAGTATGAGATTTCTCCAATTATGAAGGCATTTAGTACTATGAATTTTCCTTCTTACCATTGCTTTAATTGTGACCCATAAGTTTAGATATGTTGTGTCATCTTTTTCCTGTTCTAGTTATCATTGAATAGAGAGTTGTTCATTCTCCATTCGTATGTGGACTGAGAAGCAGGCATATTTTTTTTTTATTTTGGAGTGAAAACTATAGGTATCTGTTAAATCCGTTTGGTTCATAACATCTTTTAGCTCCATTGTTTCTATATTTTCTCTTTTGATGACCTGTCGATTGGTAAGAGTAGGGTATTGAATTCCCCAACTATTATTATGTGGTGTTCAATGTGTGATTTGAGCTTTGTAAAGTTCCTTTGATGAATGTAGGTGCCCTTGCATTTGGGCCATAGTTGTTTAAGGTTGACAAGTTATCTTGGTGGATTTTTCCTTTGATGAGTATGAAGTTTCCTTCCAGATTTCTTTTGATATCTTTTGATTGAAATTCTATTTTATTAGATATTAGAATGGCTACTTCAGCTTCTTTCTTGAGTCTGTTTGCTTGGAGAAACCTTTTCCAGCCCTTTACTCAGAGGTAGTGTCTATGTTTGTTGCTGAGATGTGTTTTTTGTAAACAGGAGAATGATGCACCCTGGTTAAATATCCAATTTGTTAGCCTATGTATTTTTATTGGTGAAACTAGCCATTTGATGTTAAAAGAACAATGATTGTTAGTTCCTGTTATTTTGTTGTTGGAGGTGCTACTGAGTGTGTGTATGTGGTTCTCTTCTTTTGGGTTTGTTGTGAGATGATTAATTTCCTGTATTTTCTTGGGTGTAGTTACCCTCCTTGTGTTGGTGTTTTGCTTCTAGTGTCTACTGTAGGGCTGGATTATTAGAAAGATATTATTCAAATTTGGTTTTGTCATGGAATATCTTGGTTTTTCCATCTATGGTGATTTAGAGTTTTGCTGGATATAGTGGTGTGGTCTAACATCTGTGATCTCTTAGGATCTGCATGGAATCTGTTTAGGATCTTCTGGCTTTTAGCGTCTCGTTTGAGAAGTCAGGTATAATTAAAAGTCTGCCTTCATATATTACTTGGCCTTTTCCCCTCACAGCTTTTAATATTCTTTCTATGTTTTGTATATTTAGTGTTTTTATTACTATGTGGCAGAAGGATTTTTTTTTTCTGGCCCAATCTATTTGGTGTTCTGTAATCTTCTTGTACATTTATAGCATCTCTTTCTGTGGGTTACAGAAGTTTTCTTCTATGATTTTGTTGAAGATGTTTTCTGGTCCCTTAAACTGGGAATCTTCATTCTCTTCTACTCCTAATACTCTTAGATTTGGTCTTTTCATTATGTCCCATATTTCCCAGATATTTTCAGTTAGGAATTTTTTACACTTGGCATTTTCTTTGATTGATGTATCAATTTCTTCCACAGCATCTTCTATGCCTGAGATTCTCTCTTCTACTTCTTGTATTCTGTTGATGATGTGTATATCTGTAGCTCTTGTTCTCTTTTTTAGGTTTTACATCTCCAGGATTGTCTCCATTTGTGTTTTCTTTATTGATTCTATTTCCATTTTTAGGTCTTGGACCATTTTATTCATTTACTTCACCTGTTTGGTTATATTTTCCTGTATTTCGAGGGACTTATTTGTTTCCTCTTTGAGGGATTCTACTTGTTTGATTGGATTTTCTTGTATTTCTTTAAGGGAATTATTTACCTTGTTTTTAAAAGCCTCTATCTTCATGAGATAGAACTTAAGGTCACAGTCTTGCTCTTCAGGTGTGTTAAAACATCGAGGGCTTGCTATAGTAGGATTGCTGGGTTCTGATGGTGTCATATTATATTGGCTTCTGTTGATTATGTTTTTTGCTTGTCTTTCACGATCTAGTTGTCTCTGGTGTTGATTAGTGTGAGTATCCAGAGGTGGAATAGGCCTCTGGGAGTCAGATGGTGCTTTATATCTTGGGTTTTAGCAGGCCTCCTGGGAGGCAAGTAGAGCTGTGGGGTGTGACAGGGTGTCCTTATCTCCTACTGCTATCTGTGTGTATGCGTTTGTGTTTGTATGTGTGTGTGTGTTTGTGTAGGGTTAGAGCTTGCCTCTTGGGAGGTGGGCAGAGCTGTGGAGTGTGGCTCAGTGTATTGCTCTGAGACTGTGGCTGGTATAAGTGAGGACTGTAAGATGGAGCTCTGACTGGGCAGCATAGATCCCATGGCTGCTAGCCTTTCTGGGGTTCTCAGAAGTAGGGGCATTGTGGTAGGGAGGTGGAACTTTTAACCTATGTGTGTTGGGTTAGAGCCTGCCTCTTAGGAGGCTAGTACATCTGTGGGTTGGGGCATGGTGTTGTGCTCTGCAATTGCCACTGTGGCTGGCATAGACCAGAAGCTGTGCTTTTTCTTAAAGATGTGCAACAGGGACCTGGTGGGTATGTGTAATCCCAGCAACCAAGAAGCAGAGTCAGGTGGTTCTCTGTGAATTTGAGGACTGTCTGATCTGCAGAGCAAGTTCCAGGACAGCAAGGGCTACACAGAGAAACCCTGTCTTGGAAAACAAAACAACAAAAAGATGTGCTACGTGCACTTTTACAGAAGCTTATAGTTTAACCTGATAGTGGCAACAATCTTTAAATATTCAGTATATGTTTTTTACATGGGGTTGAGTGCCTTACCGTGAAGCTATTTATATTATCACCTGCCCTTGAAACAATGAACACTTTGTTTTATTTTGTTAGAATTATTGTCATGGTAGTGTTTGCTATTGTGTGTCTGCGTATGTTATGCATATGAGTGTGAGAGAGTGAAATGTCAGAAATTATATTTTATACATAGAATACAAACTCAAAATAGTCTAACTTTTATTCTACTGGATGATTAAAGTATAAATACTTATATATCAATTATATATGTACTTGGCATATATATGAAATTGTTTCTAATTCATTAAGCTAACTGTATTGAGGGACTAAATCTACTGTGTTCTAAATAAACCTGTATCACTTAAGATATTGGAAGCAAAGAAGAATTTTAATTGCCAAGTTCCTAAGAAATTTAAACCAATTAAAAATCCTTATGAAGCTTGACTGTACACTTTGTTCTGTGAAATGGAAATAAAATATATAGCGACCTTGATTATTTATGCATTCACAACTTGAATGTATTCCCCTAAAGGCTTCCTCAGTTATTGGCTGCCTCTGGGGTCCCTTTATTTATGTAGGTTCCCTGTTTCATAAAAACTGTTTACATCTGATACCAACTTTCCATTTGATACAAATGTACATACATATGCATGTGTGTGTGCATGCACATACATATATACACACAGTCATACCCCTACACATGTATGTGGAAAGAGAGAGACAGAGAGACAGAAAGACAGAGACAGACAGAGAGAGAGACAGAGAGAGAGAGAGGGAGAGAGAGGGGGAGAGAGAGAGAGAGACAGAGAGAGACAGAGACAGAGAGAGAGAGAGAGAGAGAGAGAGAGAGAGAGAGAGAGAGAGAGAGAGGGAGACTAACAGGACAATCTGGAATAATTACTGTATATATAAATACTGTATATGTCCAACCTAGTTGGGACCTGGTTTGTGAAATTCTTCTGCATGTAAAGCATATTATTAATTGCATGCTATCTCTCTAATCATGAAAATATTAAATAAATAAATGTTAAACATCTTTTTAGAGGAACTATTGAAAACTATTTTCAAACCTAGGTGCACTCTGTCTTCATATAAAGTCATACATTAGGATTGGAAGGAATTACACTTCAATTGTTTCCATGTATTTTGCTAGGAGCAACTAACGTCACCTTGATAAATAGTTGTGATGATTGAAGCCAGAAGACAAAAAGTAAACGACCAGTGACTAAAATTTAGGGCTTATCCTTTTACTAATATCAAGTACTAACCATCAATGATTAGATACATTTATATTTCTTGAATATTGTTCTAAATCA
Organism: Grammomys surdaster; assembly: GCF_004785775.1. NCBI lineage: Eukaryota > Metazoa > Chordata > Mammalia > Rodentia > Muridae > Grammomys > Grammomys surdaster. The sequence continues at coordinate 510,111 of NW_021604667.1, read as the reverse complement.
GTTTGTACATAGAACAACAAGAATTTGTTGTAATAACAAAGCATACTAACAGATTATATTCCTCATGTGAGGAGAAAATAAAATAAGTAGTCCTCATTCTCAGTTTCTTTGTCATATCCATGAGGAATGGTGGTTATATATAAGCCCAGACAAACATTAACCTCTGGGCCATGACCTGAACTTCATTGTATTGAATGGAGAGGGAAATGAAAGACACTGAAGCCTAATGGTCTAAATCTGTCAGGAACAATACTGTTTCCACTGTGTTCAGCACTGACTTAAAGGTTAATAAATAGATACACTTTAGTCATCATTATTTCTGTTTTAAATCACATTGATCGGTACTTGAATTTTCAAAAGGACTACCATCTTTCAAATGGGGATTCAATGTCAGGTATAAGCAGGATTTGAGAAGCAGAGAAAAAAATGTAAGTAAAGGGAGCCTGCAGGCAACAACCAGGACAGGACTCAGGTGGGTGGTTTCAGAGTTGTTTGCAGGCAAATAGTCAAGATTTCTATACATTTCATTACCATTTCACAGAATAAAATGTACATTTCAAGGCTCATAAATATTTTTTAATTGAGTTAAATTTCCCAGGCACTGAGCAATTGAAAAACACTTCTCTGCTTCTAATATTTTAAATGTGACCATTTAAATATGAATGCAGTAGATTGAGTCTCAGGATCCCATTGACTTAATGTTAGAAGCAACCTCATATGTCATTTGCTATTATTTGCTTCTGTAATGAGTTTGAATTCTTCAGTCTTAGTAAAGGATATTGCCCTCTTTACTTTTTAAGTAGTAAGCAATACATTAATGTCATTATATACATTTTAGAAATGAAAAACAATAGTCCGAGTGCCAGCATCCTAAAGTCAAGAAGGCTCTTAATGACATGTTTTTTTCCCACTTATTTCTCCTCCTTCCAAGACACCCATTTCTACAATTATAATTAGAAGAATTCTATGTAGGTTTTCATTTAATATGTATTATACGGGTTTGTGCATTCCTGCATTATAATTATGTTAATTTAAGGATGAAGTTCTTTTGAAGGTTTGGCAGCTACCTCTTAAGTTTCTCCTCCCACTCAGAATTTGGAGATACACTTACCATTCTGTGGCTTTGGGTTTTGTTTTGCTTCAATCTGTATAAAGTTGAGAGGATAGATTTTTATTTTGCCTACTGGCTTTTATGCTACTTAGCTCAAGTCATCAGAGACAACTTTTAGCTTTGCATTTTGATCAGGCCCCTTTCACAGTGTTGTGTCACTGTAGTTGAATTTCAATGGCATCAATTTCAGCTACTAGATTAGAGATTTGTATTAGGGCATTTTAGAAATGCTGGTTTCCAGTTCTTTCCTTTTGGGTAACTGCCAGATAACACAGCTTTTACTGTAATAGGTCTGCACAGACTGCAGCTGGCATGCCACGTGGGGCTGGAGAATGGTGAATTCAATCACTTTTCTCCATCCCTTTGATTATCACAGAAAGAGCTTGTCCTGGGGAGTTATCAGCAAATTCTGGCAAGGAATTAGACAGGACAAGAATCAGGGAGATAGCTGTCTGTGGGCTGTAGGGTGAGGAAGTACCTTAGCATTAGGACAAGAGCAGTGGGTGAGATTGAAAAAGAGAAAATAGGAGGGTGATACCATATTTATGGAAAGAGTTGAACAGATTTTAGAAAGGATTTAGTGTTCATTTAAAAATACAGATTTTGTCATTGTTTCTCAGTCTCCTATTTAAATTTGGTAACAGCCTTGTGCTGTGTTCCTCCCTCTGCTCACTGCATTTTCCTTCTCACAAACCATCCACTGCCTTTTCGGGGAGAAGAAATGTATTGTCTTCCTCTTCCACCACCACCAGTACTGTACCCTGAACCCTGAAATCTGAAAACTGAAGTCTGTATTGGCTAAGCAAGTACTCCTCTACTGAGCTAAATCTCTAGGAAGTCATATTGGTATTTCCGAATGTCATACTCTGACTTTTTCAAACTTCATGCTTGAGATAAATTGTGTGTTTTGTTTAAGTAGGTTTTTCCATTTCATTTAAATGGTAGTTGGTTGACAGTAACAGCCTTGGAGAATGGTGGCAAGAGGAGGTGAGTGCCTTTAGTAGCAACACAGCACTGAAGTTGGGCTGCTGGGATAGGATGCCAGGGGACAGCCATATAATAACAAGCAAGGAGACAAGCACTATTGAGTTACTTTCCCTATAATTGTGACAAAATGCCTGAAATTGACAGCTTGAGGAATGGGGAGATTCATTGTCATTTTGGGATATACATGGTTTTGAAAGGTTTAGTCTATATTTACCTGTTCCCATGCTCTTAGGCAGAACATCATTAACATGGGAATATGAGTTAAACAAGCTGATCTACCTCATGGACAATGGCAAGTGAAGAGAAGGAGAAGGGTGAGAGATGGAAGGACAGAGGGAAGAGATACAACCATTTGTTTGTTTTCATAGTGTGTTTGGGTAGAAAAAGAAGCTTCTACAATGCATGTAATATTCGGCCGATTCCCAAGAGAAGGCCCTGTGCTACCCACTTTATCAGTGGTTGCAGTGTCTGCAGTAGTTAAGACTCTGAGATTTATATCCTCACCCCTTGGTTTATAGCCAGATTCTTGGATATAGTACTTCATTGTTTGGGGGTCTATATTTCTCATCTGAGGAACAGGAATAATAATACTTAATTGTATATAATCTCCGTAGTAGGTTAGTCTTAGAGAGAGGGGGAGGTCAGCAGGAAGGGAGGAAGGGAGGGAGGGAGGGAGGGAGGGAGGGAGAGAGAGAGAGAGAGAGAGAGAGAGAGAGAGAGAGAGAGAGAGAGAGA
>NW_021604667.1:411856-507268 GCF_004785775.1 Grammomys surdaster | reverse complement strand
AGAGAGAGAGAGAGAGAGAGAGAGAGAGAGAGAGAGAGAGAGAGAGAATAAACCAGTACACCAGTAATCAGCTTCCTTCACTGTTTCTGTTTCTGCTACTGCCCTGGCTTTCCTCAATAATGAACTATGACTTGGAAGTATAAGATGAAATAAACTCATCATTTCCAAGTATCTTCTAGTCAGTTCTTTTTTCACAGCTACAGAAAGTAAATTAGAACATAAGAATAAAGGAGGACAATGCTTATAAAACACATCAAACAATGCCTAGCATATGCTGTGGATAAGGTAGCTGGAGGAATGATCATTGCCATTACTATAATGTTTATTGTAATTCCAGCATAGATTCTATCTTTTCAGTTCCATAGGACAAATGATTGCGTATATATCCATAGAAATGGATACTTCAGCCTCTATATGAAGTTAGAAAGAGACTTAAATGATCACTTAGAACAGATTCTTCAAAGAGGTTTGTGTATCAAGTCCTATAAGCTTGCTAACATAGAGCTAATACACTGAGGTCCAGGTGCATGTTTCACTAGTGTTATAGCATGATATAGATAAGGTTATTAGCTTTTTTTTCCAGAAAGAAAATATTTACCAAAGCTTACATTACATTAATACTATGCTTGAGGCACTCTTTGGCAGGAGAGCAGTGCAGCATGAAGCAGGCAAATATTTAGTATCTCATGAAAATCATTGCTGAAGAAAACCCACCTGTCTATGTGTGACCAGTTGAACTCATTGATTCAGTGTCTACAGAAACTTATGCGTATGAGCAATTGATGCAGATTTATCTAAGGTGGTGGGGTGGGAGGGAACTCTGGAGATAAGCCTCCATAAACAGCATTTGCCCACAAACTCTTGGTTCATCACTACTCTGTTTAACAATGAATACTTTTTTTGAAAGAATGATTGTCTAACATGAATATGTAATGGAATGGTAATACAATAGCAAAGAATTGCATTGCTGAGATTTATGTGATAGACCTGTTGCCCATGGGCTGTGGATACATTGAAGAAGTTATTTGACCTCTGTGAACCTCATTTACTCATATATAAACTAGTAATGATAACAACTATTTTATAGGATCATTGCGAACATTAAACAAAAAGAGGTGCCTAAACTGCCTTTGACCATGTATGTAGCACATGAAGAGTATTTTGTGTTGTACTTATGATAATAATATGATTACTCTTTGTGTTTCTTCTTTGTGTGTGGTGCTATGTGTATTAGCATGTTTCTCTATGTATGTGTATGTATATGAGGATGCATGCAGGTGTGAGTATGTGTGTAAGGGCCTGATATTGATATTGGGTATCTTCTTTAAATTCTCTTTTTTTTGGGACAAGATCTGTCACTAGATGTGGAGCTGACAATTTGGCTGAGTTGGATAGCCAGTAGCCTACAGGAGTCTGCCTGCCTTTGCCTCTCTAGCACTAAAATTTTAGCCACACCACCAATTCAGGGTTTTCGTGTGAATGCCTCAGATCCAAATTCAGGTATTTATGCATGCACAGGACACATTTGACTGATTGAGCCATTTTTAAAGCCCCATTTTGACTACTTTTAATCAAAATGTTTGAGGTTATTGTTATTTACTTTAAATTATTGTTAAGTAGGAGAAATGAAAATTTTAGAAAGTAGTTATGAAGTCTTCTTATACTATAGACTAATTAGAAAAGTATGCAGGGATAATTTAGAGGCTTATGAGGGGATGCTGACCATAATTAATTAAAACATTACTTCTGCAAACTATATGGTACCATGGTGTCCTCAAGTGTTAACTAAATATTTCCAATGATGTGTCAAATTGTATACAAGCAGAGCCTCACCCCATATGTTTTAGTGCTCTCTCTCTCTCTCTCTCTCTCTCTCTCTCTTAATTCATCTTTGGTTAAAGAACTATTTTTCATCTATTGTGAATATGCCACTAATTTTTTTTAGAAAACTAGTCCTTATACAAATTCTTTTTCAAGTACAAGTGCTTATGTTGAGAATTGCACCATGTCTGCCATCATCCTTTTTCCCTGCCAACATCTTTTTCTACATTGTGTGTGAGAAACACATCATCTGTAGTTTTGCTTGAATTTATCACATTTGAGCAGGTAGTATAATGTACTATGTAAAATTAATATGAAAATATATATTCAACATGTAATTAATTTTGTAGTAGAAATGTCCATGGAATATTTATAAGTTGCTGTGTTCTGGGACCCTGACCTCATAGCTGGTATGCAAATCTAACACTGAAAAACCCATCATGGGGTAACTGGATGTACCTGTACATTGTACAGATGAGTAAAAATGCACATACAGCTTGTACTTTATGATAAGCTAAGAAAAGACTGCAGATAAGAAAACATGCTACCTAAATGGAGCTTTGAAATGAGTGAACACTTTAGCATCCTTGGACTCTTATTTCAATGTTAACTACCTCTATAAAGCAGACATATCTACAAAATATATAGATACTGAAGGATAAAATCATTAGGGTAACTTTTGATTATCAATAAAGAAATTACATCATCTCCTATTAAGGACACCTTGGTTTTAATGAATCTGCTGCTTGACCAGAGAGACAATGGGCTGTAAGTCTCCCTGTTGATTTTGTGAAGATTGATTTCTGCTGTGTTTTTCTGTGTAAGCACCTGCCTGTTTGGACCTGTGCTCCCTCTCCTGAACCTTTAAATCAGTAGAACATGGTTTTGTTAGAAAATGTTTCCTGCTATTGAATCTCCCCCTATGCTGAAGCATTGACCTCTGCTGTTTGCCTGCTGACTGGCTCTTTGGGATACTTACCACTCTTACCAAGATTACCGTTTGTGATTACTGCTAAGTGGCTCACTGATGGTCTGACTTTCTCAAGGAAGTCTTTATGTCTCAATATTAGACATGTGCAGTTATCCAATGCCCATCACTTCTGAGAAGGGACCCCATGCCCGTCTGTGATTTTGGCAGCAGCAACTTCTCATCCTAACAGATGCAGATCTTTGGCACTCATGTTTGACATTGGCTTCAAAGGCTGGGTTATTGATTGTGCAGTCTGCTATAGTCCCAAATTAATATAATTTTTTAACCAATGGGGCATATAAAGAAGAAACCGAAGATGATTTATAACACGAAACTTCAGAAATACTTGCTGCTAACATTTTATGTTCCTTTAAATTATATCAAAGCTAATCATTTCTTACTGCCTTCAATATTGACATTTTTTTGATTTTTTTGAGACAGGGTTTCTCTGTATAGCGTTGGCTGTCCTGGAACTCACTCTGTAGACCAGGCTGGCCTCAAACTCAGAAATCCGCCTGCGTCTGCATCCCGAGTGCTGAGATTAAAGGCATGCACCACCACTGCCCGGCTCAATATTGACATTCTTATTGCAAGCAACCATTATTATCTCATTGTGTTTGTGTGTATATGTGTGTGAGTGCATGTGAGTGCTTGTGTGTGTGTGTGTGTGTGTGTGTGTGTGTGTGTATGTGAAGGTATTTGTGGAGAGAGACCAGAGGTGGAGGTGAGGTGTTTTGTTCTATCCATTCCCACTTTCTTCCCTTGTGACAGGGTTTCTTACTAAACCTGGAGTTAGAACAGCAACCAGAAACCACCATTGACTCTTCTATCTCTGCTGTCCATGCCTCTGGGGTTAGAGTTGCTGAGTTCCAAACTCAGATCTTGATGCTTGTGTAGTAAGTGCAGTTATCCTCTGAGCCATTACACCACCCACAGTTTTCTAAAAGAGTTTGGATCATATCACTAACATCCTAGGTGATCTACAGTCTATTCTGCCCCTCCACCCAGAATTCAGAATTATCTTTTAAATTTTTTTCATCACGTCTTATTATTTACCTAGTCAAACGAACCAATGTTTGTTTATCACAGTTCGAAAAACAACAACAAAACAATATTACAGTTTACATAGTCTATGAGTTACACTTGCTTTCTGGTTGCCCCTATTGTTCAATAGTTATTCTTTTCCTGCTCCATTTAAACCAAACTGGCCTCAGTAACTTCAGTGTGTTACTTCTCCAATGTGGAACGTTATGCCCCTATGTAGTTGGATTATTTTTGTCTCATTGGAGTATGTTCTTACACACTACTAATTCTTATATTAAAAAGAATAGCTTACCTCATAGTACCTGCTGCCTTATTTCTTCTATTTTCCTTTATAGCATGTTTCTTTACCTGAAAATATTGTTCATGTATTTAAAAATATCTAATTATTTATTGTGGATCTCTCCTAACAGATTGAATACTTCGTAATGATGGTGACCTTGTTTTGTTTGGTATTTAAAAAATTAATATCATTTAGCCCATGACAGTTTACTTAGTAAATATCATTTAAATAGAATATATATTATATTCTTTTAAAGAGTTTTTATTTATATATATGAGTACTGTATTTGAACGCATGCCTTCATGACAGAAGAGGGCATCAGATCCCATTACATATGGCTGTGAGCCACCATGTGGTTGCTGGGAATTGAACTTACGACCTGTGGAAGAGTAGCCAGTATTCTTAACCACTCACTGAGCCATCTTTCCAGATCCTGAAAATATAATATTCTATATGCTATTTGATAAATTATTTTAAACAATGATAGATATATTGATGAGATTCTTATATATCTATGTACTAGTTATTTTTCCCTTACCATGGAAAAACACCATGAGCAAGGCAACTTACAAAAGTTTATTTTGGCTTATATTTTCAGAGGGATACAAGTCCAACACAGTGAGGAATTGTGCAGGGAATGGTAGGCATGGCGACAGGAACAGGTTACTGAGAGCTTACATCATGAACCTGAAGCAGAGAGAGAGAGGGAAGTAAGTAGGGAGAGGCCTTAAGCTCTCAAAGTCCACTTCTAGTGATTGACCTCCTTCAGCAAGGCCACACTTCTTAAACCTCCCCAAACACCTCCACAAACTGGGGACCAAGTGTTCAAACACCCAAGACTGTTGGGTTAAAGTGGGGTTCCTGCATCTGCCCCAACACAGGGCTAGTGCTGCTTGGAGAGGCAGAGGCAGGAAGTTTGACTGTACTCACCCTATGCTGGCACAGGGTGGGTGTCTGACTATGGGAAAGCGCAGGGACAACGCTCCATGGGTGGGGGCTCTTGGACACCCAGGTACCTCTGGAAGCCTTGGAAGAGCCAAGAATGAAATGGGGGCCCATGGGCTAGACTGGCCCATGGCAGAAGGGGAGAGGGGGGAGAGCACTCTGGCTGAGTCCAGAGGGGAAAGTCCTTGGCTTGCGGAGATGGTTTGACTTGGTAGTGGGCTGCTGGCTTGGGTTGGTGGTCATTGTGGCTGGGAATGCAGAGAGGCCTTCAGCAGGAGATTAGATGGCAGCTCTGTAGGCAAAGGCGTGTTCCATTGTTCCCCATTGCTGCCATCCCGAAAAGAAACAGTCCATGATTTTAAGATGTTTATTGTCATGGCAGAAAGTAGGTGAGAAACCAAACTGCATCTTCATTCCTCAGGGCAGGCCTGAGGTTAAATACCTTTTGTAGGGAGGAGGGTCTGGGAAGGAAAGCTTAATTGACTAAGCCCTTCTGGCCTTTAGGAGGTCTTTAATATGGAGATCTGTCTTGAGGCTTGTGGTCACACCATCTACCTGTGGAGGGGCTAGTGGGGGTGTTGCCTTTATGTGACTGAAAGACACAAATCTATGGATGCCTCATGTCAGGAGCCTGGAGTCTGGGAGCATGGCAAAATGCCTAAGGTCCCTTGCAGGGGACCCTGTGGGGTCACCTGTGGGGTTACCAGGGTTACAAACCTAGCTCAAGGAGAAACCAGGCTGCCTTTCACAGTCCTACACAAGACTGTGGGGAATAGTTTTCATTCACGCAATCAAAATCTATAAAAACTAAAATACAAAATAAATTTTATGTTTGTCTATTTAAAACATTCTTAAATGGTGACCAATTATAACTCTTAGGGAGATAGATGATTTGCATAAAAAGCAATAAAATAATTTTAAAATGGCGTCTTGCCACCACACTTGAATTAAAAGAAATAGAATGGCAATAAAATGTTCAGGTGATCTTTCTCATATGTCAGAAGGACGCTACTAAAATGTAGATTCACACTGGTTTTGAGCAGTGATTGCTTTGGAAGGAAGGATTCTCATTAAGAGGAAGATGATATATGGTGCATTAGATTAAAATAGACATGTTACTTTACAATCATACTTCCTACTAGTAGGAGGTAACACTGCAAGTAAGAGAACAGCTGGCAGCTACTCTGAAGGGGTGTCATTGGAAACCAAACAGGTGCAACTAGTATATGCCTGAGTGGCGTGTTCTTATTATTTTACTTCATATAACTTGGTTTTCAAAACTCTTAGGTGTTAATATTTCTCTTGAACTTTATTATTCGCACCCTTCTTTCTCTAGAAGCTAAATTCTACATACTATTTGGTTCTTGATGTCTGGTTAGACAGGTTTCCAAGTTTCTAAATCTTTAATCTGTATTCTTTCTTTGAGTCTGCATGGGGAAAATGGGAGAAAGGTTCTATGCCATAACTAAAGTCTTAATGGGAAAACCTGTCATTGAATAAAATCCATGCAAGAAATAAATGTGATAAAATGTTTTGCCTAGATAAAAGCTTATAGTATCTTATCTTGGAGCTGTGCTGTCTTTGTTATGATGTGTTGTTTAATAACTGGACACACAAGTTTTTCTGCATACTCAAATATAGAGCATGCTTCAATAAATAAAATGTATAAATACTTTAAAAACTAACAGTTCAGTTTCCTGTCGACATGTTTATATTAGTAATATCATAGTAGCATTATTTAGTATAATTTTCTTTTATTTGCAGATTATTATCAATGTCTTCTTCATTCCTTTTAGAATTATTGGAAAGAGAGAAGAGTGGGAGGCAAGGGAGAGAGGAAAGGGGGAACAGAGAGATAAGAGAGAGCAGAGAGAGAGAGAGAGAGAGAGAGAGAGAGAGAGAGAGAGAGAACTAAATACTAGAAGTGAATAGAACGACGAAGATTTCGATTGAGATTTTGTTCCAGAACAATTGCTTAAATCTCCAAGGTTCTGATTAGTTACTAAGAACACTAAATATATTATTTTTCTTTATTTGCTTTATTTGTATATGTGTTTATTTCTGTGGGAGGGGGTGTTAGAGCACGTTTACCATCACACACATATGAAGATCAGAGGTCAAACTTGAGGTATCAATCCTTATAGTTCTACCTTCTTTGAGACAGACAAGGTTTCTTCTCTACTGTATAAGCCAGGTTAATGCCCTCAGACTTCTGGGAATTATGTCCACCTCCCACATTCTCACAGGGACCTGATGGCACTTGACCTTTACAATAATTCAGAGTTTCTGAACTCAGATCATTAGAGATTCATGGCAAGTGCTTACCTACTGAGCAATTTCCCCAGCCCCTTCTTTTTCATTTAAAGAAATTAATGTTGCTGGTCATAGTGGTGCATGCCTTTAATTCAAGTACTTGTGAGGCAGAAGCAGGTAGATCTCTCTGAGTTTGAGACTAACCTGTTTTAAATACTAAGTTAATGCCATCCTAGGCTACATAGCAAAACCTTATTTCAGAAAAAAAAAAAAACCTAAAAATGTATGGTACTCATTTTGAAAATTTTTGAAAGTGCAGAAGTGTTTAGGAAAATGGACCATAATCACTATAATCCTATACTCCTAAAAAGAGCTTGCTAGCATTTGATAGAGTTGAAAATATTTCTATTATATATAGATACATAGCTTTTATTCAAATTTATATCAAGCATTATCTGTATTATCAAAATTGTCTTACCTACCATGTTTAAAGACTATGTATAAATGTATCAGAGTTAGGAATTCTTCATTGAAAATTTAGTTTTGAAAATGTATCATTGTGATGGACTTTGCAATACACATATTTATATGTAAGAATTGATAAAAAACAAAGTTCAAAAATTCAAGTTAGAATTATGTATAATAAACATTACTGTAAATTTGATGTAGCAACCTCTCACACTTTGTTATATTTTTAAATCATGTTATATATGCATGAATTTATGTATATGTGTATACAGTAAGTTAATTCTCATCATTCCTGAATGTTACATATACAAATTCTCTTTCTATTATTTGTTTTAAAACTTTCAAATACGTTCTGTGCTTGCAGCCATTCACAGATACGTCTAAAATAGCATAACATTTAAACCTTGGAGTAGGTAACATAAACATTGCAGCTGAGGGGTAAATCAATCAATGTTCTGCCTTTTTATTTCAGCCTTATACAGTAAATAATATCCCTTTTGCAGCCTCTGGATTTAATATTTTTCTACAATGATTCATGGCTTAGCGTGTGTCATTTAGCATTTCTAAGCCAAAAGAATATTTTGTACATGCTCTGAGGAGAAAATATACACATTTATACAAATATATGTATATATTATATATGTATATTTACACATAGGCATATATACAAATATATATATTTGTATAGGTTACTTTTCTTATTGCTGTAACCAAATGCTTGAAAATGTCAACTTATGGGAGGAAGCATGAATTTGTCTCATGATTTGAGAGGATTAAGTCCACTGTGTGGTGAAGGCATGCAGCAGAGTTCGTGACAGTTCATGACAGTAGGAGCATACAGCTAGGTCCCCTCAAATATGGACAGAGGCTAGATAATCTGCTGCTCAGCTGGCTTTCTCTTTTCCTTATATACTGCTCATGACCCAAGTCCATGGGATGATGCCACCCATATTCAAAGGTGGCTCTTCCTTCCTCAGTTAGACTTCCCTGGAAACGACATATGCAGTGGTATGACAATTAGGTGATTCTAAAACCAGTCAAGTTGACTATGAAGAAAATCCATTCTAGGGGTATTAGCCATGGGTTCAATGTTAATGAATCAACAAGGTAAATCAAATGGTACATTTTCATTAAAAAACATACAAAACAAGATTATGTATGTGTTGGTTGAACATGTGACTAAGTCTCACAGAAACCTTATTCTCTGGTTCACCTAGGAACTATGTTTGCATTTTGTTAAATCAGTGTTTGGAATTCCTCTATAGAATAAACATATTTTGAATAATGAGAATGTATGACAGCAGCCAGAGATATAATGTAGTGGTTAAAAGCACTTGTAGTTCCTGTAGAGGACCTGGGTTTGGTTCCCAGCACCTACAGGGTACTTACAACCAATCACTCATAATTATAGTTTCTGGGGTTTATATGTCTTCTCTGACATCCAAAGGCATCATACACGCATGCTGCACAGATGTGAGTGGGCAAAACACTCAAGCACATAAATTAAGAATAATTTAAAATAATATAGACTACATATACCATTGCATGGGTATGTAGTGTATATTTTATACATAGGGTACCACACACTGAGTTTTATTTTTTGATAATTTAACATTTTCAAATAATTAAACAATGTTGAAAATGCGAGTGCAGACTGTAATTTTATCAATGCTATACAATTATGTGATGTGAGGTGTGGAAATTGTTGTAGACAATTTGCATAATATATTACATCAACAGAAAAACATGTCAGCATGTTAATAAATTCAGAAAGTCATTTGACAAAATGTAACATCCATTCATCCTAGAAATTTTAGAAAACTAGAAACAAAAGGGAATTCATCAGACTGATAAAGATTTACAAAACCCTATAGTTAAATCATACACAATGATAAGAAATTAGAAACTTTTCCCCAGTAGCAGAAACATGGCAAGGATGCCTCTTCTCAGCACTATATTTCAACACAGCACTGGCTATATTAGCTAATGCCTTGATACAAGAAATGGAAAAATGTTTAATGTTTGGGAAGAATAAATAGTTACATTTGTGCAAAGATGACATGACTAGCTTTGCAGAAAATTTCAAAGAGGCTCTTGGGAAATAGTGCTTATTGCAAAGTTGTAGTATACAAAGTTAATATACAAAAATGGATTGCTTTTTTATTTATCACAAAGAACCATGTTTTTATTTTTAATTTTTAAATGATTTTAACTGACACATGAAAATTACATATTTCTATGAAGTCTTGGTATTTTGATATATGTGTACATTATATAATGTTGAAGCTAGGGTAAATATCAATCTCAAACATTTATCAGTTTTCCTAAAATGTAAATGTAAATTTAATCCTACAATAATAATACTAACAGTTATTATTGTTATTATTATTATGATTATTATTATTGTATATGTATGTATTTGTGTGTGATATGTTGGGGGTTGCCAAAAGTATCTTGAGGAGAAAAGTGTTATTTCATTTTGCAAATCTCAGGTAGTACTCCTTCACTGAGGGAAATCAGATCAGGAACTCAACGCAGAAAGCTGGAGACAAGAACTGAAACGTAGACCACAGAAAAGTACAACTTTTTCTCCATGGTTTTTTCTCCATGGTTCAGCCTACTTTCTTATATACCCCAGGAGTATGTACCCATGAGTGATACCATCCACAATGGACTTGGGCATCCATCATCAGACTATCATCTAATTAGGAAAATGTCCCTCTGAGTCTTGCGAGTCTCTCATCTCCCAGATTTCTGGTCCTACCTCCTGAGATTGCTTGTTTCCACTCTTTCTGCTGGCCCTCAGGTCTTCAGTCCTTTTCCCTCACCCAATACCAGATCAGGTTCCCCTCTTCCCCCAGAGGCTCTCAAGGCTCAAAGTGAGGTACCATACATGAAATGCCTGACAATAGCGAGAGTGAGGTTATAGAACCCACCTCCAACAGGAAGACAGGGCATGAAGGGAGGGAGGGTGTTTCTATCTCACAGTCAAAAACTCTGACCCAAAATTGTTCCTGTCTAAAAGAACCACAGGGATGGAAATGGAGAGGAGCCTGAGGAAAAGAAGGTTCAGTGACAGGTCCAAAGTGGGATTCAGCTCAAGGGGAGGTCCCAAGGCCTGACACTATTACTGAGGCTATGGAGAACTCACAAAAATGGACTTATCATGATTGTCCTCCAAAAGACCGAACAAGCAGCTGAAAGAGTCAGACGCAGATATTTGCACTCAACCAATGGACAGAAGCTGCTGACCCCTGTGGTTGAAATAGGGAATAGCTGGAAGAAGCTGAGGAGGAGGGCCACCATGTAGGAGGAACAGCAGTCTAAATTTACCTGGACCCCTAAGATCTCTCAAATATTGGACCACCAACAAGGCAGCATACATCAGCTGATTTGAGGCCCCCAACACATATACAGCAGAGGACGGCCAGGTCTGGGTTTAGTCAGAGAAGATGTAACTAACCCTCAAGAGACTGGAGGCAACAGGGAGTTTAGAGGTCTGGTAGAGTAGGGGGTAGAGACATCCTCTTGGAGACAGGGGGTGGGGAGGAGGTATGGGATGTGGAACAGTCGGAGGGTAGACTGAGAGGGGAATAAAATTTGGAGTTTAAAATAAATAAATTAATTAATTTTAAAAAAGTCCCACAGTCTTGCCTATAGTTTATTCTAATGGAGGCATTTTCTCAATTGTGGTTCTGTCTTCTCAGATAACTTCATCCTGTATCAAGTTGGCAAACAGACATACAAACCAATACCCAACCAGGACACATGGGTTAGGATAACCTGAGAGTTTTCAGGCTTGTATGTCAAGGACCTTTCTTTAGCCAAAGAGGTACCTTTCTGGTTCTTAGCATTTACAGTGAATCATTGTCAATCATTTTTTAGTTATAAGAAAAATAAATACAAATAAACATTGCCATGCTTATGTGGAAAGAATTAGCTGCTCTTGTTATACCTTACAAGCTTATAGCTCCTCAATAGAAACACTGGATGGTTGTCTAGGCAACTCAATGCATTCTTTCTTGCAAAGCACTATGGAAACCAGAGGCTTCTGAAGCAACTGAAACCCCAATAATTCTTATGTTCATTTCTATTTTTTTTGTTGTTGTTGCTTTATTGGCCTGCTGTGTTTAATATATGCTGTCAGAGGGGACATGGGTTTGCAGCTATCCATTGGAGCACCATACACTCAGCAAAGAGTACACTACTGTTGTGGATTGTCCTGGTGTTGTTTGTATTTTGATGTTCTCATATAGGCATTGTGCCAATACAACACATTTAAGAATATAAGGCTTAGACACAGTTCTACTATAATTTCTATTATAAACTGTTTTTAGATTATTAAGCAATATGAGTTGAGGGCCAGATAGTAAACTCATGGGTCTGAATTAATTAAAAGTGTGTTGTAGAGCCGGGTGGTGGTGGCGCACACCTTTAATCCCAGCGCTTGGGAGGCAGAGGCAGGCGGATTTCTGAGTTCGAGGCCAGCCTGGTCTACAGAGTGAGTTCCAGGACAGCCAGAGCTACACAGAGAAACCCTGTCTCGAAAAACCTAAAAAAAAAAAAAAGAAAGAAAGAAAGAAAGAAACAAAAACAAAACAAAAAAAGTGTGTTGTAGAGATATTTCAATTAGAAATGGCTGAGAGTAGGTAAGGTGGTAAGGCTTAACAGTTCAAAAATGCTTTGTGTAGATAGTCTTCAAACGTGTCAGAAGTCCACAAAAGATAACATTTATGTCCATTTCTTTATTAAAGATAATTTGACTAGAGATCTGTCTGCTCCTGACAGAACCCCTTTCTTGGATTCAAAGAAGAAATTAAGCATCAATAGAGTTGCTCCAGTTGTGACGAGACAGCCATTAGACAAAAATTGCCTTAATTCATCTACAGACAAAATGTTGTCTAGAAAAAGGACACACTATGTGGAATAGTTGACTGATAATCTCTGACAAGAAAAGGTAATCAGTCCTTCAAAATTCTGCATTACAAAGGTCTGTCAGATGATCCTGGGCCAGAAGACTAAAGACTGATGCTACAACATTTTGAACAATAAGGGACTGTCCAGATGATCATCAGTCTCTATACATTGAGTAAGTATCGACAACTATGTTTTGTGCTGCTTATGTTTTCAGGTAATATTAGTTGTTCTCAGATTTCTGACAGGGATGAAGACTAGTTATAGTCTCAGAGCCAACCAAAGCTGTTTAGCATTGAAAAGATGATAAAAATTTGAGAAGATGGTTTTCAGATGATATAATCTAAAACTAGGACATAAGTCAAGTATAAAATTATAAGCCTTTTAAGTTAGGCTAGATGGTGGAATGCTTTGTCTAATTGACAATATTGATGGCCTGGGTGTTAAGTGTATTTTATACTTTATAAATTGTAGAATGGTAAAAGTTGTATTCAATTTATATCTGAGAGAAAAGAGCCTTTTAATTGGACAAAAGGGGAAAAAATGTTGTGGATTGTCCTGGTGCTGTTTGTATTTTGATGCTAATTTCACTTCTCCAAGAAGGGCTGCCTCAGATAAGGAGTGAATCAAATACTCAGGTGAACTTTCTGCCAATTTTAACTTGTAAAATAAAGGCTGGAGGCAGTGATTGGGCAGTGGAAGGCAAGGTGTAGCTGAAAGTTTTAAGAGAGAGAGGGAAAGAGAGGAAGAGTGGAGACGAGGAGAGGAAGGAGAAAGAGGAAGACAGAAGAGGTGGTAGAAGGAAAATGGAACAGAAGCACGTGGCCTAAGGAAATCACAAGTTGCAAAGGATTTCATAGATGAGGAATATAGGAATGTCATGGTAGATCTGCCCATTCTAGGCACGCAGTTCATATTAATTGAACTGCGTTTCCTTGTATGGGCTTATTTGGGTTGGAGATTTATCACAACAAACTACTGCAGGCAATGATCTCACCTCAGAAACTATCAGTAGCCTATAGTTCAATGGTGAAGGGTAAGGGGCTCATGAGCACCTCTCCCGAATGTTGACAGTTGTCTTGTGCAGGCCTAGGATAGGAAACCATTTCATGATTACAGTGGTTATATCATTTCCATGTGGGTTTCTCTTTACCCTTTTTAAAGGTTAAATAACATCCCTTCTATTTCCTCCCATCCTCCTGTGTCTTTTCCTGTACAAGCAGTTTCACTCCCAGCATTCCACCTCTTGACTTTCACTTTTATAATAGTCATCTTAACAAATGGGAAATGATATCTCATTGTAGGTTTCATTTGCATTTTGTTGATGAATGACAGCTTAAGTGTCTATCAACATATGAAATGATAAAATAGGGTACATATACACAATGACATATTAACCATGTTTACAAAGAAGAAAATGCTACCATTTGTCATAATGTGGATAAATCTGAAAGGCATTTTGCTATTTGAAATAAGTCACATATAGAAATATAAATACCACATTATTTTGCTCATAGATAGACTCTAAAATGTTGATTTTGCAGATATATGGATCAAAGGGCTGAGGATGACTATGAGTTGGTGGTAGAATTCTTGCCTAATATGTACACACTATTGACTCTATCCTTGGAGAGGAGAGAAGAAGAATTAATATGAATACTGGATATGAGAGATGAGAGATGAGTGCTTGAGAAATGTACAACACAAAGAATGTAAAGTACAGACGAGTAAAAATGGAGGATCAATAATAGCTCACAGGTTGTAACAGACTTGTCATATTACTGCAAGATGTTAGGGGAAAGTGGTAGGGGATTGTTATAAGGTTATATAGAAACTCTTGATATATTCCATACGGTTTTTCTGTGTATTTAAAACCTTAAACTAGGAAGACTATTGATATAAAATCATAATGACTTTATCAGACTTGTCTGCCACTTGAAATTTTACTTTTGTTATTCATACTGCAAATGGCACATCAATTGTATAAAGAATAGCCTTCTTATACTTTATTATGTATACTGAGGGATAGCTCCACAACCAAGCTTAGTGTGCATTTTATTAAACTATTCCAAGTATGCATAAGTCATTTCTCAATTTCTCCTGAATATCTGAGGTGAGAAGATAATACTATTGGTTCAAAATTCCCCACCATTTTTGTAGCCTTTGATGAAGAAAAAGAGGCAATCTCGGGCTTTTGAAGGGAGGTAATCAAAGGCATACATAGCCCAAGGACTCTGAACTTTCTAAAGGGCAGACACTTTCTAAGATGCAGCGTGTGAGCTTTAATCAAACAGTCCTGAGTGCATATGCTGCTTCTTATTCTCCAGGGCTGAGTGGGCTTTTGGTGTTGAAATTACTTTGGCACTGTGAGCAGCTGGGAATTGGTATGCAAGGCTTTGTCTGTTGGCTTAAGAAGAGGAGCAAGAAGGATCATAAAGAAAGGCTTGTGTGGGCTCGTTTTGTTCTGGGTCACCTTGAGTCCCAAATGTATTCCAGCTGCTTGAAACTGTGAATGACAGATCCTTTCTCTTTTCCACACCCGTGCCTTTTGCAGAGTAAGGGTGGCAAAGTAAGGGTTCCCTGATTGGTATCCCTCTGTGTTTTGAAATTGTGTTTATAATGAATAGTCCCAGAGAAGTAAGAAAAAAAAGTAATGCAGAGGTGTTATGGAAAGACGACGTTTTATTGTTTCTCTTCATCATCCCTTAAAGGCAAATCCAAAGGAGCAATGCCAATGACAATACTACCTCACTGTTAAAAATTGCTCCCGACTTTTGTAATTTGGTTTGTTCTTATATTTATCATTATTTTTGAGATATGCAAGATGAAAACCACTTAGACAAGCTAATTAACAGATGCTCTATTTGATTATAAAACAAAAGACTGAACATAGTAAAAGGCAAATGCAATGAAGTGTCTAAGTCATGAATACAGGCCTAGTGAACTTATGAAACACCCACTGAGCACCAGTTAGGCAAATTAATCCTTTGCCTCTGTAAGTCATGACTTTGAGAAACCCAACTGGACCTGGGTGATCACTTTTATTTGCAGTTCTGAATTACTCCATTATCCTTTCCGTAAAGCATCCAGCTTGCATTTTCAGCACAGTATTGATCAGGGCTAGTCTGAGTATGGCACCTGTTTCCAATGTATTCTGTAAGGCAGAATTTTCAGCTGCCATTCTATGAGTCAAATACCTGTGTTTTTTTTTTCTTTCTGATTCTCCCAAATCCAAGATCTATTGGGTTGTAGTGTGCCCCATAAGCTCTATTTATTCAGCTACATAAGAATTTGTTATCACCATATCTCTCATCACCCTAAGAAGCACATACTTGATTCTCATGTTCTCAAGGAAAGTCTCTGTCTTTTCTTAAACTGACAAGGAGCTCATCTGAGGGCTCACACATTAAACCTTTAATAGTAGAAACATGAACTCCTTCTTGATATCATGTGTTCTCAGAAATAATGACTTTCTGGTTAAAGTTTCTTTTCTTTGTCCATTTTATTTCTTTTGGTCTCTTCCAAAATCAAAAGTATGTCTCTGATGTTGAAAATTTAGGGCAGACTGTGGAAAAACGGTCAGTATCATGACAGATTTCTGAAGGCTGGTCTTGAGAAGAGTAGGGCTCTGAGAATGCTTCCCTTTGTCATCCTACCTGGATGGACTAACTGTGTTGATATTTTGAACATCTAAAGAGTTTATTAAACAGGTAAATTTGAGTCAAGAGGAAAAGTGACAGCAAATTGTACACTTGTATAATTCTAATAAATGTTACATGGTCAGTGAAATAAACAAAAGAAAATTATAGGGAGATGCTAAATTTGAGGCCAAACTCATACTAAGGCATTATTAGTCTTTCTCATAGATTGAATAGCAGCCTCCCCAAATACATGTTAAAAGTCCTAGAATTCAGTGTGATGCTATTTGGAGATAGAATGTTTGGGAAATAATAAGGATTAGGTGAGGTTGTAAAACTGGTGCCCTAACAAGAAAAGTGAGCTTGATACAGACACATACCAACACACACACACACACACACACACACACACACACACACACACACACACTTTAAAAAATATAAATAAATAAAACTCAAAAAATGAAGTCCTTGACCATGGACTTATGAACTGCAGAATTATGAAAAGAGTCTGGTTTTCAAAAATGTTTAATTGTATTGTGTGTGTGTGTGTGTGTGTGTGTGTGTGTGTGTGTGTGTGTGTGTACACTTACTTGCCAGTGTATGCATGTAGAAGTCAGAGAACAACTTTTCAGGAGTTGTTTCTCTCCTATACCATGTGGGTCTCAAGAGTCAAATTCAGGTCCTCAGGCTTGGAGGTAAGTGACTTTACTCACTGACCCATCTCACTGGCCTTAAATGTGTATTTTAAGCCATTTGGCTATTGTAGTTTGCTATTAGAGCCTAAGAAGAACAATATATCTTCCAAATCCCATTTTATACTATGAATCACTTACATCCAATTGTTTAAGAAAGAATCTTGACCACACCATTAAGTCCAGCAAGCACTGATAACTATAACTATATTGGTCAATTCTCTCCTATCTTTGCTTCTGTCAGTCATTATACTTCATATCGATATACTTCACATACAAACTAAACCAATGACCACTATTTTGATGGCATGACAGCAGGCAGGCAGGCATGGCACTGGAATGGTAGCTGAGAGCTTATATCTTGAGCTACAAGCATGAAAGAGAGGGGGATACTAGGAGAGTTGTGGGCTTTTGGAACCCCAAAGTGACACACCTCGTCCAACAAACCCACACTTCCTAATACTTTGCAAACAGTTCAACCATCTGGGAACCAAGTGTTCAAAGATATGAGCCAATGAGGGCCATTCTCTTTCAACCCATCACAAATCCCAGGCCACTATTGCCTAAGATGTGATGAGAATTATATAATGATGACACCATTCCCTAGGTTGTGGTATGAGCTGTATAAGAGTGAGGAGAACAAGCAAGTAGACAAGGATCTGCATACTTATTTTTTCCCTAATATTGACAATGGTTGTTATGAAACTAGCTGTTTAAGTTCCTACCTTAGTATCTCAAAATAATGTAATGTGACATGAAAATTTAAGTCAACAAAGCCTTTCTTTCAAGCTGTTTTTTTTTAGTATGATGTTTTTATTAGCAAAAAAAAATGTTTTAAATGAATAAGAGCTAGGCTCAGAAATTTGTTTCACTCACCACATTAGAAAGTGGATTATTTATCCAGGCCCTACTCCCAAAGAGAGAGATATATGTGTAGGAGTCACTTCAGCAGTGAACCTTTCTGAAGTCTAGTAGCAGAAATAGCAGAACAAACTTTCCCACACCCGCCTACTAGCCCACAAAACTTTGACTCTAATAGGATCACCCTGACAGGGCAAGTAACTGCTCTTCGTCCTCCTCACACTTACAAATTAGATTAGAGAATCAGCAGTAAGTGAATCTGAGGCTCCTTCCTTTACCAGCTGACAGTGTATTCACTGATTTAGGGAAGAACTCAGCAAGAGGACAATCAAGGCTCTCTGCTGTCTTGGCTAAGCAGCCGAGAACAGTGACTTTTCTTTCTTTGAGCAAATAGCATGTTTCCCTTGGCTAACTACATTTTTCATTTGCTGCATTTTATGATTTTTTGACATCTTAGAGGGTTGTAGTAATCTGAATCAACTGCCATGCGCCCAGAAGGGAATAGCAAGAAATTCCCACACAACTATGTAGAAACAAACTAATCCACGCTGCCTCAGTATCATCCTTTCTTTATACAACAAGCCATGTTTCCTAGGTGTAAATCCTCCCAGAGTGAAAATATTGGACAACTAGAGATTACTTCTATGTCTGTCCTAGACACCATCAAAATGGCATAAAATATCCATCCTTAGCCACTTACTCCATTCTGTCTTGTTTTTCATTGGAAGTCATGATAGAGGCTTCTAGTTATATCCAAGCTGTTTTTTGTTAGTATGTTTTATCACAGCAGCATAACTGAAACTAGAATAGAGGTTGGTGGGCTTTATTAATATTAATCAATGGTTAGGTAATGATGGTTTGAAGTTTAGTTTGGGTTAACTGTGTCATGTTATGTTTTCTTTTATCTTCCTTCAAACTAGGTATTATATGTATTATCCATATAGTTAACCCATTATATTAAAAGTAGAAGAAAGATAAGTGAGCAGTAACTACCTGTGCTCTGCTCTTACAGAAGTCTAAGTTTCTGAAGAACTCACTTTGGGAGCCATTGGTTACTGGAAATATGTCACACTTTAGAGGACTTGATTGTAGGGTAAAGATTGAATTCTTACTGTGAAACAGGATGAAAAATGTGCTAACATAGTTGCCAAAGTGCTGCTAAGAATGAAATCACATTATTTGGAAGCAAGAGAATTGTAATTAGGAAAGGGTGGGACAGTTGCTAAAAATACTTGAAATACAACCTTTGAAGACAGCTATGTCACCTAATGTTTAACATAATATTTTGGTCCTTATCAGTGAAACCCTGCTAAGTCATCAATATCAAGCATTGTGTTTTTTCTATGTAACTTCTCTTGACAAGCTGGTGGGTGGGATCTGCGAAGCAGTTGGCAATATGGCTAGATGAGGCAAAACCCCTTTCACATAATAAAGCATTAGTACATGTGTGCCTCATTGCTTGTAGTTTAAGTAATCCCCCTTCGTTTCCCCTCTATTTAGAGTCATGAATGGAACTTGTGAGCCTTATCTAACCTAAACTACCATTTATCCTGTTTGGAAGGAGTTATGATTTGATTTATTTTTATCTAACTATATTAATATATGTACATTCATTTGTTCTGGCTAGAGTTGAAGAGGTGGTTGATTGGTAAATCCAAAATGCAACCTATTATGATGTAATACTTTTCTATACACAAAAGCAGAATGGACTTTATTTGATAGGGAAAATGAACTCTTTCAAATGAATTCAGAGAAGACTATATGGATTTTTTTTAATCCTCTGGCCTCCTACTATCTCATTCCCAATTTTGACTATAGGATGAAATGGATGTAGTTGTAGAAAACTTAAATTATATTTCCTAAATTCTTAGAAATGGATCTAGTTGGCTCTCAGGTAACTTTCATTCCTTCAAAAATCTACTAAGAAATGCAATGCCTCCAGGAGTAAAATAGCAGAATTCATTATCTCGTGATATTTTGCCAGAAATAATAGTAGCCAGCTGAGAATAAGGGTTCATTGAACAAGGGAGGAATATGACTCTTGGATAAAAAATGTGGAGCATTGTGAGGGGATTTGAGGGACAGCTGTCTCAACCTACTATGATGAAAATCATAGACTGGCAATGGAAATATATTATTGAGTCCTGGATAAATTCTTATAGAATGTGTGAATTTGCCTTGTACTGCATGCATGCAATGAATTGGTGAGCTATCTTTTAAAATGTCAGAAACTTCAGGACTGATGTGAACTACCTTTGAGGACAAGGGGATGGCCATTAATATTTCTATTGTTAGCTGATCATCCCACTATGTATTTCATATGTGTTATTCTCATTCAATCTTTATGACTGCCTTGCCAGGTAGCCATTATTTCCCCTAGTTGATGCACATTAAATATGTGTTCATTTATTCTATCAGACTAGCTGCAAGCTGTCGATTTGGGAAGGTCTAACCCAACTTTTCATTAGTGCTTTGTAGGTGAAATCATTTATGCAAATGATTTGATACAAATATAGCTTACACTCTATAATGCAGTATAAATATAAACACTTTTAAAAGGTAGTCCTATAATTTCTGGTATTAGTTCACTGATTTACAAAGGAGCACGTTTCAGTTCATAACCATAGCTGTCTTGAGTACCCTTTGAGCCCTTTACTCCTCTGTTATTGCCATGCATGGAATTAACTCTATGAAGGTGATTCACTTAGGCATTAAGCCTCTCTATGGCGATGTGAAAGTAATTATGCTCTCACATACTTAATTGGAAAAACAAAATATGCCCTTTCATTCAAATCAATCAGTAAACTCATGTAATCAAACACCATACTTAGACATAAACATACACACACATACACGCACGCACACGCACACACACACACACACACCACAAAAACATTTGTTCACTTTCATAATCCACATATTTTTGTGAGCTTTAGTATTGCATTCACTTCAGTAAACAAAATAATGAACCTACAGGGAAGGGTTGCTTTAAAAATTCACCATTGGTCGACATGTAGTTTCCTATTAAACTGAGATGTTGCATTTGGTTTTTCTTCCCTGAATCATTATATACATTTCTAGCAGGAGCCATAGCACTTTAATGAGACCTTGAAAAGAATTAGCAATTGTTCTGACTGGCTGCTGTAGCCAATTTTTAAAAACAAATATCAACTTCAATCAGTACAGAATTAAACAAATAGTCATTATAAAGCCTTCTTATGTGGCTTGGAATGGATGATCACAAAGCTCTTGCCTTTTTAAAGTAATCTATTCTATTTTAGAATGAAATGTGGAAGAGAGGAGGAGTGTATTGTAGAGAAAATCCACTGTACTGTCTGTGTAAAGACACATAAAAACATTGGACATCCTGCTTCTAGACATCATTCTCTTTCTTTCTTCCTTTCTTTCTTTCTTTCTTTCTTTCTTTCTTTCTTTCTTTCTTTCTTTCTTTTAAAATTACTTTTAATTTTTTACAGTCCAGTCATTATGCACTTCCCTGTCCTCCTTCCCACAGTTCCTCATCCCATTCCTCCTCCTCCCTGTCTCCAAGATGATGTCCCGACCCCCACTCCCCAACAGGCCTCCCCACTCCCTGGAGCCTTAAGCTGTTTTCTTTTGCTGAGGCCAGTCCATGCAGTCCTCTGCTGTATATGTGTTGAGGGTCTTGGACCAGCCCTGTGTCTGAGTGATCTCAGGGGTCGCAGTTAGATGAGACTGCTGGTCTTCCTATGGGGTCACCCTTCTGTGGATACTTCAATCTTAGAGGTTCCTAGATATATATGAAGTAGTTCTGCCAAAATTGTGAAGATAAGGTGACTCAGACATCTCTCAAATCATACTCAAACCCAACACTTTACATTGATAAGTCTTTAGTAGTATGAATTCTTTGGAATTAATATTTTGCTCCAACAGGACCTTCTTCTTTATGAACTTGGGGAAGCATACTCAGCCATCTGAGAAACTCATTGACTATTAATTTTATTTGAGACCATTGCCTCTCAGGAAACAATGGGGAAAACAGACAAAAAAAACTGCAGAAAGGCAAGTACAGAGAACAAAACAAAAGAAGCAAAAAGCACAAGGAGCTAGAGAACCTCTCAGTGTTGTTTTGCACCTAAGTTTTTTCCTGGAAGCCATTTCCAACATCTTTTTTGCATCTGTGGTGAGACAATTTTGTGATTTTTGGATCATACATATTGCTAGAAATAGGTTTATATATTTTAATTTTTAGATTTATTTTATATATATGACTGTTTTACTTGCATACATGTATGTGCAACATGTGTGTGTGTGTGTGTGTGTGTGGGTGGGTGGGTGGGTGTGTGTATATGTGTGTCTTTTGCCTAAAGAGGTCAGAAAATGACATTGCATCTCCTGGGACTGGATTTATGGATGGTTGTAAACCACCATGTGGATGGGAACCAAACCTGGGTCTTCTCCAAGAAGAAAAAGTGTTCTTAACTGCTAAACCAACTCCCTAGCACTAGAAATAAATTTAAATTGTATTTGTTGACAAAGTGATGTTTTGTCAGCTGATAATCTTGAGTTTTCTTCTATACTGCATGAATCTTCATGCTAAGCGGTCTGGGCAGTTATAACTTTTCCTAGTTGATAGCTGAGGATCTTGATGCACAGAAATTGTGCCATTTTCTTAAATTTCCAAATTGTACTCCATTTAACTTTTCTTCACTAATTCTAAAGTTTAAACTTCATTTTTTAGAGTTAGCATTCATTCTTAAATGCTAAGCTTAACTCTTTTCACTTAAGATTCTGGGCCACCATTTTCAATCACAGATTTTTTGAATAGGCTACAATAATAGCTTTTGTGGATCTTGTAGGAACACAACTTTTCAATACTTTCCACTGGCCAAAATCCTTTTGGGCTATGGTGCTTTATTTCCATTTAGGTTCTTGGTATACCTCTCATAGAAACATAATAATCTCTTACTTATACTAACCTGACATGCGTCTCATGAATTTCAGAAAAGGTTCTCATAAAGATCATGTTATAGAAAAATATCTCAAGCTTCACAAATGTAAGTGATAGAGTTAATCCAACTCTGACTGACTCACAAACTGTTCCTATTGTTTTTGTCATCAGACTATTTGAAAATTAATAGTACGGTGTATAGAGGAATTTTAATCAAGCAACATGGTTGCTCTGGCAAAGAATCACATTTAAAG
The DNA here is from genome assembly GCF_004785775.1 of Grammomys surdaster. Classification (NCBI taxonomy): domain Eukaryota; kingdom Metazoa; phylum Chordata; class Mammalia; order Rodentia; family Muridae; genus Grammomys; species Grammomys surdaster. The sequence goes on along the minus strand of NW_021604667.1, from coordinate 484,195 downwards.
ACCTAGGTCTATGTGATCAGGCTGGAATGCAGACACACAGCACACCTTTAATCCCTTTGACTGGAATATAAACACATGCTTAATTAGTTTAGGTAATGTTAGTTTGTAGAAGGAAGCAACCATATTTGAAAGTGATGTCTAATGGAGAGGCACACAAAGTAACAAATCAAAGAAAGATTTGACAAAATGAGTTAGAAATAGGATATGCCCAACTATCTTGAGAACACCACAGGAAAGAGAGGCTATTTAAGAGAGCAATGCAGAGAGAGAGATAGAGATAGAGATAGAGATAGAGATAGAGATAGAGATAGAGAGATAGATAGATAGATAGAGAGAGAGAGAGAGAGAGAGAGAGAGAGAGAGAGAGAGAGAGAGAGATGCTTTACGGAGATGGGTTGTAGGTTAAGACAGAACAACCCAGAGAATGAGAAAGAGCCATAAGATTAGGACAGATTGCCAGAGTTAGTTTGAAGACCAAGCAATACAATGTATTGAGAAGCCAAGAAAAGCCAGTTTGAATCAGTCAGCTTGGAGAGGAATTTGATCCAGAACAGCTGAGTTGAACCAGATAACCAGAATTCAGAAAGAACTAGAAATGGTGACATTATTTAGAAGTTAGCCTCTGAGATGACAAGTACATCTGGCAAATAAAAGTTACAGTTACAACTATAAGGTCCTCTCTGCTCATGTTTATCTATTTGTCTGTCCCTAAAACTTCATTAATATCATCTTGTGTACAACTTAGTTTCTGGGATGAAGATACTCTTTTGCTATTTAAAGCTGTTTTCATAGTGATATATATATTTAATTCTATATACATAGTTATATATATATATATATATATAACTTATGCATTGTGATAAAGAAGAAGGAAATAAGGAAATGATGGTCTATGAATTGTATGTTTTTTACTTGTTAACTTCTCCTATCAATTCCAATGTAGATGTTACAGTATGCTTTGTTTTGTAGACATTAAGTGCTCATTAGATATTCCCTTGTATTATCACGTTTTCTGAAGTCAGACAGGGCTGTGAAATTAACTGTGGCCAGTGAGCTGCTCATAGAAACCATGGGGCTTCAGAACTTGGTCAAGTTTATCTCCTCTTGAGATATTAATAAAGATATAAAACAACTATTATTATTAAGGCTAAAAATTTTCCAATTGATTATCAATCTTCTCCTCATCACAAGTGGCTATAGAAGAAAGAACCTTACTATTTATTGGCACATGTCATATTTTAGACTATGTATGTAAAAATGCATAAATTACATGTGTGTGTATTATCCATGCATTTTGATTTTACTTTGAGAATACATTTGGGTGATTGTATATTTGTATGCATTTAAGATAATTGTTTCATTATGAAGAAGATGGACTCAGTAGCATCAGCAAATCTCTTCATGCATTTTTCTAATTCTTTTTCCAGTAGTTTAAAATTAACCAAGTATTGGAATGTGTATTATTGCTAAAAGGAAGAAATTATACCTGGTGTTCAGACAGCATTCTTCTGCTCTGTGTGTGTGTGTGTGTGTGTGTGTGTGTGTGTGTGTGTGTGTAATATGCAGGAGTGCAATATCTGTGTCTCAGAATTATGATGTCTTTCAGTATAGCACCCTCACTTTGTATTTGAAACAGGGCCTCTCACTGAATGGAATCTCTCCATTTCTGCTTGACTGGCTGGCCAAGGAGTTGTAGGAATCTGTCTGTCTCTGTCCTCTAATCCTGGAGCTTCAGACACGTACAGGTTTAGGGTTAGGTGCTTGGTATTTGATTTCAGGTCTCAATGCTTGCAGAGTCAAGACTATCATTTATAGAGTCATCTCTTCAGCCCCTGGTGCATTTGTAATGAGCTGCAGTATTGCTTTGGCTTTCTAAATTATTCAGAATCTCTTCATAATTCTAACTCCTTAGTAGAGAACATTATTCTGAATGAAACTAAGATGTGCATTTGCATATTTCTAGATCTGTGTTTGTTGTTTCCTCAATTATATATGTGGGCTTAATCACAAAGTTGTTAAGCTATTGTCAAAAAGTATCTGAGAGCTATCTTTATGATGTGTAGTTCAATTTCATTTTAAAGAAATTCTGTCATGTTGATCATTAAAAGATAACATAATCTGAACTTTCCATAGTTGGTTGACAAACCAGTTTTGTTTTACATTTTACTGGTGAATTCATAATTCATTGGTTAGCTAATTAAAGTGTCATGAAAAGTGCCTTGTGGGGCTAGTGGTGACATGAAAACCAGTGTTGTCCCTCAATGAATACTCAGTTTAAGGAAAAAAGTAATAATAATGCTTTAGGGTTTTTCCTAATATATTGGGCTATTCTTGGAATTCAAAGCTGATGAAAGCTGATGGCTATTGTAAACATGAGAATTTGAGCTGGTTATTACTTTTCTTTCTATGGTAGAAAAGAATTTTGGGTAGTCTCCCCCTCTCCAATACACTTTTAGTATATTACAATCTCTAAATGAAAATCCTAAGATAATTTTTGTAATTTAAATTATTCAGCCAAAGTACATTCTTCCAGTTCCAAATCATCTGATTAATGAGCCCTGAATATGAATATAAACTCTGTAAGCCTTTCTCATTTCCTTACTGTTCCATCTATAATATCAATGAAAAATTACTACCAAGAACTAGAGACTTGGCTCCTTAGTTAAGAGCAGTTGGTGCTCTTAGGGAGGATGCAGATTCAGTTTCTAACACCCACATGACAGTTCACAACTATCCATATCTCAAGTTCCAGAGGATCTGACAGCATTGTCTGAACTTCCAAGACAGCAGGCATACATACAATGTGCATGTATGCATGCAGGCAGAACACTTATAGAATAAATAAATCTCAAAGGATTAAAAATTATTACCAAATGTTTAATCATAACAAAGATTCTTAGTTGATATACCATTTGTGATTGCAAAAGAAACATTTCTCTCAGGGCAGGTGAGATAGTGACTCAGTTGATAAAGAAACGATGTGGTGCTGAGCTTGATCACTAGAATGAAGATAATGGTAAAAGCAGAAAACTGACCTCACAAACACGTCCCCTGACCTCCACAACATGGTGCACATACACTGAAATCCCTCAATCGACCACATGTGCATAAACATCTATAATTGTAATAATAATAAATTAAAAATTAAAGGGACATTAAAGCTCAACTATACCTTTTGAACTTCTTGTTTCTTTTCATAATGTGTGTTAAGTTACAAAGTAAATAATCAAATCAGTAAAAAGCGTTATTAAAAGTATTTAAACTTAATCCCATGCTCAGACACAAACCAGCTACATAACTTTGACAGGGGTTTATAAGAGTCAGTTTTCATTTTTCTTTTTTTTTATTGGATTTTATTTTTACATTTCAGTTGTTATCCCCTTACCTCATTTCCTCCCAGCCCAGGAACCTCCTATCCCATCCCCCCTCCTCCTGCTTACATGAGGATGTGCCGGCCCACTCCCACCTTCCCACCTTTGAATTCCCCCCACTGGGTGTCCAGCCTTCATGGGACCAAGGATCTCCTTTCCCACCTATGCCGACAAGGCCATCCTCCCCTACATATACAGCTGGAGCCAAGGGCCCCTCCCTATGTGCTCCCAGGCTGGTGGTTTAGACCCTGGGAGCTCTGGTTGGTTGGTATTGTTGCTGTCCTCAAGGGGCTGCAAACCCTTTCAGCTCCTTCAGCTCCTTCTTTCTAACTCCTCCATTGCAAACCCCTTGATCAGTTCAATGGTTAGCTGTGAGCATCTGCCTCTGAATATGTCAGACTCTGGCAGTTCTCTAAGGAGACAGCTATATCAGGCTCCTGTCAGAATGCACTTCCTGACATCCACATCAGCATCTACCTTTGGTGACTGCACATGGGATGGATACCCAGGTAGAACAGTCTCTGTATGACCCCTCCTTCAGTTTCTGTCCCACGCTTTGTCTCCATATTTGCTCCCTTGAGTATTTTGTTACTCCTTCTAAGAAGGACTGAAACACCCACACTTTGGTCTTCCTTCTACATGAGCTTCATGTGGTCTGTGAGTTGAATCTTGGGTATTGGGAGCTTCTGGGCTAATATCCAATTATCAGTGAGTAAATACCATGTGTCTTCTTTTGTGATTGAGTTACCTCATTCAGGATTATATTTTCTAGTTTTTTTTTTAACACCAGAGTTTTGAAGGAAAGGGCCTCTAAGATTATAGCTCTATGACATGACTCTCAGAAACTATGGAAACAAACCATGTATTTTAATTAACTGTCTCTGGGCAAAAATGTGAAGATTGTAGTTAAACTTGGTTTTTAAAAATGAATTTGTTGGGGTTGGGGATTTAGCTCAGTGGTAGAGCGCTTGCCTAGCAAGCGCAAGGCCCTGGGTTCGGTCCTCAGCTCTGAAAAAAAAAAGACAAAATAACAAAAAGAAAAAAAATGAATTTGTTGCTCAGTGTTTATGCACATCTCTTAAATGCTAGCACTCAGGAGAAAGAGGTAGGTGAAACACCGTGAGTTCAATGCCAGCAAATCTACACAATTATCCCCCCATTAATTAGAAACTAGTTAGTGACCATTATTTTCATTAAACTCTTCTGCTTTTCAACTCTCTCTCCCCCTCTTTCCCTCCCCCCACTCCGTTATTCTGGGTTTTGTGCAAACTTTGGTGTTGCTAAAGACACATAATCCATATTTTAAGTGTACTCCTCCAGTAACATCTTTATAAACCCATTTATGACAGAAAAGTCAACTTCTTTTTACAAAAAGAAAGTAATACTAGGAGATGAGAAAAACACTTCATGTAACTATGATTGAAATAGACACTATTAATAGTTTGATTTTTTATTGGGTCTCCTCTCAGAAAAGTTCATAGCTCTGTGTCCCTGTTAAACCACATGCTCTCAAAGTTCAAAGGAAGATCAAAAAGGAAGGAAAAGGTGAGTACAATGTAAGTATTGGGGTAAAAATGACAGGTATGGTTTGGAAATAAACATAAATGCAGTTAAAAGGCAATTTGTGGTCCTTGGGACGAATTCTGCTCTTGGCTCACACCCTTTGCTGCTGCCCAGATGTTACTTTCAACAATCGCATTGTATTGTTACTCTGCCTAAGGACACAATTTAGCCTTGGAGGATTTTGACCTTACAAAGAAAGCAGTGGAATGTGTCTGTTTTCTTTTTCACTAGCATTTAAAAAATAAAGAACAGTTTGTACAATATATGATAACTTTTGAGGCCTTTCTGTCTCTTCCACACAGATGTGCTATCACAGTTTACAGAAAAACAGTATAGCTTACCATGGGAAAATGGGGTCTTTCATATGACTTATAGCTCCTTCTGGGAAAAGATGGCTGTGTTTTCTGATAAACACTTATCCATCAGTCTTCAGATCATGATAATTGTTCTTTTTTTATCTTGAATTTTGTTGATTTATTAATAAAGCCTGAGACTGCCACAGCATCCCAAATATTTATAGTGACACATCAATAATTTTCCAGGGCATTTGTTATTGTGACAATTGGAATTAATAATCTTGTTTAGAAGAGATGCAGAGAAATTGCCCTTTAAAATGTTTATGTAGATATGACCTTAAAACTGAGCTTGTAATTAATTTATTTGCCAAACATGTATTGATTGTCTATTATGTGCCAGACACTATGTTAATTGCATCTACCTCAAAATTTCTCCTTTTTATAATGAACAAATGAATGAAAGAATAAATGGTATCATATTGTAATCACTCCAATATTAGGCCTTCTCCATTTTTCCCCATGTATGGCAATAAGTCAACAGAACATGCTGTCCATAGAAAGATATTATTTATATGTCTTTTGGGTCCTGAATGTTTAATGTTTATATTCAAATCAAGACTGGGTGGCTATGAAGTCTTACTGCACAATCCAAGGATATCTATATCTATATCTATATCTATATCTATATCTATCTATATCTATATCTATAGATATATCTCACATCATTTATCATAAAAATGCTCTAGACCTAATAATTTTTTCATAATCATTCCTAAATGCAACTTTGTTTTAAAAGAATGCCAGGTAACATGGCAGCCTTCATACACTGAGTCCAAGGAGGCATCCCATGAGATCAATGGACTCAAATGTGAAGAATGGGACCATTTGAGTAATTACAGGAAGAATCAAATTGACAATAGTGAGAGAAATAGACTCTGTTGCTTTAAGTTTAATTGACTTAAATATTGTGAGCAATATGGGCAATTTCTCACAGGGGGAGACTGGGTGACACCAGCAAAGAGACTTGATTAAGAATAGATGTATGTATTCATTTGGTGACAGGTTACATTTAATATATGGACGTAGGAAAAAGGCACCAAACCAATCATGTCCTGACATTTATTTGAATAGTTGGCATTTTCAGGTGATCAACTTAAGTTATTGGTGATAATACTTTAGTTTGCCTGTTATATGTAGATTTATAAATTCCTTTAAATTTTGATTTATGAAAATCAAATGAGAGGCACAGTAATTAGTTGTTTCACTTTACAGGGAATGAAACACACAGAGTGAATGTGAATGTAACCAACTTGGCCTAGTTACTGTTGTTAGGAAATAGTGTAATTCCCATTTGTTGAGACATCTACTTTGCCAATTCTCATGATAGTCCTGTAACATTTTTTAACATTGGTTCCTTTTAGGAAATGTGAGTAAGCAGAGTTGGAATCATCTGCCAAGCTTACATGGTAGTAGGCAAAGTTGGCTGTGCCATGGAATCTTTCTGGCTCTAGGCCCTATGATTTTTAGCCTCTAGGTTATATGTATTTCTGTGGGCATTATTACCATTTTTGCTCTTCTAAGCTTCACTTCATTAAAAATCCTAGTGTTCTGAGGCTCTCCCTACCTATCAATATCTGGGCTGCTACCCGGAGGGATAGGACCACTTCACAGATGCTCTTTTCTCTGCAGATCTCCATGCAACAAGACAAGTGTTCCTCCTTAGGCAGCAGTGCAGCATCATTGCCGTTTTTACAATATGCCTATTTTGCCTCTGGGGTGTTTTTCAGAAGATGCATATGAGAAAGAATTTTCTTAGGAGGATGTAGTGATGAATATGGTAGCATTTTTACTTTTTCATCAGTTGTCTGGAGACTTGCTACTCAATCAATAGCAAGTCCTTTGAGTTTTAAAGTTGGTATGAAGGGTATATGGGACCTTTAGTAAGGAGAATAAAAGGAAAGAAAACTTCTTAGTAATTAATAATTTAAAATACTTTCATTTCATAGCAAGGGGTGCCTTATGAAGGTCAGATGGCAACTTGCAAGAGTCAGTTCTCTCCTTCCATCCTGTGGGTATCAGGGATTGAATTCAGCACAAGAGGCTTGGTGCAAATTTCTTTTACCTGCTGTGCCATTTCAATGGCTTTCTTTTTCATAATATTTTGCCAGGGTAAAGGCCTTATTTCAGTGTCTCTTGTTGGACAAGAAAAAGAAAAATAGAAACAAGATTCAGTGAGTTTGACTGTCTCAAAATCATGACTCTACACAATGGAATCTTTGTGTAGAGACAAATCACATAATTCACTTCTAAAAAATAAAGCTGTGTTATTTCCTTTCTGAGGCTGTAATATTTTGGTCTTTTTTAGATATTGTACCATAAAAGTAAAGCTTAAAGGTTTGGTAGAAATTATTGCATCTGTTCATTATTTGTCCTCTTGTCTGCATAAATATTTGCTATTCATCTTTTGTTTCCTTGGTTCCTAGGGTGCCAAGAACATTGAAACTATTGAATTATTTTTAATTATTAAGGCAAAGCCCTTTGGTCAAATGTCATATCTTCTATGGAAATGACATTATGTTATGAAAAATAATACTGAGAAAGTGAGTAAGCCATTATTTGAAGAGAATACAAAGATCAACATTGACTAGGGGAAAGAAGATGAAGAGAGGCTGGGTAGATAATTAATATGTGTTAATCAAAATCAAATCAACTATTAAAACCTATTGATACCCTTTCCAACATAAGTCCTATTCATTCCAGGATTTAGTGTGGACTTCTATCCTCTTCTTAAGTAACTTTCATCCTAAGTCTTCTCACTCAGGGTTTAATTGTCCAGACTGGTTATCTAAGTTTTTCTGCATCAGGAAGCTAGCCTGTTGTGTGACACTATTCTTAGGGAGACATGAACAAATAACTTTTCATCCTAGAGATGGAACTGATGACAGACCCAAATATGAATATCACTCAAGCCCTTATTATTTCATGAACAAATGAGTTTTCTTGGAGTTACTTACAGAAATATGGATAAAGAGCTATTTACATAAGCAGAAATTACACAATGAAAACTATATCACTAAAAGTCTATTCTAGCATAGGAGACATCTCAGGTAATATAAAATCTGGCATGTAATTAAAAATCCTGTATGTATCTCAACAGGTTGGCGAGTGAGTGCCCTTTCCAGGTAATTCAGCTGGTCTGAAACTTTTTCAGGCAGCTTAGTGGATCTCTGCTTCTTTCAAAAAGCTCAGATGGTCTGAGAGGTCTTCTCTCAGTGGTGACTGTTGCTGAGACATAGTAACCCACTCCTCTTATAGGAGCTAGATTGGCTGTAGAATATGATATGAGTCTAGCTACGCAATATATGACTTTGAGGGATTTCTCTGCTAGCCAGTTATCATGTCCCAAATGCAGTCTTCATATTACTTTACAGACTTTCCATTGTGTCAGCAGTTAGACTTACAGTAAAAGTAGCTAGAAATATTTCCATAATTTATATTTCAGTGTCCCTCTTCAGGTTTTGACTCAGCCTTTTTGATATCAAGCTGAGTATCTCATGTTTGAAGTTTCCAAACTCCTCTATGGAGTAATAAGAATAAATAGACAGTCACATTCAACAACAGAACATAATGCATTTTCTCCAGGAGTCTACAAATCCTACAATGTCTTTACAATTTGTTGGTTAGAGCTCATTTAGTTATTAATATTTATCTATCATATATTGACTGTTAACCTTAAGCAATGGTTCTCAACCATCCTGATGCTCCAACCCTTTAATACAGGTCCTTATATTGTGGTGATGCCAACCATAACATTATTTTTGTTGCTACTTCATAACAGTAATTTTGCTACTTGTATGAATCATAATGTAAGTACTTGATATGCAGAATATCTGATATGTGACCTCCATGAAAGGGTCATTTGATTCCTAAAGGAGTTGTGACCTACAGGTTGAGAACCACTGGCTTAAGGTGTCTTCAATATTGATCACTGATTTTTCAGCTTATGCATTTCAGAAATGGTGCAGAAAGGGAAATTAATCAAGAATTCATTGCTCTTAGAGACTGATATATGGTATTTCTCCACCACCCAATCTGATAACAATATCTTTAAAGCATCTGTACATAGTCATTTAGGGGATAATTTGAAACTCTGTAGTTTTGTGTTCTTTGATATTAAATACAGTGGGTTTGTTGTTGGTTTTTTGCAAATCTTTCCTCAACATTTATATTGCGTCAAATACTTTGTATTTGAAAAATTGTATATGTTTTCATGCATCTTCTAATTAGAGTTATTTTTGAGTATGTGTTTACATGGTGTGTTCATTCATGTGCATGCACATGTACATGCCAGTATATTTATATATGCATATGCGTATTTTTAAGTGGGTTTTTGGAATAAAACTCATGTCCTTGTGTTTATACTACAGGAGTTTCTATGGTACTTCAATGAGTGAGGTATATCTGTAGCCACTGAGATGTGTCATTTTGAACATGCCTTCTCTTGCTTTCAAAGCTATTGATTAGTTTGTGTTTAAACTTTTGGATGGCTAGCACAGAAACTAGCTAGATCATAACAGGTTATATCTGAGAGATGGCAGGCATAAGTTAGAAGGGCATGGCATGACAGTTTGGTACAATCATAAGAAAGGGTAGATTATCTGTGATAACAGTCCACATGAATCAATAGCAGGGGTAGATGCTCAGGGTACGAGAGAATCTGGTGTTGATGGGAGGATCCCAGGTACAGGCTGTCTATTAAAAGCAAGACTGGATCACAAGACTGAAAATATCAGGAGACTTGGATAAGAAACAAGATAGAAAAGTTATGGTCACTAATACCAGACCATGTGGTATTCACTGGAGTGGCAGCCAGTTTTCTGAAATGTGAAGTTGACTGTATTGTAGTGTGCAAATTTTGCCTGAATAAAACTAAGATGAGTCTGAATATTTAAGATCTAAGTGAATTTACATATAGAGCTTAAGGAACTGTATGCTTGAAGTTTTATAGAAATATGGATAGGAAAGGTAAAGACTGCTGGTATATTGAGTTGTTAACATCTATTTTTTTGCTTAGATTTTTCAAAAATTTAAAGATTTTTCACCTGTGCCTCACTTGTTGACATTGATCCCCATATTTTGCCTTAACTTCTTTTTCTAAAGTTGAGACTGTATGACTGACTTCCTAGGTTTCCTGTCTTCCTCTAAAATGAGATATTAATTTGTCCTATGATATTATTATACAGACACTCATTCATAGTCACCTCTTGTTTAAAACCAGTTTCTGTAGTTTATATTATATATTGTTTATCTTTCTGACACTGTACTATTCTATGCAGTTCATGGAAGTAGAATTATAGAATATGTATCATTTTATGGTTTGCATATACCACTTATAATGTCTTTATAATCCACTCATTCTATAGCTTGTGCTGGAGTTCCCTTTCTTGCTAAGGTTGAAAAATGTGATAGACATGATATTGCTTCCATCTTTGGCTATTGTGAATAATGATAATATGAATACAGAAATATGAATGCATTTTTACTTTCAATGATAGGAATTGATGTATAATTTCTGGATCATATAGTAATTCTATTTTCTTTTAATCTGAGGACCTGCCATCCATCCTGTTACCCATAGTGGCTGCAGCATTTTGTGTTCCTACCAGTAATATATACAGTTATCATTTCTCCATATGCTGGAAAATATTTGTTTTTATTTTTTTCTATTTGTTTTTGTTGTTAACGGCTATCTTATTTGGAGCTGCTGTAAAAAGGGCAAAAGACTGGTATTATCACTTTTTCATATCTATAATATAAAACCGCTGGCTAAAACAACTTGCTAGACAAAGGGTTCATAAAGGCTTATGTCTTGAGGGTATAGAAGACATCATAACAGGAAAAGAATTGTTGGAGAATGTGAGACAGTTGGTCAAATGAGTCCTTAGCAGAAAAGGATGAATGCGGTGTCATTCTCTAATTCTTAGTTTGTACTCAGAGTGAGACACAAACCTAAGGAATGGTGCTGCCCGCCATAAGGATAGGTCTTTCCTCTCAATTAAATCATATTGAAAACATCCTCACAGACACACCAGAAATATGTTACCATGTTGATACTAAATTCAATCAAGTTGGGGCAGAAGAGACAGCTCAGTGGTTAAGAGGACTGGCTACTCTTATAGAGAACCTATGTTTGATTCCCATCACCTGTGTGGCAGCTTAAACCATTTGTAACTCCAGTTCCACAGGATAAGATGCCCTCTATTGACCTCCATAAGCACCATGGATACATGTGGTACATAGACTACATGGAGGCAAACATCTCTACACATTTAAAAATAGTAAAACAACAATTAAAATGTGTAACTTCAGTCAGGTTGACAATGATGACTTACCATAACCGAGTAGCTAATAAAGTTTCCATGCACTTCTCGTTTTACTCTAGGTTAGAGATTCCAAAATAAAAGTGACAGTGTATTTGGTGAATGGTGAGGGCCTACTTCCAGCTTCATAGATGGTGCCTTTTCAGTTAATCCTCACAGAATGTAATTCTTTGAGATTTCTAGTGAGGGCATTGCCCACAATCATGAGGTTCTACTCTTATTATCTAATCATTTCCCAAGAGGCTCTATTTTCCAAAATTATTGCCTTGACAGTAAGAATTTCATCAAAGGAAAAGGGTTGGGAGGCAATATTTTAGACCACAGCAATAGTTAACCCAAAGGACACAGATTGGTAACACAATGTGCTTTTAAATTTCATTACCCTAGTCATTAGAACCATTGTATATCTTTTGTGTATTTATTCATCATTTGTATTATTGCTTAGAAGAAATGTCTTTTTAAAAGTCATTATTCCAATTTTGAATCACATTATATTTTGGTTTTATAGAAGTTTTTCATACATTCTGGATGTTAATCTCTTATCTAATTATTGTATTCAAATATTTTATCTCATACTGGAGTTGCATTTTTATTTGGTTTATTGTACCTTTAGATTCACAAAAGTATTTAATTTCTATATATTTCAATTTATCAGTTTTGCTTTTTATTGCCTATGACCAAGGTGTCACAGTCAAGAAACTACTGCAGAGTCTAATACTATATACCTAGGTTTACTTTGAAAGTGTTATAATTTCATGTCTTACTGTTCAGTCTTTGAATTTATAATTATATGTGGTATAAGGTAAGGACTAAAAATCATTTCTTTACATGCAAATAATTAGGTTATGGGTAATCATAGAAATTTTGATAAGAATCATATGACATATATATATATATATATATATATATATATATATATATATATGTTTGGTTTAATATTCTAGGCTTGTCTAGATTTCTGTTTTCATGCTGTTAGTTCATTACTGATCTTTTGTGGTAACTAAAGATCAGATGGTCTGAATCTTTTAACTTCCTTTCTATTTATTCATTTGTGTCTGTGTGGGGGGAGTGCATGTATATATTCATGTTTGCATATATATGGGCACATATATGTGTAGGTGGGCCTACACATGTGTGCTCATGTATGTTGAGGCCCAAGCTTTTTGTTCTGAATCATTTGAGATGATCGTGTATGTCTCTTGTCCTTTATTCTATTAACTTAGTATATTGTGGAGGTTGATTTTCATATGTTCAACAATTCTCATATTTCATGAATAAAACTAGTCTATTTTATATGCTTCTGAGTTTTATCAGCTATTATTTTGTTCAGAATTTTACCATTAGTGTTTATTATGGATCTTGGTATGTAGTTGTCTGTTTCTGTGCTGTGCTTGCCTGGTTTTGTCACTGAGGTAACATAGACCTCAAAATAAATGCTACCTTGTGTTCAATTTTCTGGGACAGTTTAAGAGGGTAAATAATTCATTCTTGCTGGAGCAGGGCTTACCCTGACTGTGTTGTTTACCTATGGATCCTATTTCCCTAACTGGGCTGCCTTGTCTGGCCTCAGTGGGAAACACTGTGACTAGTCCTGCAGTGACTTGATGTGCCAGGGGAGGCTGGTATCCAGGGGCACCTCCCCCTTCTCAGAGGTAAAGGAAAGGAGGAGATATGAGGAGGGGCTTTGTGAGGGAGGAACTAGTAGCAGGGGGTCTGGGATCAGGGTGTTAAATAAATAAATAAATAAATAAATAAATAAATAAATAGAAAAAGGGCTTATTCATATATACCCCCCTTTACTGGAGAAAGTTTTATCATTATTTTGGCCAACTATATAGCATCCTTTCAATTTTAGAGACTTTTTGGTCTGACATGAAGGGTAGATCTAGTGGTACTGAACTTCTTCAGTATGTGTTCCTCCAGATGAGGGCCATCATTTCTCCCTGAGACTGGTCTTACAGACTGAGCTGCCATGTGGATGATGGGAATAGAACTTGGGTCCTCTGGTAGAACAACTATTCCTCTTAACCACTGAGCCCCCACCAGTCCATGTTTGCTAATAATTATGAAGATTGCTTATATCTTGTCTGAAGTAAGCTGAGGAGGATAGGAATTATTTGGCTTATTGTCCATTACAGAAGGAAGACAGGACAGAAACTCAAGCAGGAATCTGAAGGCAAGGGCTAATGGAAGATGACATGGAGGGATGCCGCTTATTGGGTTGCTCACATATCTAGCTCAGCCTGCTTTCTCATTGAACCTAGGACTACCAGCTCAGAGCTGGACCCCACACGCAGTAGTCTGCCCCTTCCACATCAATCACTAGTTAAGAAAATGCCCCACAGGCTTGCTTATAACCCATTTAATGATGGCATTTGTTTTTTCAAATTGAAGATCCCTCCCATCCGATGACACTGGCTTGTGTGAAGCTGCTATAAATTCAGTCAGGATAGTTGCTTTCATCCTAATCTGATCAAGATTTTCCTTGTCTTTCACTTTCAATATTTCAGTTATGTTATGCCGTAGTGTGGGATACTATTGCATCTTCTAACTTGGAGTTTTATATGCTTATATTTGTGTACCCATTTATTTTCCACAAATTTAGAAATGTGGGAGCAGTTATTTCTCCCTTATGAACTTTCTTCCTCATTTTTCCTTTGCTTTACTTTATGGTGTTCCAAATATCCCTTAAGTTCTGTTTCTTTGTTATTCTCCACTTTTTTGTTTGTTTGTTTGTTTTTTGTCTCCTGATATGTGCTTGTTTCAAAACTTGTTTACAAGTTCATTGATACATAATTTCTTCTATCTGTACAAGTCTTTATTTAAATTTCCACCTTTCTATTTTCATCTCCATGATTTCTATGTTTCTTTTCTAAAATGTTTTTTGTCTCTGTTGATATTGTCATGTTTTTCATACATCTTTTCCTTATTTCCTTTGATATTTCCCATTAAATCTTTTATGTACAAAGGCATTGATTTAAAGTGTTTTGTTTATTTAAGATAGTTTCTAGAGACTAATTTTGTTCCTTTGAATGGAATGTTTTCCCTTTTGTTCACAGGCCTTAAGATCTTTTGTTGGATATTAGATTTGTAAAGACAGTGATTTCTTCCATTCTCTGCAGACTGGTTGTGCAAGAGAAGACCTCTACTAATTAACAGGATATATTTGAGCCTGGGATCAGCCTGCTGTGAAGGCTTAAAGTCTCTCATTTTTCTGGGCATGTGTCTTCTCTGGGTCAGTGTGTGTGCTTTTGTTGATTTTACATTGGGCACAGCTGGGTTTTAACGTCTTAATTTCCCTAAGAGTCTTCCCACTGTTTTTTTTTTTTTTTTTTTTTTTTTTTTGCTCAGGGTTTTAAGCAGTTCTATTGTACCCTCCTGTCTGTAATCTCTTGCCCTGAGCATCTGTGGACCTGCTGCCACTCTGCAGCACATGGATGAAAAGCTAGATATCTGAGTTGTTGCATTTTGGGCCATCTGAGCTCTGACTTAAGGGACATAGAGACCAATCCTTCAGGCATCAGCAAGATAGGTTAGAAAATTACCAATTATAGCACACTGCTGTTTATGGTTCAAGAAAAGGAGGCATGCACTGATCTGGTATTTTCCATAAACTGTGCCAGGCTAGGCTAGGGAGGAGTTAGGGTAAGCACTGGAAAAGTCCCATTATATCTCCAACCATTTACGTTTGCTAACAAACATCCAATTTGCTTAGCTACTGTATTTGTTTGAATTTTTGAGCTAACACAAAGGAATTTAAGACAATATCTTGTTTATTCAATATTTCTGTGAGAGTGAGTACCTGAAAATTCCTAGTCTTGATATGTTGGAGGTGGTGGCAGTGGCAGTGTTGTATGATGCAGATGACAAACTGGAGGATTTAGAAAGTTCTTCACTGACAGTTCCTTCTGAAATTATGATAATTATGACTAAAGCAGAGATTTGTTCACATTGAAGTATATAATCAAAACTTGGGAATAGAGACAGAATTTATGGAGAAAGACACACACACACACACACACACACACACAGAGAGAGAGAGAGAGAGAGAGAGAGAGAGAGAGAGAGAGAGAGAGAGAATATATTTTATGAAAGGGTCTGCCATGTAAACTGTACGTTACTGTCATTGTTAAGAGAATCTGTGTTCCCAGCTCCCAAACATCATTGTTGGATGTGTTAAGCTTTAAAGTTTAACTGTTCTGACCCTTAGTGGTTTCTATAATCATGCAACTGGATAGATCAGTACCTCCACAGCATGCAACAACTGTTACCTGAGGAGAGAGGGTCAAGGATTATTTATAACCTACTATAAAATGTGTTTGAGTTCTTGGCTCTGAGTCAAATTATTACTTCTGCGTGTGTAGCTTCTATCTGGTTGATCCAATCAACTGGGTTGTAAAAGAAGCCAACAACAACAAGAAAACAAGCTAATATTCTTGCTATTTCTGGCTACCAGTAAAGGTGTTGTAGTCATATCAGAGTTTCCCTGTTGAGTTTAAGTACCTATGGAAGAGCTACAAATGGCATGCTTTGTCATCTTCTCCTAATCTTGGTATCACTTGCCAACCTATATGAGGTAGGTTTTCTGGCATGGAATGGCTGTCATTTATTCTTTTAGTTTTTATTTACAGGGTTTTTATTGATGTATAAGTGAATGTGTCCTATTGCGATGGGTTAGACGAATGATTATCAACATTCCTATAATGTTTCAACACATTAATATGTGTGCTTTTCATGTTGTGGTGACCCCATCCATAAAATTATTTTTGTTATTATTTCATAACAGTAATTTTGCTTCTGTTATGAATAGTAATGTGAATATCTGTGTTTTCGGATGGTCTTAAGTGACCCTCTGTGAATGGATCAATTACCCCACAAAGGGTTGTAGTGCACAGGTCACAGATTTCTGGGTTAGATATTTAGTACAATTGTTATTGAACTTGGGCATCACAGCCTGTGCTCAAAATCTGGGCCAATCTTGAATAAAATTCATAGTAGACAGAGAAAACAACACCAGGAGGTTTACTCAATGTGGCCACATAATTTAAACAAAAATATCTAAAAAAAAGTCTTTTTGGAATTTGGGTATTGACCAAAATCCTCATACCTGTTCTGATACTAGGCATTTTTATTATAATGAAGGAGATTAAAATTATAGAAGAAAAAAATGATAAAGAAGGAGATATGAGGTAAGTAGCTTTCCTTAGCTATGGTTACAAAGCTGTGACAGTTTGCCCATTGCTTAATCTATTAGTATGTTAGTAGAGGTGCAAGATTTTGCCAGGCCAGAAAAGTTCCAAAAGAACAAGATTAACTCTCTTCTCTTCAAGGAATGAACTTCCTCCAGAGAATAAAGAACTTATCTAAGCATGGAAACTTCTCATCTATTGCCCCATAAATCCCCGGAGACCACCTTCTATTTCAAAATGGGGACTGCCTTTCTGTGAGGCATATAATCTCTACTCCATTTTACCAAGCCCACACCTGAATAAAACTATCTTCTCTATCAATTGCTGTATGGGTAGCAGCAGCAGGTCCAGGTCCTGGAAAGCTGCCTACTGTGTTCTGTTTTTCAGATCCAATGATCCTCAAGCTTCCTTCTGAGCCCTGCTCTCAAATTTTCACAACAGTGGTTCTGTAGGCAAGGAAAGGGTGCCATAGCAACATATCAACATATCAAAACACATGATTTATATTATTACTATATTATTATTATTACTTATTATTTGTTATCTCTTAGCAGCTACTCCAAAGCCCAACTCAACCTGGCAAAAATATGTATGTTTTAAATGAATCAAGGTAAAAGTATTTGTGTACAGGTCTATTCTAAAACTAGTCTTTTAACTTTTTTATTTTAAGTTTGCCTAGTAAAAGCAGTTCATATTTTGAGTAAGTACTAAAAATGGTCTTAGGTATCATTGCATTATATCTCCTAAATTCTTTGTTAGCTTTTTCTATCCTTACCATTTGAAAGCACCAGATCAAAACCATTTTAAGGTAATAAGCTTAAAATTAACATTTCAATTAGTATTTTAGATAAGTGTGCCAGAGGTACAGTCCAGAAACTACCTTCTTTTAAAAATAAGTTTAAATTTTCTGAATCCTTGGGTTTTCGCTTTAAAATATACACACAGAAGCATTCTTATATAATAAGGATGGAGAGGAGACACACACACACACACACACACACACACACACACAGAGAGAGAGAGAGAGAGAGAGAGACAGAGACAGAGACAGAGAGAGACAGAGACAGAGACAGAGACAGAGAGACAGAGACAGAGACAGAAACAGAAACAGAGGAACACAAAGACAGACTAAGACAGAGAGAGGCAAAGAAAGAGAAGTAAAACTGAAATGGGAAGAGTTTCTTTTCTGGAGAAGAGATTATAAAAAGGTAGTGTCAACTGTCATTCTTAGGGAGTTCCAAAGTATTTGTAAATCAGAGACTGTTTCTTTAATATACTTGTCTCTTTATTTCATTCAAATGGATCAACACAACCCCAATGACTCAAGAGACTCTCAAACCTTTCCCTACAATAGAGTCCAAAGGCAAACAGGAAACCATAGCCTGAACGTTACCAACCAAGGATCAGATTTTCTTGATTATCTAAAACAATGTCCAAACTCATTTTTCCTGTTCCATCAAGTAGAGGTAAAAAGCAGCTGTTGCCAGCAAAAGTAAAAGGATTTCTTAAAAAATATCTTTAGAATAAAATGACTCTAGCAGCTAATGGGAAAGTGCATCTTTCCTCTCCACTGAAGTCCTCTCATTGCAAGTAGCAGACATACCCAAAATGTATTTTAGTACCTTTGTGGCCATGATTTTTATTATTAAACTTGAGGGTCACAACATGTGTCCCAACTGGATCCACCCACACATTCTCAATAAATAAATAAGTCAAGGAGATTCCTTCAATGTGGCCACAGTGAGAAGAGAGACAAAGAGATCCAGTGAGGTTCACACCTATATCTCAGGTCCTGAAGTGAAATTAAAGTTAAAATAGAGGGCCAGAGATGTGAACATCTAACCAGTCCCTGTCAAGGTCTTTTTCTGTCCACCACTGATCCATCAGTGTCTGGCTTTCAGTCTCATTCTATAACATGTTAGAAGTCAATAAATTTCTTTCAGAAACGGTTCTAGCTGGTGATATTTGTTTCTCCAAGCATGAGGTTTCTGGAGGGAAATTCTCATTTCTTTAGCATCCATTGTTTCAATTTTCTGATAGACTGAGAGACACAAATGTGTCTTAGAGCATCTCATTTTTTCCAGGTCTATTATAATATGGCAGTACTTCTCACCCTTCCTAATGCTGTGACCCTTTAATACAGTTCTTCGTATAGTGGTGACCCTCAACCATAAAATTATTTTCATTGCTACTTTATAACTGTACTTTGGCTATCATTATGAATCATAATGTAATATCTGATATGCATGATATCTGATATGCGATACCCACAATTTGAGAACCACTGCTCTGTGGAATAGGTGCCTTCTCTTAATGGCACCCTAAAACTAGGGATCTATGTCAATGGGATAAAGTGTAGAAGTTAACTGGGAAGGCTAGATCAGTCAATGAAAATAGTCCTTCTTTGTTGAAGATGATATTTTATTTTTAATTATATATATGTAGAATGTAGGGGTATGTGCACTCAGGTGCTAGTGTACTTAGTTGTGAGTCACTTTACATGAATGCTTGGAACAGAACTCTGGTCCTCTAAAGACTCCATGCTATTTAACAGTGAAGCCATCTCTTCAGCCTCACAAATAGCCTCTCTTAAAAAGAGAGTGATCTATTATTTACAGTAGAACCAGCTTGGATTTATTGAAGAAGGCGAGCCCTGAGATGGATGAGCATAATAAGTAAGTAGATTACATGAGAGGAAAGCAATAATAAAGCAACAATGGTATATTTAATATTGTCCTGGGCACTTACATGTATTTGTAGATCTATTGGTCTATCACACTCTTATCACACTACACAGCATTAATTTCTTTTTGTAGACATCATTTATCAGATCAAAGAAATTCCCTTTAATTTCTGGTTTGATGAGAGTTTTTATCATAAGTGGCTTTTTAATTTTCATCAAAATTCTTATCTGTTGATATGGAAAATTAAACTGATTGAGTTTAAATTTATTGATTATGCATAATGAAAATTTATAGGAATTAACAATAATGATTATTGTAATTAGTTTGATTATTTTGTATTTTTCCCTATGCTAAGAACTTCAGGGTAGAGAAATGTTGGATTCTTATTGTGCCTGATTTCCAAAAAACCAAACCTTCTAAGCTTCAAGGACATCAAAAGAAGGGAAAACATCTGGGAAAAGAGTAAGGAATTAGTGTGTGTGTGGGGGGGGCATAGAACAATGGATGGTGAAAGATATAATTCCTCAGTATAAGAAATGTAGTGAAAAATCCTATTTTCCTTCACTATACCTGTTTTTGTCTTTGATGATCATGAATATCTTCTGCAACTTTCTCAATAATGAGCACAGTACTAGGTACTGAGTATAGAGCAGTGAACAAAATAGGTGAGGTTCTCACCCTTACAGTTATTATAATCAGGGGGAAAGAGACCACCTGATCAAGTCATTATACGAATGTAAAAAATGCAACTAAGTGGTCAATGGAAACATCCCATGCATAATTCAATAGCCCTTTTAGGACAGTTAAAATTCCCAGCAAAAGAGATACAAAAAGAAATCAGAACTCCCACTGGGCTGTATAAAGTAACATGGGGTACTTGATATCATTGATTATAACATGGATAACAATCCTAAGAGTTGTTCCATGTGATGGCGATTGGGAAACTGATCATGAAAGTAAGCTCAGCCAGGGGAGCGGAAGTGCTTTTAGGTATGTCATTGGTATTGCATCCTAGGTTAAGCATGCACAAGGTTCTATTAGAGAGGAAGACATCACGACACCTGGAACTGTTTGTAAAAGGGCTGGTGAGGCCTGAGTCAAAAGAACTTGAGAGCAGAACTTGTAAGATAGACTTAAATAAATAAGCAAGGGGATGCAGAGTACTTAAAGTCTGAGAAGTTTTCTTGAGGAATTGTATTTGTATTTTAAACTACCATAGGAAGCCAATAAAGACTTTAGTAATATGGCAGAAGGGTATGATTTTTCAAATGTCTCTGCTGTGTGTAAAAATAGCTTAGGGTTGATATATGCATATGAATTAAACCCTCTAAGAGAGATTCCAAAATTATTTAAGGAATATAATGGTGATAGTGGTAGAACTGGATGGACTGGCAGTACAGGGAGGAAAATTTGATTTTACTTATAATTGGAAGGAAAGGAGAGACAAGTCACTCATGGGTAGTTGATGCTTCTATTCATTAAATGAGGGAACACTGAAAATGAAACAGGTAGGGTTTATGGGATTATGAACTATTACCTCCAATTTATTTTTAGAGATGTTAAATTTGAAAGAGCTGGTTCCAAGTTGGTAAAATTCTCAAATTCTCTGTCTGTCTGTCTGTCTGTCTGTCTGTCTGTCTGTCTGTCTTTCCCCTCTGCCTTCTCTACTTCATGCTTATGGATCAGACATAAGCCCTCAGCTACTGTTCTAGCACCGTACCTGATGCCATGTTCCTTATCATGATGGTCATAGAACTACCCTATTTAAACTATAAGAAAAACCCCAATTAAATGTTTTCTTTTATAAGTTGTCTTGGTCATGGTGTATCTTCATTGAAATAGGATAGGATCTAAGACAAGATATCATATTGGTGATACAGGTTTGTATAACTAATTAAAAGCTCTGACCAGGACATTATAGTGGAACTTGAATAAAGAAAACCTATATCCCAAATATATTTAGAAGACAGAATCAATATATCTTAGAAATAAATTTAATATCTGGAATGAGGGAGAGAAAAAATGAGGGATGAGGCTTATGTCTTAGGCTTGTACAACTGCATAGATACCCATGTTGGCTACTGTCCAAACAAAGAGAGTATGCATTCCCCTGTTGTTTCTGTTGGGATGTGGTATAAGGAAGCTAGAAGAAGTTGCGCATGGCGTGAGAACAGTTCCAAAACCCACATATGAGATAAGAAAAAATGTGTAGTTTCAATGTTTTTCCACATTAATTGGTCCAAAGAGTTTCAATTGCTCATTACATGTTTCTTACTACTTTGGCTGAATAAGTAATCATTTCTGAGGCAAGTCCTTAAAAATGGAATGTCATCATTTTGCTTGGAGAAGGTTGTATACATCCTTTTCAGCACAGCTACATAAACTTCAGGGGAAATTATGCTTTCTGAATTCCCTTTGGTGAGTAAGATTTTTCTTTGCATTTTTAGGGCTGTATTTCTGTTTTATCAAAAGAAAAAATGAAGATCATTTCTGAATTTTGGAAATTGCTTTGACAAAACACCTGTTAGGGCTATTGATTCCTATGCTAGTCTACCCCAAGACTTGAGTTTTCCCCATTAATTTTGCATCACTGGCAATTATACAATGATTCTTTCTTCATAATGAAAATCCACTTGGCCTTGCCATGTAGACCATGGAGATAATTAAACTGGCTTAATCAAAGGTTTATATGATTAACAGTTTTTGACATACCCATGAATCCATTGTAGGCATCAGGTGATGACTGCTGGCAAAGTTTCTGTCTCTAGGGCTGATGTCTTTTGAATGTCATTGGAATGTTTAAAATAACTTTTGAAAGTGAAGCCTCAGGAAATACATAATTTAAGTGGCCCACTTTTTGTGGATTAGAATTAGCCTTTAACTCCATCATGTCTTTAGTAAATTGTGAAAAAATATTGTTTCCATCTACATTCCTTTTTTAAAAATTTAGACCAAAATCTTTGCCGAGATTGTTCAGTACTCTTCAGTAAGTCATTTATGAATCGTGTGTATGTGTGCATGTGTATGTATATATGTGCATGTACATAGACCATCAGGAGACTCAATTGACTAGAAGGAAATAGCATCCAACTTAAGTGACACTGCTTTTATTACAGTCCAGAGCTTCTCTAAACTTAGCAGCATTTCATAGCTGCTATGAACTTTTCCTCAGTCTTGTGAATCTATTTTTCTTAAGGAAGAAATCATTCTGTAACAGAAGCATGCAGAATGAATACTGCCTTGGGAGATTTGTATGCATCAAGAGTTATAGTAATGTATCTGATAGCATTAAATTTTTGTAATTTCAAATTTGCACATTACCTTGGATTCAAATTTGTTGACTCTCTGAGAATGTGCTAGTAGAATTAGCAATAGGTACACAAAAATATGATTTTAAGTAATGAATTGTGTTTCTTTGATTCAGAACATTTCATTGGACTCAAAAACAAGTTGTTACATGTTAATAATGCTTGGGCATCTTTGGGAGCTCATACCAATAATTCCAAAAGAAGCAATCCATTTGACAAGCAAAACAATGTAGCACCTCCATGTCTGAACTTGTTTCTTTCCTGTCCAATCTTTGAGGTTTACCCCATTTCCTTTCTTGCCATTTTATGCAACACTTCATTTCTTACCTTGACCCTGGTTCCTGCCTAGAATTGTTTTCATGTTAACATGCCCTAGATTGTTAGGCATAGTGGTACATGCCTTTGACCCAATCACTTAGGAAGCAGAGGTAGAAGGATCTCTGGGGGTTTCAGGAAATTCTGATCTAAATAGTGAGTTCCAGGCTAGTCAGAGTTACAAGGTGAGACACTGCCTCAAAAAAGTGTTCTGGATTATTTGTCCTGATAAATGTTCAGGGGAAGAATGGCCTTAGGCTTTATGGTTATCTCTGCTCCTCTATAATCTGGCTTATCCAAGTCAGTGATGATGGCCCTTTTCTAAAGCCAGGAGCCAGGAAAGCAGTTAAAATATCAGCATTTATTAGGTGAAAATATTAACTCACACATTTATTTAACTAATGTAGAAATATAGAAAGAATAAAATAATAAGCATTGATAAGTCCATCACTGTGGGACAAACTGTGCATTAATACTGGGGATGTTTCAGTATAGTAATTGCAAAGAGGACTAAAATGTTATGTATGTGATGTTACACAAATATGTCATTTTATTAGCTGTTTTCCCCTAAAAATGCAGACTTTGCATATTTTTGTTCAGAGAGTTTACAGTGGTGTTAATGGTTATGCTATGATGCATTGTGTATATTGCTATCATGTATTTAATTAGGCTGGCCATCTGAACAAGACAAAAAATGGATATTGGCAAAGCATGTCTTTCTTTAACATTTTCCTAGCCTCTCATATTTCTTCACATAGCTTCAACTTGAATCTCTCATTCTTGACATTTCCAGGACCTTCTATAATGTCAGTTTAAGAACTTAGTCTATCTGTGTTATCTTACAGACTGAGAAAGAGGGAAGACTCCAATGTAAAGATTCCTCATGTCCATTATATGGGGAAGAGGATGTATTGTTCAGCACTCACTTTCTTTTTTGTCCTTTCTGTCTCATCCCCTTTTCCCTTGAGGAGAAAATGCATCCTAACTTTTCCAGTCCCCTAATCTGAAACTGCGGTCTCAAAGGTTATCAGTGATATTCTGATCTCTAGAGCCAATGCCTACTTTTATTCCTTACCTCTGTGCCATGTCACAGATTATCCTTAGAACCCTTTCCTTGTAGATTTGCCCTTCTACCTTTCTGATTACTCATCTCCTGTTCTCTTTGATGGCTTTTTCTTTCTGCTGTCTTCCCGTAGGCAGCCTAGAGACTTGTTCTTTGGGCTTTCTTTTATCTTTCCTCTCTCTCTCTCTTTTTCTTTTTCCTTTAAAGCATGATCCCTTAAGCTTGACTGTGTTTGTAAAAGGTGACACCATTTTTTATATCACTCTGAACTAAAAGTTTGAAGTTATCTTTGACTGTGTGTTCCCTTCCTGATCCAGCCAGTCTGCACATCTTGCCAGTTATTTCTTCAAAATAATCCCTTAGGCACTTTGATGCACTGTGAGTTGGTGCTCATTCTTTAGGTGACACTTCATATTATTTACTAAAACCAAGTCCAGTTCTATGAAACTGGCTAATGATAATTTTCAAACGTGCCCACATATATGAAGAATGGTCATTGCAACATCAATTAGAAAAGCAAATTTAAGAAGTGTCCTCGGAGACAACCATGCATCCCATAAGGTCTATTTGCTAGTAAGGATGAAGTAGATTTAGACTAAGTAACAGAAAAAGATAACCAAGGTATGTTTATAAAATCCTTAGCAAATCACCATGTGTAGCATGTATAATATAATTTCATTTTATATGCATATGGATAAGCATAGGCATATCTATCTATCTATCTATCTATCTATCTATCTATCTATCTATCTATAAATAAAACATTTGTAGGGAGAAAAAGACTAAATAAATATTCAGTGAGCTGCTCAAAAGAATTATCCATAAGAAGGTTTTGAAAATATGGAATCTGCTTATACTTTTTAATGTGCACACTTCTAAATAATTTGGATATTTTAACAGTATGTGTGTATTATTTTCACAATTATTCACAATCTTTCATACTTTTTTTTAACCTGGCTGCAATTTACATTTGGTTGCCTGATGTCCCTGTCCTGTCATAGTCTCCTAAATGTCTCTTAACCAATTCTAATTACTTTACTAGCCCTCTAACACTGAACATTGAGAACGTCTTTGATATGAAAATAATTCTGTCTGTCATCTGGAATCTTAAGATTCAAAGGACATGTGCATATTGATGAGCTGTGAAAAACTATTCAGCACTTCCACACTGCACAGTGGCTGGCAGAACAGCACAGGATTTGTGGTCTATACAAGGTCTGGGAGAGCACACAATACCACTAAAATAACAAAACAAAATTCCTAATGGTAAACTATTGGATCAGCCTGATTATCCTATGGATTGCTTCGGCTTCAGTGTGCAAATCTCACTAGCATTCACATCACCTTTGATTTAAATCAGATTGACTGGGAATTAAGCCTTGGAAAGCAATTCATGTTGGCAGTGATAAACAATGCAAGCAGTTTGTTAGAGCTCTGCCATTAGACTCATATTGTTTGTAAGTATAATTGGTACAATTAACATTCCAAGGACAAAAGATGCTGCATAATATGGACACAGCTAAAAGTGTACCCTAGATATTCAGAAATGCATTATTTTCCCTTCAAAAGAGCTATTTTATTTTAAATTGTTAAATTTTTGTTGTTAGTGGCGGTGGTGTGTTTATATCTGTATGTGCATTCATGTGTGTGCATGTGTGTGGTTGTTTGCCTACATGCATGCATGCATGTGTGTATGTGTGTGTGCATGCATGTCTCTACCTGAGTACCTTTACCCCCCTCTCTTTCTGTGTGTGTGTGTGTGTGTGTGTCTCAGAACAGCTTTCAAGAGCTCATTTTTTTCCTTCCATTGTAGGATCTTAGAATCATACTCAAGTTGTCAGAATCAAATGGCAAGTACTTTTATTCAAGCCATCTTGCAAGCCTAATTTTAATTTAAACATTGCATACACAAACATGTAAATATTAATGCATGTTCCTATGTGTATACATGTGAAGACAAGAAGTCAACATTGGATGCCTTCCTCAGTCATTCTCCACCTTAGTTTTTAAAGTCAGGGTTTCTTGCTGAAGCTGGAACTCAGTGATTGATTAAATACCCCAGACATGGAAACAGCCAGAACTGTCCCTGCCTTCCAGTATTGGGATTATAGTCAGCACTGCTATGCTCATGGTTTTATATGGACACTGGGGATTGAGCTCAGGTTCTCATACATGTGCAGCACGTACTTTTACCCTCTGAGCTATCTCCCTAACCCCCAAATTAGCTATTTTAATAAAGGCTTTCATTCTGCTTAAGGAAATATCCCATTAGTTCTTCTGAGAACATACGTTGACCCTAAGTTCATGGTTGCAATAACCACACACATTACAAACCTCAGAGAAAGAATAAAAATTGCATCTAGCATATAGATGCACATTATGTTTACCATTTCCCTTCTTATTTACTGTATCTGTGAAGATGTCGAAACATTTGTACTGGTATTAGATTGCTATCAATATGTTGACATATTAAAGAATTCACTAAATAACTTTTATGCCTTTATAATTTAGTCTGTCTACTGGTTCCATAAGTTATATGGACTTATTATATGACCTTGTGGTCATTGAACAGCTCGTGAGGTTTGTAATGAAACTGAAGTCAATTCATATCCTCAGAAGAACTAATTTCTAGCTACACACACAGTCCATTATCATTTCTTGGACTGTGCATCAGAAGAGTATAAAGAACATCCAATATATATATAGGTCTCTAAGGATGGAAACCTGGGCAAAGTCCTCAAATTCATAGTCTACCATAGGCTTTGGGAATTTCTTTTCAAGGATTTTTTTTGGTTGTTAGTATTGGTCATAGTTAGCAACTAGATAGGGGACAGAGAGGCCTATGGGGCTTTCTGTGCTAAGAAGATATATTTCAGGCAGTGATGGTTAAGGAAGTTTAGTGTCTCGTGAAATAAGTTTAGGGTCTTGTGAAATAAGTTCATATTTAGAAGTGATGAACATTCCGTTTTAAAGTTATCCCATTCGTTGGGGCTAAGGATATGCCTCAGTGGTTAAGAGCACTGGTTGTTCTTCCAGAGGTTCTGGGTTTGACTCTCAGCACTGACTTGGTGACTCACCCATCTGTAATTCTAGTTCCAGGGCATCTGATTCCTCTTCTGACCTCTGTAGAGTTCTTCATGAATGTGCTGCACAAACGTATATGCAGGCCAAACATCCATACACATAAAATTAAATACATAAATCAAAAACATTAAAATAAAAAAATAAGGTTATCCTATTGGTACCATGACAAGCATGCATAATTTCATAATATGCACTGTTTTACTCTTGGTATTTTAGAAGAAAGGATATTTTCTTAAAGTCGTCATTGCATCCGTTTAAATGGAGATATTTTAGAAATAACTCATGGTTTTCGTATTTCTTTAGAAAAGCACATGCTATGTTGTAGCATAATAATTTCAACAGCTAATTGGGGTTACCTAAGCTGCCTACCTTCCTAGCCCTGCCATAATTATATTCCATAGCTCAAATGATTGTGGTATCTAACTCATTCTTAAAAAAATAACTTCTACATTTTAATGGAGACACTTGTTTCAGGGAATTTTCTACTCAATTTAGGAGTTGTTGGGATAGCAAGAATGAATAAGGCATAATCTGTTCTCTCAGGGAGGTTACATATTCACCAACTAATTTGGTAGATTAAATATCTGGAATGATTAATATCTAGGATGTATACCAATATCATTCTTTAATCATTGAGAATTTATGTTTAGTGGGAATGTGGGAGGGAAAAACAGTTTGAAGATACAGGGGGATAGTGGAGAGATGATCTTAACAAAAGTCAAATGATGCCTCCGACAGTTTACTTATCAATCCACTTGAAACAAAATCTAACATTACCTCTTTTTCTAGTACTTTCTACTCTGTCATTTAAAACGATACAAGCAATGGAGCTGGCAAGATGGCTTTGTGAATAAAGGCACTTGACACTAAATCTAATGTCCTGAGTTTAAGTTCCGAAACCCACATGGTAGGAGAGTAAAACTGACCCTCCCCAATAGTTGTCCTTTGACCTCCACTGATATGCCATACACACTGCAAAAATAAATGTAGAAAACATAAGGCTTGTCATACCTTACTTGAAAAAAAAATTGATTTACATGGACCCAAGGACAATGAAAAAGAATAGCTAGCAAATTAATGAATTTGCACTAAAAGCATCTTATTTACATTCATCAGCTTATTATTTCACAGAAAGACATCAATAACCTTTTACAAGAACACCTAAGAATGACAAAGCTACTGAATGTGAATCCAACAGATGACATATTTTCAGGTAACAGGACGATGAGTTCTACTGTAATAAAATGTCAAGGTGCCCGTGGGCATTGATGAGTTTCTGGGTGATTATATCATAACCCCATATTTCAAACTGTCACTTACCTTTGCATGTACTTGAGAGGGTTGCAAATCATGATCTGCATCCAAAATGAGGGCCACCCACTCTTGATATGTTCCAGGTGCACATGATGACAATACTATTTCATCTTACTGAAGCAAAGGGACTAAACCCTTTTCTCAGAGAACCCAAATTTTACTAGTATATTAATAATGCATTTATAAATTTTACAATTGACTCAGTTTAAAAGGGAGGCAGTTTAATAAGTTCACTTTTGTTCAGCTTATTTGAGTTGGTATATTAATGTAGTAATCCTTGTGAAATTCTGGCAATAATTGACCTGAATCGGAAAGAAAGAGGGAGAAAGAGAGAGAAAGAGAGAGGGGGGAGAGAGAAGGGGGGAGGGGAGGAGGAGGGGGAGGGAGGGAAGGAGAGGGAGAGGGAGAGGGAGAGAGAGAGGGAGGGACGGAGGGAGGGAGAGGGAGGGAGAGAGAGAGAGGGAGAGAGGGAGAGAGAGAGAGAGAGAGAGAGAGAGAGAGAGAGAGAGAGAGAGAGAGAAAGGGAGGAGGTGGTGGAGGAGAAGGAAGAAGAAGAGGAGGAAGAGAAGATGAAGAAGAGGAGGAGGAGGAATAATTGAGAGATATCATTAATCATCACTCAAAATCCAGGATTTGAGTATTATATTATAAATCTGGAAGGAAAATATGTTCTAAAATATCTAGGAAAGAAATGTAAACTAAAAGATTTCAAATTATGAAATAATATATAGATACATGAATTATATGGAATCTTAAATAACATAGTTACATATTTAAAACAAATCAATAAAAGTTTATATTAGTAGTATACATTCAATACAATTTCAAGTGCAAGAAAATATGAGACAAATATAGAGGCTTGAGAGATGGTTCGGAGGTTAAGAGCACTGGCTACTATTCTAGAGGACCCCGGTTCAATTTCCAGCACTCACATGGCAGCTCACAACCATCTGTAACCTCAGTTCCAGGAGATATGTTACTCTCACACAGACATACATGTAGGTAAAGCACCAAAGCACATTAAATAATTGAATATATCATAAGAAAAATAAAAATACTCAAATATAATTTAAGAAGCTTTGTTTAAAATAATGTTGGATCGTTTAAGAAAGTTCCAGTGTTACAGATGCTTTCTTCTTTTACTGTCTTCTAAGTTTACTACAATTAAAACGTTTTAGAATAATACAAATAAATATTATCTGTAATGAATTAGAAAACATAAACAAACACAAGAAAATAAAAAGCATGTATGGTCTCACCAGGATAAAGCTGCCATTTTCAGCATTTTGATGTAAAATTCTTCAAAGTCTTTTAAAAATACAGTGTGCATTTGTGTTTGATTTTGTTTGTTGACAACTCAATGTGGTTAATCCATTCAGAAAAGTACAAAGGAATCTCTGGGTCTGGCTTTCCATCATCATTTCCTTTCTCTTTTTTCCATTCTTAGTAGTACTCTAAGTAAAAACATGTCAAATTCTGAGGTATAATCTTTTAACAGATGGACTATGTCTCTATTCTTATATTTATTCATATTTTATAGAGATCATTCATGTCTTATATAAAGGAAAATCTCTGCCCAAAACCCTGCTGCCCAAAGTGTGAGGACTTAGTTTTATATCATTTTGACACAAGCTAGAGTCATTAGGGAGGAGAGCTGTCAGGAAGCCTGTTAGTCATATTCTTAACTAGTGGTTGATGGGGTGGTGCCCAGCCCATTGTGCCACCTTGGGATGGTGGTCCTGGGTTATATGAGAAAGCAGGCAGAGAGAGCCATGGTGAACAAGCCAGTAAGCAGCACCCTTCCATGGCCTTTGTATTTCCTGCCTTCAGGTTCCTGTCCTGTTTTGAGTTCCTCCTCTCAATGCTTTAATGATGAACTGTTATGGTGAACTGTTAAGTGAAATAAACTCTTTTCCTTCCCAAGTTGCTTTGGTCGTGGTGTTTTATAATAGCATTAATCCTAACTAAGAAAACAGTGAAACATAGTCAGTCCTGGTAGACATTATTCATTATGACTGATTTTCCATTTCTTCATGGCTCAATCTTAGTAAGGTACACGTGTCCAGAACATTGTCCATTTTATCTACGTTTTCCAATTTGGAACACATAAATTTCTCATTTACCTCTAATGATCTTTTTTTTGGTATTTTTAGTTTTAAAATTTTTATGTGTATGTATGTTTTGACTGTGTGCATAATGGGGTAACATTTCTTTGCCTAATGTACATGGAAGCTACAAAATGGCATTGACACCAGGGAACTAAAATTACAGCTGGTTGTGAGCTACCATGTGGGTGCTGGAAGATGAACCCAGGTCCTCTGGAAGAGCAGCCAGGGCTCCTAAGTGATGAACCACCTCTCCAGCCCTTTTAATGATCTTATTTTATTTCTGTCTTCAGTAGTAGTGTGACCTTTTCCATCTCTATTACAATAATCTGATTAAAATGCCAAATGATCTAATCAGACACATATTGCCAATTAATATACAAAAAATATTCAACCTTGCTAATCATCACAAAACTTCATTTCAAAACTGTAATAAGATGTCATCTCACTCCAAGTGCAAAGACTCTTACAAAAAATATGACGCCCAAAAAAGCTTCTAGTGAAGCTATGAAATGTGAACTCTTATAAACAACTTGTGGGATTGTGACTCAGTATAGCAGTTTTAGAAACCCATCAAAAATTTAAAACGAAACTCACAATATGATCTTATACTCTGGTTCTCTGTATATATTCAAAGGTAATGAAAACAGACACCTATCCTTGATTGTACACTGATCCTAATAGGCAAGCCATTGAAATGACCTAGCTTTCTATCAGCTGAAAATGGATAAAGAAAACATCAGACAGACACATAGTTCTTTTTTCTTTTTCACCAGTAAGGTGTTTTATTAGACAGTGTTGGATAGAACATCTGATCATTATGTTAAGTGAAAGAAATAAAGGAGAGAAAGATAAATGCTGCACGATTTCACCCACATGTGGAATTGGAGTTTGATCTAGAAGCAAAGTTAAATGATGATCAATTACTGTAAATTTGGAAAGGATTGGACAGAAGAGTTAGAGAAAGGTATTAAGAAGACATATTAAGGCACAATCAGTAATATAATGATTTTGAAGATTCTGTAGTATAGTGGATGCATATAACCTGCAATGATTTACAGTATATTGCAAAATATCGGGAAGAGAAGTATTTGGAGGTTCTTTCATGAGACAAATGCTAATTCCTTTGATTTGATCATTACACGTCTTATACATATATGATTATATACTATACTACATAAATATGTAGAGTAATTTCATGCCAATTAATAACACATAAAATTTCCAAATACCTATGTTACTGAACAAATATTTTAAAATATTGTATATCCATTTCTGTAATCTAGAATTTTAAAAAATAATATTTTAGTTAGTGTACAAAGTAACATTTAATTATAGCATTTTGTTCTGTACTTTTTGGAGAATAATATATGATAGCCATATTTTTTGGTTTTCAATGAGTTAGTTTCTAATTTAGAAAAGTAAATTAGAATAATAAATAGCAGCCAGATATCGTGATGTCCTTTTAACTCTAGTACTTGAGAGGCAGAGACAGGGAAATCTCTGCAAGTAACAAAGTTTTTGAATAATGTCTACACTGACTTCCACACTATCCACAACAGATTTCATTTCTAATAGAAGTATGTAGGGCTTCCTTTCTCTCCACATTCTCACCAGAAAATTTTTTTATTTCTATTCTCAATGATATACATTCTGATTGGGTTGAGATGAAATCTCAAAGTAGTATGAATTTTCAGTTTTTTGATAGATAGGAATATTGAATACTTCTTCAAATGTTTATTGGATATTTGTAGTTCTTTTTTGATCTACTATTCAGTTAATTAGCCCATTTTCTGACTAAATGACTTGAAATCTCTGGTACATAATTTTGCAATTCCTTACAAACTGGAGTCATCAGTTCCTTGTCAAATACATAGTTGGAAAATATTTTCTTTCTTTCTATAAAATATTTCTCTTCTCAGTTTCTTGCTTTGTTGTGCAGGAACTTAATTTCATCCATTCCCAGTTCTTGGAACTATTTCTTAAACTGTTGGAGTCCCTTGCCTATGACTGCAGTTTCTATCAGTTTCAGAGTCTTATATTAAGATCTAGTTCTATTTTGAGTGGGCATTTATGCAAGGTGAGAGATTTTAATCTAGCTTCACTCTTCTACATGTTTTTTTGTTTTCCCAGCACCATTTGTTAGAGAGGCTATTTTTCCCAGTGCCGATTTTCCACACTTTTCATTGTGGGTTTATTTCTGAATTCTTCTATTTTGTTGGTCTATATGTGTGTTCTTGTGTCAGTATCACACAGGCTTGTTATCATGACTCTGTAGTGTAATTTAACAATCTTTATTAAGATTAACATATCTTTCTATTCAGGATTAACATATCTTTCTATTCAGGATACTTTTATTACATTAATTAATTAATTAATTAATTATTTTAGTTGTTATTTCTCGATTTGTGTGTACAAAAGTGTTGTATGTGTGTAGGCATGTGTGTTCCACAACATTCTTGTGGAGGTTAGAGGTCAACTTCCAGAAATTAGTTCACTCGTTCCATCATTGTGGATCCGAGGTATCAATCTCAGGTTATTAATCATGATGACAAGTGTTTTTAGTTGCTTAGCCATCTTACTGGCTCGAGTAGAGGTTTAATATTTTAAGTAATATAGCATATCTTTTTCATAGCCTAGTCTTATTATGAATGACTTTAAGTATTTGGTGAAGTTCATAATAAAATGAATAATGTGCCTACGATTCCACCTTGTCAAATAGTTTCATTTTTCTATATTCTTGTGAATGTTCCATTTACTCCATGTATATTTATAAATATGAGTATGCATATAACTATGCGTGCCCATATATCCACAAAGTGTGCAGGTGTTTTATGGATATTTATGTTACTAAATTTCATACTTGCCCTTTTCAAATCTATCCTCATTATCTCTTAATGGGTTTTACTATATGATTATATTATTCAGTATGATAACACACACACTTCATCTGCTTCATCACATTCCATTTCATAACTTTAGCATAACTAGTTTACTTAATTGCCTTGCTGATGGATATTTAGTTTATTTAAAATTGCTCACCATCACATTGTGCATTGTGTACAGTGAGTATTATTTTGCTGATCTTCCTTGTGCAAATATCTGATAGTTTGTCTAGGGCAAGGATCAAGAATCTGGGTACAGTGGGTTAAGTGTAAATAGTTGTCAGCATTTGTAATAATATTCTGTTGAAAAATTACCACATGCTTTTTTTATTTGTATCTATGGCTACTATTGTGTCAACATTGTAGAGTTGAATATCTATCTGCACAGAAATTATATGTATGGCCAAAACCTAAAATACCTATCACATAGCCTTCTATGGAAAACATCTGTTGATCCCAGATCTAGGGTGGCGTGCCTTGTGAGTGTTACAGCCAAGGTGTATATCATCAACCCTAGAGACAGAGCAAAATCATTTTGCAACATGATTACACAAAATGTGACTCCTTTACTCATGGTTTCCTATGGTCCATATTTTTGTTAACATTTGCCAATGTTAAATTTAAAAGATTTATGCCATTTTGTGAATTCTCTTTGTTATATCTTTGAAATTTTCTTTTTTCTGATTACTAGTGGAGATGTGAAACTTTTCTAATGCCAGTTGGCCATTATTATAGCTCTGTTGATACCCCCTCTCCTTATGTTGATTTTTCTATTAGGATGTTTTACATTTTTCACTTCTTTCCTGCCTTAATTCTATCATATCTTTGTTGTTGCTGTTTGTTGTTTCCTTGTTTGTCTGTTTGTTTGTTTGGGGGGGGGCGACAGTGTCTTACTGTGTATAACTCTGACTGACCTAGAACTCATTATGCAGACTAGGTTGGTCTTTAACTCACAGAGATACACTTTCCTCTGTCTCCTGAATGCTGGA
This sequence comes from Grammomys surdaster, assembly GCF_004785775.1. Classification (NCBI taxonomy): domain Eukaryota; kingdom Metazoa; phylum Chordata; class Mammalia; order Rodentia; family Muridae; genus Grammomys; species Grammomys surdaster. The sequence goes on along the minus strand of NW_021604667.1, from coordinate 449,649 downwards.
ATTAAAGCTGTATGCCACTATGCCTGGCCTACTTTACTTCTTTTCTCCATTCTCTCCCTTTATTCCCTCTCTCCCACCCTCCCTCCCTCCTTTCCTTCCTTCCTTCATTTCCATTTTCTTTTTTCCTTATTTCCTTTCTATTCATATTTCTTCCTTTTCTTTCTTTCCACAGGATTAGTAATTGAACACAGGGCCTCATGGACACCAGGCAAACAATTTACCAGTAAATTCCATCCACACCCCACTTGTTCATTTATACAGATATTTTCTGGGTATTACTTCATTATCAATTCATCCTTGGTGTGTGTGATTTACATTAATTTTACTATTTCATTATGCAAATTCACCTTTTAATGATGAGATTTGAAGCTTCTTATGTTTTGTTTCCTTTTTGATTTTTTTGAATTTAGGCTTTTACTTCTTTCGAGACTAATTTTAAATCCAAATTTTTAAAGATTGTTTTTTATTTTATATATAAGCATATGTATCATCATGATGGTAGATGAACATGAGTGAAGACGACTATGAAACTCAGAAGTATCAGATTGCTTGGAGCTGGAATTAGAGACAAGGTGTCCATAAGGCCCTGTGTTCAATTATTAATCCTGTGAAAAGAAAGAAAAGGAGGAAACATGGGGGAAAAAAGGAAATAAGGCAAAAAGAAAATCAATAGGAAGGAAGGAAGGAAGGAAGGAAGGAAGGAAGGAAGGAAGGAAGGAAGGAAGGAAGGAAGGGAGAAAGGGAGGGAGGGAGAGAGGAAGGGATGGGAAAGAAAGGAGGGAAGAAGTAGAAAGGCCAGGTGGTGACATGGATGCTGGGAACTGAATGTGGGACCACTGGAAGAGCAGCAACTACTCTTTTTTTTTTATTGGATGTTCTATTTACATTTCCTATGTTGTCCCCTTACCCCATCCCCCACCCACCCCGGAACCCCCAGTCCCCTCACCCCTCCTCCTTCTTCTCTGTGGATGTAACCTCTATCTATTCCCCCCCACTCCCACCTCCCCACCCTCAAAATTCCCACCCCCTGGGGCATCCAGCCTTCATGAGGTCAAGGTTCTCTTCTTCCACCTATGCCCAGCAGGGCCCTCCACTCTTACATATTCAACTGAAGCCCTGGATCCCTCCCTAAGTGCTCCTAGGCTGATGGTTTAGACCCTGGGAGCTGTGATTGGTTGGTATTGTTGCTCTCCTCATGGTGCCGCAAATCCTCTCAGCTCTCCTTCAGCCTTCACTCTAACTCCTCTATTGAGAACCCCATGATCAGTTCAATGGCTAGTTGTGAGCATCTGCCTCTGAGTATGTCAGACTCTTGAAGACCTCTGAGGAGATATCCATATCAGGCTCTTATCAGCATGCACTTCCTGACTTCCACATCAGCCTCTACCTTTGGTGATTGCACATGGGATAGATACTCAGGTGGAGTGATCTTGAAACGGCCCCTCCTTCAGTTTCTGTCCCTCACTTTGTCTCCATATTTGCTCCCTTGAGTAATTTGTTGCTCCTTCTAAGAAGAACCGAATCACCCCCACTTGGTCTTCCTTCTTTATGGGCTTCATGTGGCCTGTGAGTAGCAGCAACTACTCTTAACTGTTGAACTATGTCTCCACCCTCTGAAAGTTTCACTTAATTTTTCCATTTATAAAGTTGTGGGGTTTGTATTCATGTATTTAATTCAATTAGAATTTATTTTCCTGGTGTGCTACAGCATTTGATTTTAACCTATGTGTCCACGAATGTCATAAATACCATCTCTTCTCAATAGAAAATTTAATATCATCATTTTGTTGGTGAATATGTTATTTTGTTATAATTTATTTAATGATTCACCTCTTGCTTTATATGTTTTAGGTACACATTTTCCTTTTATAAATACTGAAAGGGTCGCATTCATTTGTTACAGCAATTTTATAAGTGATAGTTTTTTTTTATCCCAGCTAGCTCCCAAAAAATGAGACCGAGATTATAATAATTATTTGATGAACTTGATGGTACTATAGCTGAGCATTTATTAATCTATATTATTCCTCGAAGCTAATCTGGCTATCTCCTAGCCCAAATCCCCAAGATACTTGCATTTTAGTACTGATTTTGCTTTCTCTGCTCAAGGTGTGTTATGGTGTCTCCTGCAGCCTCTCTCTATAGTGTAATCCTCTCTTCCTCTGTCTCTCTCCCCCTCCCCTGGCTTAGATAAGAAGTCCAGCCCTATTCTCTCCCCTGCTCAGTCATTGGCTGATAACCTTTTATTGACAAATCAGAGAGTAAACAGAGAGCAATATTTATACAATATTGAGACTAGAAATTCTTAGAATAAGCATTACAATACTATGTCCTGATAGTAACTAGAGCTGAGTATGGGTATAGATAAATCAGCGTTTGAATAATACAAGGATAAGCTATACAGTGCACAATAACATTATGCCTACATTGACTTAAAATGAATAATCATTTGCAATGAAGAAAGGAGCAAAAACAAGGGGAAAGGAACATCATTTAAAAAAATACCAGCAAAGTCTTTGGAATTCTTATATTTATTTACTATATTTAGAATTCATAAATTCAGAATTCATAAATTCATCAAGTATTTATTAAATATATCCTATGAGCCAGAACTATTTTGACTTGTTAAAGATACACAGCACACATGATAGCATATAGACTTAGAATCTATAGCAAAGTTTTATTTCTATGTTCCAGTTAGCTAATTTAGAAGTCAGTATCTCAGTTTTTTAGTCTAAATAAATAAATAAATAAATAAATAAATAAAAGGACTCCTGTTGGATTTCGAGGTAGCTTTTCTACTAGCCTGGCTGTTACTGCCATCAAACTTCACTACCAAGATAGTAAGTTTTTCTAAAAAATCTCTGTAGTTAGTAGCTTTGTAGATGGGGTTTGAGGGCTATCCCACTGGATGGCATGGACAGCACTGAGTTCTACAGATCAGGTTTGCCAGTGCTGACTTCTGTACTTCTCACAGTTCTAATTGTGGCAAAGGATGTCTGAGGAGGTCTGGCAGATGTGCTGTTTGTGAAGCATACAGATAGGGCCAACCCAACAGATCACTCCAGAATTCCAGTGATCATAAATACATTATCCCTGTGTTGTGCTGTCTTCTGCGTGTGGTAGTTTCAATGAGAATGGCTTCAGTAAGCTCATATATCTGATGTTTGTTTCCTGTTGGTGAACTGTTTAGGAGTGGTTAGAAGGTGTGGTCTTGTTAAAGAAGGTGTTTCACTGAGGGTGGGCTTTGTGGTTTCGAAAGCTCACATCAAGCACTCCCCCCCCCATCTCTCTGCTTGCCTGTGAATCAGGTATAATCACTCAACTACTGTTCCAGTGACATGCTTGCCTGCATGCCACCATGCTTCTTGCCATGATGACCGTGAACACACTCTATGAAACTCTAAGCAAGCCCTCAAACTCTTTCATGGTATCTCTTCACAGCATATAGAAGTAACTAAGACACTGAATTAAGTTGTATGCATTCTGTTTCATACAACTGATCCTAACTTTACAGTCATTTGAGAAGTAGGATAAAACATTAAATAAACCCCACTCACTTTTCAAACTATGACTCATTTATCTATTAGGTGATATAGCATCCTGGAGGGAGGATTATTTTGACTTAAAAGTGTCAGGCAAATTTCTCTTAGATGTTGATTTTCAGCTTATTCTGCAAGAGTAATTGAGGCAGAAGGGACAACCTGAGAAAGTCCAGGAACATGTGATTCTGGCACAAATAATTTGATGAGGCTGAATCATGGAGTGGGTGTGATAGTTATGTATGTGATGACTTGGAGGAACAGAAAAATAACATGAGGGCAAAAATTAGAGAAAAGGCCAAAAAACGTTGAACATGATAGAAGGGAAGAAAATCAAGGATTGTTAAAGTTTTTGTCTACATTGTACTCTTTTCTTTGTTTTGTCCTTTCCCTATTTCCCTTATTTCCTTCTTCTCAAACAAAATTTCTTATTTTGTGATGTTAGGTCTAGAACCTAGGACCAGGCACATTTTAAGGGTATGTTATACTGTAGCCACCCCACCACCACCACTCCATAACAACAACAAAAAATCTCACTGTGTTAAACTCATTATAGATATGTGATTTCTCCTGTGTCCCCTCTACATGCAGCACAATGCCTTGAGCATGTCACCACTCAATAAATATCGATTGAATGTTTGATTGGAGCTACTTGATTGCACCTTTAAGAGTAGTTAACAGAGGGAAGAAATCAATGTGCTATTCTAAGTCATTATTCTGAAAATATCTAAGTCTTCACAATGGATTGCATTGAGCTTGTTGCTTTATTTTATCTTTTTCAAGAGAACAGTCTTTATTCATTTATTTCTGAGTTGATCAGAAGCATTAACTTATAGCTCTAGCATTTTCTGTCTTGAGACTGGTTTCTATATTCTTTCCTGTTAACAGCTTTTACTTTCCTCAGCAGAAAATTGAGCTCTTTGTTGCCTTTTCCCCCAACAAAATCCATCTCTAGTAGCACTAATACTAGCATTGGTGCTATTAATAATGTTGATGAAAAATGCCAGAGTAAATCAGCATCCCTTTGCTTCAGAGCACTTCTCAGCCATGTATTGGTGTTTCCACAGTCAGAGTTAAGATTTCCATTGAGTTAAATTTACTTTTCACATCCCCACCCCACCCCCACCAAGGAATTTTTGTTCTTTAAAAATATATGAAGGGAATTGATAGTTAATTATGACCCTTGTTTTACTTCAAAGATGCATTATGTTACAACCATAAAGACCTTTTAAACATGATACAACTGAAACTTAGAACATGGTTTTAACCAGCAATTAAACAAAAGGATTATTGGATTTTTCACACAGTGTTCTTGAAGTTTAAGGGAGGTAAAGATACACTGGTCTTAAGAAATCAGTAAAAGCCCAGTTCAGCAAACATTCACTGAGGCTGGACAGAGGGATAGATTTTGGGGAAATATTGGAAGAAAAATGATTTAAGGAAAGGAAAAGATATAGAAATAAGAACTATTGAAAAAAGGTCAAAGACTAAAAGAGACTATTTTAACTGATGAAAGGCATATGGAGAAGGAAACACTGGTAAATTCAGAGGGTATTTTTGTTAATACTTTTTTGCATACTTGTTAAGATTAGGAATATGATGCATTAGTGCACAAGATGGTGGTCATTGTTGAGATCAGAAACTTTTAAACCTGTGCAATTTACATCCCCTTTACGCTGAAGAAAAAATTAAAAGATTTATCTCATTTTATTTTATGTATATGAGTGTTTTACATGCATGTGTGCCATTTGTGTTACAGATTTTGAAAACTCATTGACACACCTTCACTACCAAGCCATACCTCCTAATCCTTACCAACCAGTTATGCTAAGTGGGAACCTAAAATTCTAATAGGTGAGCCAATGGGGACCATTCTCACTCAAATTACCACAATCAATTTAGATGACATCTCCGATTATAATGTTATTATATTTTATTTGATGAACATTATAGACTCTGAAATACAATGCTTCAGATATATGTACACTAAGCAAATTCTAAATAAGCTAATTATAATATTGTTTCACATGGTTTATATTTATTTGCTATAAAACGTTCAATATCTCCTTGTCGATTTTTAAGTATACAATATAATTTTGCTAACTACCACATTGTGCAACAGATCTCTTGAATTTACAATTGAATCTTTTCCTTCTTTTATTGAAAATAGGTTTTATATAATATATAAATATGTAAATATACAGATATGTGAGTATATTATGATTATAGTTTCCCCTTACCAACTACTCTGAGAAATCCTCACCTTTCCTGCTATTAGAATCAACATCTTTTCTTACTCTTGTTAGAAAAATGGCACCTAAAGAATAATAATAAAATAAGATAAAAGGAAAACATATTGAAAGCAAACAGAAAAAAATGCTTAAGAAAAAGAATGAGATATACGTGTAGACAAAGAGAAAGACATATTTTTATTCACAAGAATCTCTAAAATATAAAACCAGCATATATATATATATATATATATATATATATATATATATATATATGATATATATCTCATATATATGAGTTTGTTTTGTGTTTGCTATCTATTTCTGGATATGGGGAATGGCCTTAAGAATGCTCTGGAGACATTCCATTTAATACTGAGCATTTAAGGTACTGCTGTCCCTCTACACATTGCTCATCTTTGGCTCTCTGTATTTGTTCTCATACACTGAAAAACGAAGCTTCTCTAATGATGATATATGTGAGCAAAACCTCATCTGTGAGTATAGCAGAATATCAGCAGGAGTCATTTATGCCTAAGTTTCTTCAAAACAGTGGTTCTCAATCTTTCTAATGCTATGATCCTTTAATACAGTTACTCATGTTTTGTTGACCATCCCCCCAACCACAAAATTGATTCATTGCTACTTTGTAAATATGATTTGCAACTCTTAGGAGCTGTAGTGTAAATGTCTAACCCATAGGTTGAGATCACTACTTAAGCAGAACAGCTGTATTTGGTTTTCCCCTGGGTTCCTGAGCACTGTTTGCTCATGGAATGGGACTTAAAGCCAACCAGGTAGTAGTTGGTTACTCCCAAAAGCTTTGTGTCAGCAGTAGCACAACTTGTAGACATCCATTGTAGATCAAAGACTGTGTAGCTGGGATGACCAGCCATTCAATTAGATGTAACCCATTCCTGGCACTGGGAGCTTCATTTGATAATAAGAGATGCCCACTTGGGGATCTATCTTTCCCATTCCTTCTTTTAGATCACCTTCATATATGTTTATATTTTGTGAAGTTTCTATTGCATTAGTTTTCCATATGACCTCTCTGATGGGCCTCAGATTTGGCTGGTTTCCCCCATATTTCCCTTGTTCCCTATTTCCTCCACTTCCAGTTGAACCCTCCCATTCATACTCCTCATTCATCCATAACTATCTAGTATATTTCCCCTTCCTAGGGAGATCTATTTCCCCCCTCCCTGTTCACTTACTCTGCACCTGAACTCTGTGGTTATACAAACTGTAGCTTGCTTATCAAAGACTTAACAGCCAACTTTGACATATAAGTTAATATGTACCATATTTATCTCTCTAGGTCTGGGTTACCTCACTGGGGGTGAATCTTTTCTAGCTTCCTCAATTTACATATGAATTTCCTGACTTGTTTTAAAGAACAGAGTAATATGCCATTCTATAAATGTACCACATTTTCTTTTTCCATTCATTCATTGACAAGCATCTATGGTGTTTAGAGTTCTTGGCTATTATGAATAGAGCAGCAATGATTAGAGCTGAACAAGTATCTGTGTAGTAGGGTAAAGCATCTTTTGAGTATCTACCCAAAAGTAGTATAACTAGATCTTGAAGTAAATTAGTTCTCAACTTTCTGAGAAACCACCACACTGATTTCCATAGTGGCTATACACTACTCCCACCAGCTATGCAGGAATGTTCCCCTTACTCTGCATCCTTGCCAGCATGAGATATCATTTGTGTTACTGAACTTGGCCATTCTGATTGGTGTAAGATGGAATCTCAAAGTAGTTTTGATTTGCATTTCCTTGACCACTAATGATGAACATTGTTGCCCTGCCATTTGAGATTCTTCTGTTGAAAATAATGTTTAGATATATGCCCCAGTTTTAATTGGATTTTTTGTTTATTTGATAACTAGCTTCTTGAGTTCTTCATATAATTTGGATTTTAGTCCTATATTGGATGTAGGTTTGGTAAACATAGTTTCCCACTTTTTAGTCTGCCACCTTGTCCAAGTGATGGTCTCATTTGCATACAAATGCTTTTCAGGCTTATGAAGTCCCATTTATTAATTATTGATCTTAGTCCCTGGGCTATCAGTGCTCTGTTTAGGAAGTTGTCTCCTGTTTCAATGTATTCAAGGATTCTCCCCACTTTCTCTTCTACCAGGTCAGTATATCTGGTCTTATGTTGAGGTCTTTTTATCTATTTACAGTTAAGTACTTTTCAGGATGATAAGTATAAAACTATCAGCCATCCAGTTTGACCTATACCACTCATTTAAGATGCTGTATTTCTTCCAGTCTTTTCTATATTTCTACCTTCTTTATCAAAAATAAGATGTCCATGGGTATTATACTAATTGTTTAAAGAGAGTGGAATAGTTTCTTCTTTCACACTAGATTCTCCATGGCTATGAGGTCATTCAGCAATCACTTTTCTGTGCTTTTCTTGCTAAAACATAGAACACTTACTTTGGGTCTGTACTTTGGCTCTCATGAAGAGCACTGTGATAGTCATGGACAAACAGGATGTTACCGACTCAATTATTTCATTGCTTGTGGATATATCCTCAAGATTCCTAGATCATAAGATGGTTCTATTTTTAAGGAACTTCCATGTCGCTACTCAGTCGTTTTATTCATCCATGTAGATTTCTAGATCAGATCTAGTATGGTGGTTCTCAACCTGTGGGTCATGACCCCTTTGTGGTCATATATCAGATATCTTACATATCAGATAGTTGCATTATGATTTATATCAGTAGCAAAAGTACAGTCATGTAGTAACAATGGAAATAGTTTTATGGTTGAGGCTCACCACAATATGAGGAACTATATTAAAGGGCCAAAGCATTAGGAAGTTTGAGAACCACTAATCTAATAGTTCATCTTCTACTCAATAATGCACAAGACTGCCTGTCATTCTGCATCCTTCCAAAAACTTATTTTTCATCATTTTATAATGAACTTTTCATCAGATATGGGGTCATATTGTTATTGTGGTTTTATTTAGCATTTACCTGATGATGCATGCTATGGAACACTTTTTTATACACCTCTTATCCTTTTCTATGTCTATTGAAGTCTTTGCCAATTTATTATTAGGTATCATTTTTATTGTTAATTGATTTATTTGGACCTCTCATGTATTTTAGAGATTAACCCATTATAAAATATGTGTATTGGAAATATCTTCACTTAGGTGCTAAGTTGTCCCTTTGTCCTATTATTTCCCTTGCTGTGTGGATGTTTAGAAGATTAATAGTGTGAGGTTTCTGGAGCTGCTGAGAAATGAAGCCAGAGCCATGTGAATGCTAGGTAAACATAGCAGAGCTACACCCCAACTCAATAGTGATTGTTTTGTTTTAAAGAAATTTGGAGAAAAGGTGGGACAAATTGGAAGTCACTTTCCTCTTTTTACTCTTTCATGTTTTACTTTGCCATGCCATTTTCTACTGATTAAAATAAAATAAAATAAAATAAAAATGTTTTAAAATAATTTGTGTGATCTCTACAAGCAAAAATAGACTATTTTAGTGTCTTTGATATGATGAATCTATCATAAATTGTGTTTAAAAAAATCTTGAAGGACTTTGGCCCTAGGGTTCCTGAATTTATATTGTCCAATGTATGGAAACATGTACCGAATACAGTTAAATTCCTCTGTAATTGGTGTATACTCAAAAGGGACGTATGAACAATCTAAACCACTCCATGTTTTCATGTCATAAATTAATAGGCATCGTCAGAGAAAATCTCGGGAAGAGATAATGACCCTACTGTTAGGAATTGTCTTTTGTTGTTCTGGTTGCAAGCCTCAACAACCAACCTTTAATGGCTGATCCATCTCTCCAGCCCAGGAACTGTTTCTATTTAGCCTCACTATAACAAATTAAATTCACAGCTGGAACAGGTTTTTCATGAGGACATCTAAACCACTTACTGGATATGTGAATCGCCTACACATGGCAGGAAGTAAAAAGGATTTGCTTTTCTTTGCTTTTTGGTAGTGGGACTGACATACATAGTATAGTCAAAAAGAGAGCAGAAACAGTTATTATGTGAACCAAAGCCGAAGGCAATGGATTTGGGACAATTAGTTCTACTTCAGAGTAATTACTGCTTTTCCCACTTGCTTTCTCTCATTTGATCTGCTGTCTTCTCCCCATGCCATTGTTGGATATTTCCTACTTAGAATGCAATTAGCAATGGAAGTCATAGCTAATACAAATAGCTTTGTAAATGATAGGTTTGTGGCTTATTAAATCTACTTCTATTTTTTGATTTCCAATTGGCTGTAACTAGAAGAGCAAGGCAAAAAATTTATAAATCTGATGCATTTACAAGTTCATAGATCCCAAGCTTTTATTGAGTGCTTATTATGACCTAGTAACTGTGATAGATATGACAGGAAAATCTAACAGGCACATGCCACATAAGTGTCTTCTGTACTCTCAGAAATGAAATCATCTTCAGTACTAACCTGTTGCTGAAGCCTAGAAGATAATGACAGAAAATTTTCACATTGATTTTGCATCCCAAAGAAATAGTAATTCATCTACAACATAAAGCAAAGTGAAGGATAGTTTGGTCTAGCTTTCTTTAGTTGAATAAAAAGTTTAGTTGATTCATAAACCTCAAATACAGAGAAAGTTCTCATGAAATTTCTCTACTCCAGAATATTTTCCCATTATGAGCTAAATATCTATCCACATCTCATTTCAGATTGTTAATTTTTAATTTTAGTATATAATGATTGTAATTTTAGGCCTCCAAGTATTAAGTTTCTCTTTTATTTTATTTTTAAATTTTGCAATATCATATATTCATATATGTATATATCATATATGTGATTGTGTGGTATGTGTTAGTGTGTGTATGATGTGTGATATGTGTGCAATATATATGTATTCATGTGCATAGTTGTGTACATGTACATTTGTATGCCTGTGATTGTAAAGGCCTGAGGTTGAAACTGATGTTATGTATCTTCTGAGATTGCTTTCTGCCCTAAATATTGGGGCAGAGTCTCTTGCTGTAGCCAAACCTAACACTTTCATCTTTTCATCTAGTCTAGCTAGCCAGCTTGCTGGGAAATGCAGTGATTTCTGACCTGTATCTCTCACATTTTGGGAATACAGGCAAACTGCCTATATAGTCCACTGTCTCTTTGTGGGGCTTCTGGAGATCAGAACTGCATCCCTCATGCTTGCAGGGCATACACTTTACACTCTGCACCATCTCTGAGCCCCAACCACTGTCTTTCTATAATCTTACTCTTTGAGGAGAACAAATTATTTCTGCTTATACACCGTAGTGAGACTTCATTTAGGTCTTGGGGTTCTTTCTGTCTAGATACTGAAAAAGCATTGTGAAAGATTCAATGCAAAGGGAACTACTTTAAATATCCCTAAGGCCCCAAAAATATGAAGTATGTTAAATCTCCTACAGTGTTGAACTTTCCTCTAATTGCCTCTCTTCTTTACTTGTATCATCAAACCCCAAAGTTAGTAAGAGAGAAATTTAAAGGCCATGATTTGGAATTTGCTGCATAAAATACATGTAGTTACTATAACATTCTGAGGGTTCCATCCCTTGAGTTATTTCATTTATTTTAAAACATAGTTAATATGCTTGGTTAATGGGTTGAGATGCTGGAAAATAGATTGGGGAAGAGAAATGTTATAAGCAAGCTTGTGGCAGCAGCAGTATGAGTTGTCAATAATAAGAAGCAGCGAGAGAAGCCTAAACAGAGACTATGAGCTATATTGACAGCATGGTAACTGTCATTTGTCATGATGGCCTTGAGTCTTTGAGAAAAGATTAAATTATCTTCCACATTCTCTTTGGGATCAGAAGGGAATGCGAACTTAATTTCCCTCTGATATAATTCAAGGTTTTCAGCTACAAATGTAAACTTCAGCTATTAGAAATGTGTTAAAAATTAATCATTTTCTTTGAGTCAGGAAAATGAAATACTGGTGTATGACTTTTTAAAATTTTCTCTTAGAGATTATGTACCCTGTCAGTTGGTTACAACTGAAGTAAAATAATCCCAACCCTGATTTTGTGATATCCTAATATAGTTCCTGCTATATCACATAATATTAGTGATGCTACAAAGCACTAGATAATAAGGGACCATTGATATTGCTAATTTATTATTCTGTACTTAAATGTGTTATATATGGGACCTAAGTCTCAGCATAATGTGCTCATGTTTTATATACACCTTCATTATATAGCCTAAAATATTATACTGTATTTTAGTGCCTCTGAGTTGTGACTGTAAATTACCACATTAAGTCTGATACACAACTTTCCATCACAGTATGCTGGGAATGCCCAGAAGTTTTGCATTTGGGGCTGGAGTGATTTAAGATTTTCAGAAGAGTAGCAGATTATAGTATACAAATGGCTGATACAGTAGTAAAGCAAAGAGAGAGGTCAATGTAGCTGGGAGTGTTTGAGAACTTGTTAGTGAGACAGGTACAAATTCTTGTTATTTACTGTTAGTGTAGGGGAGGAGTTCATGGGGAGGTGAAGGGAAAGATTTATTGCATCAGTGGTTCTCTCCCTTCTCTTGGTGTATTCTAGGGCTTGACCTCAGGTTGTCAGATGTGTGCAGCAAGAGCTTTACCAACGGAATCATGTCATCTACCCAGTTACAAAGAAAAGGCCCTTCTCAATCAGGATTGCATTAGCTTCATGTTACAGAAGAGTAGGCTGACGCTCATCAACATCAACAAACCTGCTGGTGATCACGAACATGGTAAATAGTTTATCCTCAAAGACATAGTTTTGACTACAGGAGAAAATTTGCATGAGAGTACAAACAGTGTATGAGATGGACATTAAAAGTCATAGTAAGACTTCAGTCACAAGAGGAAGCAGGGTAGGGGATGGAGGTGGCTGTGGAATTCCCAAAAGGAAAAGCAAATTAAGCAAGGGTGCAGAGATGAGAATGAAAATAACTGCTGGTGAGTGGCAGTTACTGCAACGACTTACCACTGACCAAAGTGCTGAGAACAAGAGATGGCTGGATGTTCAGTCCTAAATGGGACATCAGTATCAACCCCTTCTGGGCTGCGAACATCACAAAAGAGGCTGTAAAAGCCAGGGGACAGGGAGGAGTCCTGAGAAACACAGTCTTCTGAACATGATGTGTCTTTTTCACTTAGGAACTCACACCAGCTATAGTTACTTGTACATGTTTTGATACCTTAACATTCCATCGTGGTAGGGTGATGAATAGCTCATGAGGCCCCACCCTTCTCCGGGAAACCCCTAGCAGGTAATGGTTGCTGGGTGAGGGAAGGGTGTATCATTTTTTCTTTAGTGATACAGACACCATGAAATTGTCTATGCTCTGCAACTGACCCATCATCCATGTTCAGGTAACCAACCCTAATGAAAGATAACAAATTGTTTTAAAAAGGGCATTGGGTTGGTGGGGAATAGGGTTTGGACATAAGACTCAGCAGCTAATAGAACATTTGTTACTCTAGTGGAGAACATGGTTTCAGTTTCCAGTATCCACAGTGGTGACTCACAACCATCTTCAACTCCCATTCCAGGACAGTATACTTTTGGACCTCTGTAGGCACCAAGCACATATATAGTACACATATATACACCTGCAGGTAAAACACTAATACAAAGTGAGGAAGTCTATATTGAGAGGGTGGAGAGCAAGAAAGACAGGTTCTTTTGGGGAGAAAGGGTTCAGTGAAAGTAGGAGTATGGAAAGGAAAAGTAGTGATGGGTGAGTATGATCAAGATATATGGAGGGATAAAGCTGTTTAAAATACTTTTTATAAGAAAAATGAGTTTTCTGGTTATTCATGAGACCAGCTGAAAATCAAAGTTAGGTATAGGAATAAATAAGAGGCTGTAAACTGGGTTTGAAAATACAAATCTGTTGTAGAAATTTGATATTAGAAGCTACAGTGGAGCATAGGTTAGTATGAGAAGTGAGCTGGAGCACTGTGAAGAAAATGAGAAGTCTTTACTTCGCAAGAGAATTGACATGAAGCATTAAGTTATTCTATGCACTTAAATGCAAAGGAAATCAATACATGACCCTTAGGGTTTTTTTTTTTTTGAAGGAGTGGATTAAGGTCAGATAATTTCATTAAGATTTTATGAGACAAATGGCTGGTACTTGAATTGAGCCTTTCCCAAAGCCTCATCTTATTTTTGAGAAGATAAACCTCTAATTGTATTCCACTATTGGATTTTAATCAAGAGAAACAATTGAATCAGTTCAATCTGAGCCATTTGTTCTTCGCAGGATGATTACTTTACAGCTGGGTTTAAATTGGAGGTGGTCCAGAAAACAGTGGTTCTCAAATCTTAACATGTATCAGAAGCCCCACAGGGCACTAGAGAGATGGTTCAGCAGTTGAGAGTGCTTCTTTCTTTTCCGTAGGATCTTAGTCTTCCACTTTACTTCTTTTCCCAGAGTTTCCAGCGCTCACATGGGAGCTCCACAAATGTCTGTAACTCTAGTTCTAGGATTCTGATTCCAGGCCTGTGAGGCACTGTATGCATGTGGTGCATATCTGTATACATAGGCAAATTACACATATACATAAAATAAAATATAGTAAAATAATACAAAAGAAATAGCTTAAATTCTGTTCAAATACAAACCAAGAGGCCTATTCCACCCACTGATGATTCTGATTCAGTGATTCTATCTGGAGTTCTGAGAACTTACATGTCTAGAAAGTTTTCAAAGGATGTTTTTTGTTTAGTCCCGTGGATTGTACTGTGAGAGCCACTGTCCTTGAATACATTCCTAAGTTTCTGCTGCAGAAACAATTATATGAAACAAGAAAAAAACCTAGCAATTATACATTTAAGTAATTTAAAGAAGACATTAATAGGTACTTTAACAGAAATGTCCCATCTTGGGCTAATTTGTAACTCAGGAGATCTTTGTGTGCATTGAGTGCTTTGAATATATTGAGACAGGATCTCTGATTGTGACTTGGAGTTTTTTTGCTTAATCTAAGTTGGCTGGCCAGTGAACTCCAGGGATCCATGAGTTTCTTTCTTCCTTTCTTCCTTCCTTCCTTCCTTTCTTTCTTTTTTTGTTTGTTTTGTTTTTTGTTTTGTTTTCTTAATTTTATTTTTTTACTAGTAACTTTTCTTTTAAATGTTAATCAAAGGCTTTATAAGTTTGGTAATGCTCAATAACAAGATGCCCATACAATCAGTGGTGTAACCAAATACCCAACCTAGATATACCAACTATATTTGAATGGTGGAGACATGCGAACATCCTTCTCCATGTTCTTCTCCCTGCCCCCCTTCATATCCTAGCTCCTCCTCTCCTTCTCTCCTTATTCCTCCTCTTCCTCTCCTTACTCCTCCCACCTTAGCTCCTCTTACATATCACCCTTCCTGTTAAGATAAAATTTTTCTCTCAAAATACAATTAAAGCATAACTATACCAATTTGTATCAGTAAGATACAAGATAGACCTAATACCCAGTCTATCATTTTGTTGACTAACCAAAACCTCGATCATCTCTCCTAACTAAAAAACTTAGTTCTCTGAACCTGGCTTTTTTCTTGGCTTTAGAATGAATGTCAGCTTAAAACCATCCTCTCAAGTCTTTTCTCTCAAAGTAAATAGCCAGGATTGGCTATGAGACTATAAGTCTTCAACCCCATTAGAAATCCAGAATGACTGAATTAACTGAAATTATGGGAAGCACAAAGCATAGCTTCTAAACCTTAGCCAATTTATACAGACTGCTGAACACCTGGACAGTCCCTATACTAAAAAATGTTGGAGCATCCCAACTTCAGCCTTCTGGCCCAGGATCATCTGACAGACCTAGTGATGCAGAATTATTAAGGGCTGATTACTTTATCTTGGATAGTGTAACCAGTTGGCTATTCTACAAGTGTGTCCTTTTCAGGCCAGTAATTTGTCTGTAGATGAAAAGAGGTAATTCTTGCCTAGTGGCTGTCTCACCACAACTGGAGTAACTCCAAAGATGCTCAATTTCTTCTTAGAATCCAAGACAGGAAGGTGTCAGGAGCACACAGGTCTCTAATCAAAATGAATCTTAATTCAGAAATGTTTGTAACGTCAATTCTATGGACTTCTGACGTTTTGAAAACCAACTATCTTCTTCGATTTCTTTCTTCAGGGACTTGAAGTTCTTGTCATACAGGTCTTTCACTTGCTTGGTTAGATTCACACCAAGGTATTTCATATTATTTGCAACTATTGTGAATGGTGTCATTTCCCTAATTTCTTTTTCAGTCTTTATCTTTCATGTAGAGGAAGGCTACTGATTTGTTTGAGTTGATTTTATAACCAGCCACTTTGCTAAAGTTGTTTATCAGGTTTAGGAGTTCTCTGGTGGAAGTTTGGGGGTCACTTAAGTATACTATCATATCATCTGCAAATAGTGATATTTTGACTTCTTCCTTTCCTATTTGTATCCCTTTGACTTCTTTTTGTTGTCTAATTGGTCTGGCTAGGACTTCCAGTACTATATTGAATAGGTAGGGGGAGAGTTGTCAGCCTTGTCTAGTCCCTGATCTTAGTGGGATTGCTTCAAGTTTCTCTCCATTTAGCTTGATGTTGGCTACTGGTTTACTGTAAATTGCTTTTACTATGTTTAGGTATGGGCCTTGAATTCCTGATCTTTCCAAGACTTTTATCATGAAGGGATGTTGAATTTTCTTAGAAGGAGCAACAAAATACTCAAGGGAGCAAATATGGAGACAAAGTGAGGGACAGAAACTGAAGGAAGGGCCATCTGAAGACCATTCCACCTGAGTATCCATCCCATGTGCAGTCACCAAAGGTAGATGCTGATGTGGAAGTCAGGAAGTGCATGCTGATAAGAGCCTGATATGGATGTCTCCTCAGAGGCCTTCAAGAGTCTGACATATTCAGAGGCAGATGCTCACAACTAGCCATTGAACTGATCATGGGGTTCTCAATGGAAGAGTTAGAGTGAGGACTGAAAGAGCTGAAAGGGTTTGTAGCACCATGAGGAGAGCAACAATACCAACCAACCACAGCTCCCAGGGTCTAAACCACCAGCCTGGGAGCACTTAGGGAGGGATCCAGGGCTTCAGCTGAATATGTAAGAGTGGAGGGCCCCGCTGGGCATAGGTGGAAGATGAGATCCTTGACCTCATGAAGCCTGGACGCCCCAGGGGGTGGGAATTTTGAGGGTGGGAAAGTGGGAGTGGGGGGGTAGGTAGGGGTTACATCCACAGAGAAGAAGGAGGAGGGGTAAGGGGATAGGGGGTTCCTGGGTGGGTGGGGGATGGGGTAAGGGGACAACATATGAAATGTAAATAAAATATCCAATAAAAAAAAGAAAAAAAAAGAAAACCAACTATCCATGTAAGGTAATCTGGACTGTTGTCTGTTAACTCCTCTCAGCTATTTCTAAATAAAATATAGAAAACACCCTAACAATAAACTCAGAGCCATGAATTTGCTATAGGCCCTTAACTCACAGGCTAACCATCTCAAATCAGTTAAAAAAGTTAAAGAAGGACTGGGTCTAAACCTTGTATTCCTAAATGTGTTATATAGGCACAATGCCTATGAGAGTAACAATATTAATCTCACTTCTATATCAATAAGAAACTAGTACCAATGAAAACCTTAAATTTGAAATCAAAGTAAATTTTCTACCATTTAAGAAATTATAACTTCAGCTTAATAACAATTATACAGATTTCTACCAATAGGTTATGGCAATGCAATAAATCCAAGCTATTCCTCCCTATTCCAACAAAACCACTATTTTCCCTAGAAAGACAGCCCAATATTAACTACCTCTGTCCCCAAGTCCAGGGAATAGGTGCGCCTACTCTTCATTAACTTCTTCAAGCTTATTACGGGCATTGAGACATTAGAAGAGGGGCAGGGGGAAGAGTAATTGATATGCCTCTAACGTCTGTGTCTTCACTGCATTCAGCTGAGATTCCAGGACATCAGAGATTCGAGGAGGTCTGCTCAGCTTGCTTCATGAGTAGATACACTGAGGTTGTGTATTCTGCAATATACAATTCTCAAAACAAATTTTAGTATCAAGATATTTTTTGTTTGAATTCTGGAATCTAGTCTTCTGGTGGCCTGTCTCTATCACATCTAATCCATGTAATTCTGGGAGCTTCTATGAGGGTGTGCTCCCACCATCCTCCCATTCCCACCTCCCTGCTGTCGAATTCCCCAACACTAGGGAATTCAAACTATTGGGTACCAAGGCCCTCTACTTCCACTGATGCCTGACAAGGCCACCCTCAACTACCTATACAGGTAGAGCCTTTGTGTTCTCAGGCTGGAGGTTTTAGAATGGCTACTCCAGCTTGTTTCTTAGGATCATTTGCTTGAAAACTTGTTTTTCAGCCTTTTACTCTAAGGTTGTGTCTGTCTTTGTCACTGAGGTGGGTTTCCTGTATGCAGCAAAATTCTGGGTCCTGTTTAAGTATCCAGTCCATTAGCCTATGTCTTTTTATTGGTGAATTGAGTCTATTGATGTTAAGAGATATTAAGGAACAGTGATTGTTGATTCCTGTTAGTTTTGTTATTAGAGGTGGAATTATCTTTGTGTGGCTATCTTCTTTTGGATTTGTTGGAAGAGGATTACTTTCTTGCTCTGTCTAGGGTATAATTTCCCTCCTTTTATTGGAGCTTTCCCACTAATATCCTTTGTAATGCCAAGTTTGTGGAAATATATTGTGTAAGTTTGGTTTTGTCATGGAATAACTTGGTTTCTCCATCTATGGTAATTGAGGGTTTTGCTGGGTATAGTAGCCTGGGCTGGCATTTGTGTTCTCTTAGGATATGTATGACATCTGTCCAGATACTTTTATAGTATCTAGTGAGAAGTCTGGTGTAATTCTGATAGGTCTGCCTTTATATATTACTTGGCCTTTTTCCCTTATTGCTTTTAATATTCTTTCTTTGTTTTGTGCATTTGGTGTTTTGATTATTATGTGATGGGAGGCATTTCTTTTCTGGTCTAGTCTATTTGGCATTCTGTAGGCTTCTTGTATGTTTATGGGCTTCTCATTCTTTAGGTTAGGGAAGTTTTCTTCTATAATTTTGTTGAAGATATTTATTGGCCCTTTAAGTTGGGAATCTTCACTCTTATCTATACCTATTATCCTTAGGTTTGGTCTTCTCATTGTGTCCTGGATTTCCTGGATGTTTTCTGTTAAGAACTTTTTGCATTTTGTGTTTTCCTTGACAGCTGTGTCAATATTTTCTATGGTATCATCTGCACCTGAGATTCTCTCTTCTATCTCTTGATTTTGTAGATGATGCTTGTGTCTATGACTCCTGATTTTTTTCCCTAGGTTTTCTATCTCCAGGGTAGTCTCCCTTTGTGATTTCTTTATTGTTTCTACTTCCATTTTTATGTCCTCGATGGTTTTTTTCAATTCCTTCACCTGTTTGGTTGTGTTATTTTGTAATTCTTTAAGGGATTTTTGTGTTTCCTCTTTAAGTGCTTCTACCTGTTTACCTGTGTTCTCATGAAATTCTTTGAGAGTGTTATTTATGTCCTTCTTAAAGTCCTATATCATCTTCATGAGAAGTGATTTTAAATCTGAATCTTGCTTTCCTGGTGATATAGGGAATTCAGGACTTTCTAGTGTGGGAGAACTAGGTTCTAAGGATGCCAAGTACCCTGGGTTGCTGATGCTCATTTTCTTGTGCTTGCCTTTTGACATCTGGATCACCTTAGTGCTACCTGCCCTGTCTCTTACGGAAGCCTGTCTTTCCTATTATCTTGGTTGTTTCAGAACTGTGTGGGGTGGGTGTTACTACTAGGGTTAGAGCTGGGGCCCAAGATCTGCTCAGTGCTTGGTCCCAGACTGGAAGGAACCCATGTTCTGGGCTAGGAGTGAATTTATGGGTCCTAGTGGATCCCAGCTACTCCCTGTTTGTGGTTGGGGGGTTGCTGTCTCCTTACCTAAGATACTGCCTGGGTTAGATCTCCTGGAAGGCCCGCTTCCTCTGGGTTTTGTGAGATTGGGTGCAGAGCAGCTGCCCAGGATCTGCTCAGTGCTCCGGCCCAGACTGGAAGCAACCGATCCATGAGTTTCTACCTCCTCTGTCTTCAGATTATTGGTGTATGTCACTCTGCCACATGTGTTTCTATGTATGTTCTGGAGGTAGAAATCACATCCTCTCGCTTACACACCAATCACTTCCTACAGGCCCAGGAGATCTTTTATTTGTATAGAAACATTTACAAAATGAAAATAATGCAAATCTTTGTGACCAAACCACATATATTCCTGTTCCAACCTTGCTTTAGGTTAGATACATACCTTTTCAAGTTATTTAACATTTGCAAGCTTCTGTCTCTTGACCTCTAAAATAGATTTAATGGAATACTTCTGTGATAGAATTTCTAGGAGGATTAAATGTGACAGCTCAGGGTAAAATTGGATGACTGCTTTGCTAGACTTTCTATTTGGCAGATGTATATTGAGGAAAACAGCACTTAAGTAGTTTTTTGAAGGTATAAGTGGGATCCTGTGGCTTCACTTATGTTTTAATGCTGTAAATGTGGATACTTCTTAACAGTCACTCCTTGCACCAGATTGAATTGTAGCAGTGCAAGACTGTTTTCTGATCAGGATAAAGGATTAGAAAGGAACTATCTCTAAAAATATTTTTTTCTGAAGATTGGATTTCAATTTGGAATGGCTTTGAAGCACAAGAAAGGTTGCTGTCATCATGCATCAGAAGTGAAACTCTTCATTTTATGTTTCATGTTTTAAAAGATACTTCCTCAGTTTGTCTTCTTTAAAAAAAATTTTTTTTAAGAATTTTGGAAGTTAAAGTATAATTACATTATTTGTCCTCTTTGCTTTTCTTCTATCAACCCCACATTCATCCCTTGCTCTCTCACAAACTCATGATCTCTTTTTCTTTTTATGCATGATATATAATAATTTCATATAATAATTAATAATTATTTGATATAATATATTCCTAAATACGTCAATATGACCTGAGCAGTCCATACAATGTTACTTACGTGTATATCATTTCAGAACTGACCACTTGGTATGACCAAATGAGAGAGGGCTTTTTCCCTGTGCAAGACTGTTTCTTCCATACTCCATCATTCCTTCATTGCCTGTAGTTCTTTTTCTAGCTTTGATACTCCATGAGATTTCTCCTTTCCACATTAGCTCATACTGTTATACTTGTGCAGGTCTTGTTTAGGCAGCCATATTCATGAGTGAATCATGAGTGAAGCTTCCCTGACATTTCTAGGAAACAGTTTCACTGTAGACCTCCTGTTCCTCAAGCTCTTATACTCGTTCTTACTCCTTCTTCTCTGATTTCCCTGAGTCTTAGGCAAACAAATTGTGTTGCATATATATATAAGTTAGAGTTAGACACCACACAATTATTAGCTCCATTTTGACTGATAGTGATTTTCTGTCTATTTAAAAGAGAAGGTTCTTTTGATGAGGGGTGAGAGCTACAATTATCTGTGGGTATATGGATAAATATTTGCAATGCAGTTTGGAATTCTGCTAGTTTAGTAAGGTTGAAAACATGGTTGTAGGTTCTCCTCTAGGATCCATGACAACATCAGACCTGGGTAGTTGGCTAGGTTTTCTAGTACCAAATATGATTTCCTCCTTGTAAACTGAGTCTTAATTATGGAGCTGTTGGTTTCTGAAAAGATATATGTGCCACTATTGTTCTTAGTGTCAGGCCTTAGTGGTTTGTGGGGCAGTGGACATTGCCACCAGACAGAGCAGGTAAGGTAGTAGCAAAGTTCAGAGCCCTGATAAAAGTCATAATTGAGAACAGCAGGAGTTCAGACTAGCTCCCAACCCAGATTCCTGTCCTGGAGCACACGTGACCACAACAGCCTACTAAGAGGACCATGACAACCAGTCACTTAGCATAGAGCCTAGAGTTCTCCATGTTAATGAAGTAGCTAGGGACCCTGAATGTTTAGCCAATGAGCATCCCTTCCTGGGCATCCCTTCCTGCAAGGAAATTTAATCTCTAGTTCACCTTGAGTAAGTCATGTGCATCCTTATCTGCCATGAATAAAGCTGTTGGACAAGCAAGGGCTATGTCCTTCATCAAGGACAGCCAAAGGTTAGGCCTTCCTCATACAGAGCTGCACCTAGGTCTCTCATAGAAGGTCCCTCCATACTCTTGCACTTACATGGAGCTAAGCTGGATTCCTCCACCCTGGGCTCACCGCAGGCCCACAGGCCTGTTCCTAACTCCTTATGGTCCTCAGAGGTATCTGAGCACATAGGAAGATGGGAGCCCTTGTTTCCAACTCCTTGAGGTTCCCAGCAGCATCTGGGTTCACAGGAGTTTGAGAACTACAGCTTCACATGGAGAAACACAGTCTGGGACCCCTATCTTAGACTACATTTCACCTCCCCCAACCAGAGGTGTGTTGGTGTTCCACGAGTCCGACATCCAGTGGCAAGAAAGAAATGCAGCCTAGTGCTCCTGTGTTTTGCCTCCCCAAGCAGTACGTGGGTATTGTTCTGACACCCTACCAGCAAGGCCAAAACACAGACCCACACTGGTCACTGTTTCAGTTCATAGGCATCAAATCTTAAGAAGACTATTGGTGGCTTCATTCCCTTGGAAACTTGCTTAGCACCTTCTGGTACTTTGAAATCTAATCCTCATGAAAGAAGCTTTCATATCAGATCCTCCAGGTCCCATCTCTGAAGGGCACTATATGTAAAGTGCATGGTGTCTTTAACAATAAGTACTTACCTTCAACCCCTAGAATGCAACCAAGAACAGCAGCAATAATATTTTGGAAGTCCCTGGACTCTCCTGACCAACAACTTGAAAGGGAACTTCTTACGCTTAGTTTTGAGGTATTTGTTAGTCTATATCTTTTAGAGGGAACATTATACATCCAGTTAGGGAAATTTCATTTCTACTATATACATCTATGTGCACAAATAAGGCACTTTTATATCATGTGTGTTTTTAGGTATTGGGTAATAATATGATTTATTATGAAAATTTGAGACATACTTTTATTTTACCCTCTTCCCATCTCTCTTTCTATAGCAACCTTCCTCTTTTCTCTCTCCTTAATTAAAGACCCTCTTGTTTGGCAAAATCTAAAAATTTCATGACAAGAAGCATCCAGAAAATTTCGGACACTATGAAAAGACCAAACCTAAGAGTAATAGGAATAGAAGAAGGTTCCCAACTCAAAGACTCAGAAAACATATTCAACAAAATCATAGAAGAAAATTTCCCAAACCTAAAGAAAGAGATGCCTATAAAGGTATGAGAAGCTTAACCGCCAGGCAGTGGTGGTGGTGCACGCCTTTAATCCCAGCACTTGGGAGGCAGAGGCAGGTAGATTTCTGAGTTTGAGGCCAGCCTGGTCCACAGAGTGAGTTCCAGGACAGCCAGGGCTACCCAGAGAAACCCTGTCTCCAAAAGAGAGAGAGAGAGAGAGAGAGAGAGAGAGAGAGAGAGAGAGAGAGAAGCTTACAGAACCTTGAGCAGAATGGACCAGAAAAGAAACTCTTCTCACCAAATGATAATCAAAACACAAAATATACAAAACAAAGAAAGAATTTTAAAAGTTGCAAGGGGAAAAAGTCAAACAAAATATAAATGCAAGTCTATTAGAATTATACCCAATTTCTCATCTGAAACTCTAAAAGCTAGAAGAGGCCTGGCAAGTATTGCAGACCCTAAGAGACCACAGATGCCAGCCCAAACTCTTCTATCCAGCAAAACTTTCAATCACATAGATGGAGAAACCAAGATATTTCATGACAAAGCAAAATTTAAACAATACTTTCTCACTAACTCAGCACTACAGAGGATACTAGAAAAAAACTCCAACCCAATAAGGTTAACTGCACTCAAGAAAATACAAGAAATAATTTCATACCATTAAAATTCATAGAAAAGAAACACAAACACATACACACATACACACATACACATCTACACACAGCAGCAACACCAAAATAACACAAAGTAATAATCATTGGTCATTGATAACTCTCAAAATTAATGAACTCAATTCCCCAGTAAAAAGACATAGTCTAACAGAATGGATTCATAAACAGGATACGTCATTCTGCTCTATATAAGAAACATACTTCAGTGACAAAGACAGACATTACTTCAGAGTAAAAGACTATAAAAGGGTTATCCAAGCAAACAGGGTC
Organism: Grammomys surdaster; assembly: GCF_004785775.1. Classification (NCBI taxonomy): domain Eukaryota; kingdom Metazoa; phylum Chordata; class Mammalia; order Rodentia; family Muridae; genus Grammomys; species Grammomys surdaster. Next base: position 425,679 of record NW_021604667.1, on the reverse strand, counting down.
AGGAAACAAGCAGAAGTAGGCATTCTAATATCTAAGAAAATAGACTTTCAACCCAAAAGCAATTAAAAGAGACAGGGAAGGACACTCCATAATCATCAAAGTAAAACTCCACCAAGAAAACACCTCAATTCTTAACATCTATGCGGTAAGTGCAAGGGCACCTATATTTGTAAAAGAAAATTAGGAATAGTTTTACCACTAGACCCAGCTATACCACTCCTGGGTATACTCAAAAGGTGCTCTACCATTCTACATGGACACTTGCTCAACTATGTTCATAGCAACTTTATTCACAATAGCCAGAACCTGGAAATAACCTAGATCTCCCTCAAGTGAAGAATGAATAAAATAAATGTGGAATATATAATGGAATACTACTCAGGCATTAAAAACAATGGCATCATGAATTAACAAATAAATGGAACTAGAAAATGCCATCCTCAGTGAGGTAATGCATCCCACAAAGGATGGTATATGCTCATATTATCTGGATATTAGCCATAATGTACAGGATAACCATGCTATAATCAGCAGACCCAAAGAAGCCAAATAACAAGGAGGGTCCAAAGGAGGATTCTTGAATGTTTCTCAGAAGGAGAAAGAAAATAAATAATGGAGGTTAAAGGAAGGAGAGAATTAGGTATAAGAGGGGAGCAGAGCAAGGTGAGAGAGCAGGGAAGACAGAAGGTAAATTGGTGGTGGGAGGAGGGGCAATCTGTAGGATCTGCCAGAGATAAGGGATGGGGAGAGGTCCCAGAGGATCTATGGAGGAGGCAACTCAAGCTTTGACTTCTAGCAGTGGGAGGATATAGATTCTGAAATGGCCACTTCCTATAGCCAGGCCCAACTCCCAGTGGAGGGATAAGGACAACAACTTGCCCAAAAAACCTTCAATCCTAAATGTGCCCTGCCTACAAGATGTGCAGGGACAACAATGGATCAGAGTTGGAGGGAATGGCCAACCAATAACTGCCCCAAATTGAGACCCATTCCATGGCCAAGAGCCAATCCCTGCCACAATTAATGAAACTCTGTTATGCCTGCTGACAGGAATCTAGCTTAACTGGCTTCTGAGACACTCCTTCCAGCAGCCTATAAAAAGATATGCAGAGAGTGACTCCCAAACATTAGATGGAGCTCAGGGAATCTTATGGAAGTTTTGGAAGGACTGAGGGACTTGTAGAGGACAGAAACTCCACAGGAACACTAGCAGGGTCAACTAACCTGGACCCTTGGGAGTCCCAGAGACTGAACCATCAACCAAAGAACATAGTCAGGACCTAGGCTCCCTGCACATATATAGAAGATGAGCAGCTTGGTATTCATACAGATCCCTCAAGAACTGGAGCAGGGCCTGTCCCTGAGCCTGTTGTCTGCCTGCCTGTGGATCACTTTGTCTGGTCTGAGTGGGAGAGGATGTCCCTAGTCCAGCAGCAACTTTATCTTCAGGAGAGGGGGAATTTGAAGTGAAGGGGTGACACCCATAAGTGGGCTTCCTCTTAGAGAAGGGGAAAGTGAAGTGGGGGAGGACTCATGTGAGGGGGACTGGGAGGAGAGGAGGGGCTTGTATTGGGCTGTAAAGTGAGCAAATAAATGAAAAGAAGTTAGTTTTCCCGCAAAATGATAGATATGGATTCAATTTCATTCTTCTTCATATGGAAGATATGCCTTTTACAAAGAATTTCTTCTCATGGATGTGTATAGATGTTTTTCTTGTATCTATGTCTATATACCATGTGAGTACAGTGCCTACAGAGATCAGAAGAGGGAGTCAGATTCCTTTGAATTGGAATTACATCTCGTTGTATGCTGGCATGTGGGTGCTGACAAGCTAACCCCAGTCCTCTATAAGAGCAACATGTACTCTTAAACACTGAGCCACCTCTTTGGCCCTATAAATGTTCATTTTATTGGCCATCTTTATTCCTGTAGAGAAAAATTATCGAAGGAGAAAGGTTTCTATGAAGTGATCGCTTCTGAATGAAGAGGGTTTCAAATTCTCTAGTTGAAATGGCATCTTCTTTGATTTGTCTTATGGTTTTAGTTCCTAGTTAACATTTCCTTGTTATGATCTGAATCTGAAATGTCCCTCATTGTTCTGTACCCTTTTTGAGAGGCTGTGAAACCTTTAAAATGTAAGGCTTTGCTGGTAGGAGTAGATCATTAGGGTTAGGTTTTTGAAGTTTATTAGATTGCTCCATGATCCTTGACACTTTGTGCTTCCTAACCTGTTGTGGGTTGAATGCATTCTGTAACACAACTACTGTCATGCCTCCCAAACTATGATGGAGTGAAAATTTTCAAAACTGTAAACCAAAATAAATCTTTCTTTTTTCACTTGTTTCTATTGTATATTGCCATTAAAGAGATGACAATGTAACTAATAAGCTATTTCTTAAATAGTTACATTTGCAGGAAAATATTTCTCCATATGCCCCTAAAAGTCTACAATTTCAATTGTGTTAAATTAGCCACTATCATGAGAATCTTCTGAGAAAATTCTAAGTGCAGAATGTTTGGCTTCATTCAGGCACACTGAGTAGATATTTACATTTCTGCAAATTTCTCAGATTATTCTTTAGCACACTGAAATTTGACAATTAATGTATAGCTACTTTCTTAAAGCAAAATGAAGTCTAGTGTTTCGAGTACTAATTAAATTTGTCAGTATTTTTACTCTTATTAATATTTTTATATGAAAGAAAGTATATTGATCAAGTTTTCCATGTTATCATTCTCATTTTCATCACAATTAGCTCAAATATCTCTTACTTACTGTATAGTTCATTCTCATCATTTCTATATTTGTCCTTCTAGAATAGTATCTCACAAGCATTCTCGTGCTCCAGTGCCCTTGATCTTTTCTTATTGTTTTATTTTTTTTTTGAGACACAGTTTTTCTCTTTAGCCTTGGTTGTCCTGAAACTACCTATATAGGTAGACCAAGTTGGGCTTGAACTCCTGAGTGCTGGGATTAAATGAGCTATACCACCATACTGGACTTCTTCAGTGACTGGGAACATGGATGTGAATTCAAAGGAGCTCTTCAGCTTTAAACAGAGATAGCTAGCTGGGGAAATTGCAATCAAAAACTTTAGGAAATACGGAAAATTACAGTCTAGGCATCAGAATTTAAAACAAATATTCTTGGGCCGTTCAAATAGATAACAGCCAAGTTTTTAAAATGAGCTTTATGTGGGGTGTGGGTCTTTTTGTTTTTCTAGACTTTTGTGCTTGGCACCAAGTAGTCTCTTAATAAATATTTGCCATATTGAAAAGTGAATGGTTTACATAGTGTATTTTACTACAGATAAAGGTCCTTAATGGCAAAACTCTTATATTTTATCATCTTTTCATATCAGAAACTTTTCAGAAGAAATGACAAATGGAAAGGTATTCTACATATATTTATTCATTCAATTCATTCAATAAATGTTTTTTAATATTCACTAACTCTCTCCTATGCATGCAGCAGACTAAGTAACTGGAATACCACAGCAAATAAGACAGATACGTTCTTTTTTTTTCCTTGCTACTCCCCCTCCTTTATTTTTTATTGGATATTTTATTTATTTATAATATAGATGCCATCTCCTTTCCCCATCTCCCCTCCCTAGAGTCTACTAGGCCATCCTCTCTCCTCCTTTATGCTTTTATACCATTGTGATTACATGCATGTATTAAAGTCAGTTCTAGGTTGAGGGCCTAGCAATACAATAGATGCAAATAGTCAAGGAACAAGTAATACAATAAACACAAATAGTCAAAGAAAGAGCAAGACATTAAACCCAATTACATGAACACTCTTGTGATCACTGTTTCTAAGGGCTTATCAGGATGACCAAAGTATCTGAGCCTACTTCCCTGTCCTACCCCAAGGTCACTTTCATGTCTGAAGCCTCCTTCCTTGTTCTAGCCTAAAATTTAGATTCCTGTCTGAAATTATTTCTTTGTTCTAGTCTAATGTTTAGGCTCCTGCCTGAGATTACTTCTTTGTTCTAGCCTAAGATTTAGATTCCTACCTGAAATTACTTCTTTGTTCTAGCCAAATGTCAGAATCCTGCCTGAAGTCTACTTCCTTGTCCTTGGCCAATGTCATATTCTTGCCAAGCAGTCCATTTCCTTGTCCTTGTCCAATGTCAGATTCTTGCCAAGCAGCTCCAAAGGCTCTACATCTCTCCCCCTTTTTTAGTTCATTAACAAGACTGAGCCTGTCTTAGGTCATTCTGACAAGAATGCCTTCCTTACCCATCATGGAATATGCTTATCAAAATCAATGCACTTCTGTTTTACATTGGTAAGGCTCTGTGCACAATCGTACCAGTCCTTGGCTTGCCAGCCTGTTAATTTAATAACTCTGTCTGGGGGTCTATTTTCAGGTTCAAGCCATGTACTTGGCTGCCAACATGTTGATGTTGTTGAAGAAAAGCTTTAACAAAATGGGCAGGAATAAAAGTATTCCAAGGACAAAAAGGGATCATGCTATGTATGCCATTTTGAAGCTTGACCAAAATAGAAATACTGACCTGAGGCCATGGGTAATTTTATCTGCAATATCTACCGAATCAACGCTCAGCAGAACAGCATTCATAAAATTCATAGGCGCCCGTATCATTATAACATCCTGAAAGGTGTTAGAATTATGCCAAATACACTGCAAGTGTCATTAAACTTCTTCCTAATTATAATGACTACTACTGTAAATTGTAGAACTAACATGAATCCAATGGTATTTGGTATGACACTCAAGATGGCTCCTTACCCTTAAATTCTGAACCCCCTTCCAGTAATTTGAATAGGATAAAGAGCATCAATCCATTCTTCCAAATGCCTATCTAAATCTTCTGGTATATTCAACACATTAGTAACATTCTTTTTTTGCTAAATGATTAACAAAAGTAGCTGTCTTAACTTCTTGTGTCACAGCAAATACAGCAGTGGTGCTAGCAAGTAATGTAATTAAACCTGTTATACCAGCAATAATCAAGCTCACTACCCTCTTGCTTCTGCTTAAAGCCTGCCTTATTTCTTCCAGTACTTGCAAGCTATTTTTAGAATACTAAGGTTCTGTGATACTCATGGCACTAAAACAAAAGCTGGTTGATAGACCTCCATAACTGACATCCCGGATTTCAAAACAGAAACACAACTAGAAAGTGTACAAACAATGCAATTTATGTTAAATATTGTAGAAGAAACAAAAGTAATTTTAACTTGACAATTAAAAATCCTTAACACATGTGCTAACACCTGTTTCAAATCCAGATCCTGCCCCAACTTTATCTCTTGCTAACATATCATCATAGAGAACTACAGCTAATTTCCATATATTTCTCTGACAATGTCCAGAACCAGACTTCCAAATGAAGACTGTTATTTCTTGACCAGTCCATGATTGAGTCTGAATAACTGGTCACATTTAACAACAATACAAGAGGCATTAAAACTTCTCTTTTTGATTCTTTGTTCCACAAGTTCTAAGAACTTGAAGCAAGGCAGCTTGTCCCATCAGGGGTATAGGTAAGCAATGGTGGATCAGGAACTTGTGTCCAATACAGCTTCCCTGTCACTATTGTTAGGGCATTCAGCAAGCTCACGGGTCAGCATTATCCTTTGTCCTAGCATCAGCATGTCTCACTCATTGCTCTGGTGGCCACCATGCTCCTTTAGCATCCTACAGAAAAAACACAAACATGCTCTCTTCCCCACATTTAATACATGGTCGGGATCGTGCCTTATGCCAGTAAGTGGATGCTTCCCTTTCACCTATGCATAAGTATGCCTAGTTGTAGAGCACCATAGACACTCAGCAGAAAGTTCTTTGGCATCCAAATTAAAAAAAAAAACTTAAAATAAAAATTAAAAAGAATACGATTTAAATAAATTTGTGGTGTACAAGGGTGTATCTCCTCTTTTTTATTTTAAGAAGATACTGTTTTAAAGTTCCATGGACTCGTTCTACAGTCTGTTGTCCTTGAAAATTATAAGTAATCCCCATAATATGGGTAATGTTAAATTGCTGCTAAAGAATTTCAAATGTTCGACTGCTGTAGCCAGTTCCATTATCTGTTTGTTTGTTTAATTTTCTTTTTCTCTCTGTTTTTTTTTTATTACTGGGTACTTTATCTACAATACAGATGTTATCCATTTTCCCCATTCCCCACCCCGAGAAACCCCTTAACCCATCCTCCCTCCTCCTATTTCTATGAGGGTATGCACCCACTCCCATCTCCCCTCCCTCGATTTTTCCCTAACTGGAGCAGCCAGCCTTCAAGGGACCAAGGCCCTCCTCTCCCACTGATGCCCAACAAGTCGATCCTCCTCTACAAATACAACGAGACATGGGTCCCTCCATGTGTGTTCCCAGGCTAGCTGTTTAGACCTAGGGAGCTCTGGTTGGTTGGTATTGTCGCTCTCCCCAAGGGACCAAAAGCCCCTTCAACTCCTTTAGTCTTCTAAGTCTGCCACTGGGAACCCTGTGGTCAGTTTGATGGCAAGCTGTGAGCATCAGCCTCTGTATATGTCAGGCTCTGGCAATGCCTTTCAGGAGACAGCTATATCAGGCTCCTGTCAGCATGCACTTTCTGACATCCACAACAGTGATATTTGCACATGGTGGGAGGGATCTCCAGGTGGGGCAGTCTCTGGATGGTCTCTCCTCCAGTTTCTGCCCCATACATTGTTTGATATTTGCTCCTGTGAGTATTTTGTTACTCCTTCTAAGAAGGACTGAAACACCCACTTTTTGGTCTTTCTTTTACTTGGGCTTCATGTGGTCTGTGAGTTATGTCATGGGTATTGTGAGATTTGGGGCTAATATCCACTTATCAATGACTGCATACCATGTGTGTTCTTTTGTGACTGGGTTACCTCACTCAGGATGATATTTTCTAGTTCCATCCATTTGCCTAAGAATTTCATGAATTCGTTGTTTTTAATAGCTGAGTAATACTCCATTGTGTAAAGGTACCATATTTTCTGTATCTATTCCTCTGTTGAAGGAAATCTGAGTTGTTTCCAGCTTCTGGCTATTATAAATAAGGCTTCTATCTATGCTCATAGTGGAGTATGTGTCCTTGTTATATGCTGGAACATCATTTGGGTATATGCCAAGGAGTGGTATAGCTGGGTCCTCAGGTATTACTATGTCCAATTTTGTGAGGAACCACCAGACTGATTCCCACAGTGGTTGTACAAGCTTACAATCCCACCAACAATGAAAGAGTGTTCCTCTTTCTCCACATCCTCACCAGAAGACAGATAATTTCTTATATTCTTTGATCACCCATTCTAATGGAGGAATTAGACAAAGAAAATTAAAAGGCCATTAAGATGGAAATAAATAAATAATAAGCAGGCCACAAAACAATAAGCAAATGGCTGAAAAGAAAGTGAAGGGCAAGAATAACTTGTAATATAAAGATGGATAGGGGAAGTATGATGACCTGAGAAAGCCAAATGTGTTATGAACCTGAAGCAAGAAAAAGCTCAGTGTATCTTGCAGCCAAAGAAAGACCAATGCAAATGGGGCTCAGTGAAAATGGAAAGTTAGGATGAGTGTGTATTAGTATTGTTCTTAGGAAAGAGTGTTGTCTTAAGGTGCTTTGACCTATTTATCTTCCTTGTGTAGGAAAGGAGACACAAGGTTATATTTAGTTATACTTACCCATAAGAACAATCCAGAAGAACTAGACATCAACAGTGTAGTTTCAAACTATCATGAAATGTTCACCTATTTCTTGGGATATGACAGCCAGTAGTAAGTGACACTTAGTGCTCTTGAAACACTGTTGCACACAAGAAGAAGCCAATGTAGTCAGGTTTTAAGAATATTTTGTATAGTAATATTGCTAACACAGGGTATATATGAACGATAACATATATAACCTTTTTGTACAAATATATACCATGTAGGAGAAATTTCGCTTTTATAGTACCATGAACATTGGTCATTCAAAATAGTGACTCATTTGAAAAGTTGAGCAATAAGAAATGTTCTGAGAAAATAAAAAGTCAAAATATTCTTCCTGCTACATAGCTCAACCTACTTGAATCTTGGTTTCCTTATCTATAAGATACAGAGGCTTACAGAATGCACATCAAATAATCAGTGTGAACAAAAAATCTGATAATGCATGCATAGTCATTTATATTGTCTGATGCTAAATTACCTTTTCTTCTTAGCTCATTAAGATGTCATTCGAAAAACTAGGAAGTACTTTACAAAATGATTACACTCATCATGGTGGCTAAGATATATTTGAAAAATTAGTTTAATTTTAAGGTGATAAGCAAATACAACTCATTGCTTTTAGTCTTGTCATGAATTTATAGTGTAAAAGATGATGGAAAATGAATGAATGCTTTCTTCTGGAGTCTTCTATTTCCTATTCCTTTGAGATCCTTGCAGTAAGACTTTGATTTATGAATTTGCCTTCAGAGACAGGGAAGAAGAATGTATCTTCTTGTATGTACCTCTTGAAATACAAGATGATATATCTTTGGAAGTATAAGAAATCAGAAAATATTCCAGAGAACCAAAGAACAAAGATAGTTACAAAGATTATGAAGAATTTGATAGAAAATGTGAAATAGGCTTTCTAGACTGTGTATGGATGTTCACATTAATGATGTTTCTTTTTTTATGAAGGTAAATGAATATGATAATGAGTGTGTCCACATAGGACAGCCAGAGCTAGATAGCATATGTCTTCCTCAATCTATTTCTGCATTCTTTTTTGAGGTAAGGTCTCTCACTGAGCCTAGAGCTCACTGATCAGCTAGACAGGCTAGCTAGTGAGCTTCAGAAATCCTCTCATATCTGCCTATCAGTGCTGGGATTCTAGATATACTCTGCTATATTTATAATTTTTATATGTATGTTGTAGTTCAAAACTCAGATCGTCATACTTATACAGAAATCATTGAGCCATTTCTATAACCCCAAACTTTGTGTGTGTGTGTGTGTGTGTGAATCTTAATGAAATAAATGAATCTGTGAACATTTGAGGGAGAGGGAGAAGAAGGGAGAGGGAGAAAGAGAAATGATCTTAAGCAGCTTTCCTTTTCCCCCTTCTTTCAATCCAGGAGTCTGTTCTTCATTTGCCTTCTAAACCAGGTTGTGACAGGCAGTGAGGCTTTCTTGAATCAGCCTCTTTGTTGGGTGACATATATCCCTTTTGCCAAGGATAAGTCATTTTTGTTGAACTATAAATTGAGTCATTCATTGGTATGGAAATCAGGTTTTTTACAACCAAGGACAGCTTATGTATAAATACTCTTTTCCCTTCAACTCTGAAACAAAGAAATGATTGAAGCTCAAACGCAGTCAGTGTCATCAGTAGCCTATAGGAAAATGGCTGATGGTCTATCTTCCTAAGACTTTGCTGGTGGTGCACATTAACTTGAGGAGAAGCACTTTACCAGGTGCCTGGAGAAAAACAGGAAATGAATATCCACATCATCTATGTGTGTTGCTGGCAAGAATAGAGCCCCTTTTAATTAAAATGGGCACTTCTATTCATCCCTATCTTTTCTGCAGGCAAAACAGTGATGCATGCTGGGGACAGGTGCTGAGACAATGATGTATAACATACCCTGGACACTGAACATACATAAATGACACCAAATAGGAGTCATGGTTTGCTTGCAGGTTAAAAACATCCTTTTTTATGTATATGTGTATATAACTGAGTATATGTATGTATACCACATGTGAACAGAAGCCCATGCAGGTCACAAAATGGAATAAGATCCCCTTGAAACTGGAGTTATAGGTGATTTTGAGCCACCACGTGGCTGCTGGGAAGTGAACTTAGGTTCTTTGTAGCATAGCTCTTACCCACTGACCCATCTGTCCAGCCTAATTACAAATTTTTATGTTTAATTTCTCTTGAGTCATTAAAGTACCTAGCTACACTTTTACATGGAACATTATTAGATTATTTATATCTAGGGAAGTTCTCTTATTTATTTATTTATTTATTTATTCATTTATTTATTTATTTTGGATCCCACATTTATCAAGCAAATAGGTCTATTCATTGGTCTATTCATATGTATATCAGAGAGATCTCTGATATACATATATAATTATCTCTTAAGGAGACCAATTTTTGATTCCTGTTTGAAGTGAAACTACAATCATAGTTTGTGGCAGTTAGGCAAATTATCGGCATCAGAGACGGTGATTCATTTGGCACAACTAGAATCTAGCAATAGGCATTTTCGTGTTTTGCAACTGTATGAGCAGTAATCCAGGGACAAAGAACCCTAAATATGCTTTTTGGAGTTCTGCAATCATACTTAGATATCCACCAATATACAATTATACATAATGTCAAATGTTTGTTAACATATTTTTGAGTTTTACATTGGATTTTATTTTTTTAATTTTTATTAATTATTTCATTCATTTACATCTAAAATGATATCCTACTTGCCTGTTAACCCCTCTACTAACTCCCCATCCCATGATATCCCACTTCCTGGTTACCCCTCCACTACCCCCCATTCCACATCTACCCTTCCCTTTTGCCTGTATGAGAGTGCTCCCCCACCCACCCATACTCTCCCACCCCACCATTCCAGCATCCCCCTACTCTGGGACATCAACCACACTTTCTAAACTAAGTAAAGAAAGTTAAGCACACAGAGGAACAGAACAAATATCTCAAATACGTTTTTTACCTATGTCTGTAGTCCTTCAACCTCTATGAGAGTTTGGGGGAAATGAGTTTAAAAGTAAAATATTCAGTTATATTTGGTAAGGATTTTGTTCTCTAATCTAGAATAATGTCCAGTGTTTAGCTATGCTAAGTTGGTGGGGTAGGTTGGTGAGAGACAGAAGCAAGATATCCAGATGTAGTATGAAGAGTTTCTACCAGAGGAACTATCAGCTACAGTGATAAACTTACTAACAGGGAACTAATATGGAAGGAACTCGCTAGTAGTAATGTTCCAATGATATCAGCATGCCTCTCTCATGGTGCTTCACTAGTAGTTATAGGCAGTAGTATCTCTCCATGTTCTTCTCAACTAGACATTTAAGAAGTAACTTCTCCATAATACAGCTAAGGCTCAATAGTTGCTGGCTGGACCACTGATATTTTCCTTCTCCATGGTACTTCTTTACAACCTAAGATTACAATTTCCTTCAGAAAAGGTACTCTAAAGAACACTAGACTGTATTAGCAGTGACATTATTAACTTAGTTTGCTTTGTCTTTAAATGATCAGCATTCCAAAGGATATATTCCAAAGTAGATAATGGACATCAGGTGAGTGGAGTCTCTTTTAAATAATTTTAGTTTGATTTAGGTTCCAGAACTCATGGGAAGGATTCATTGGAAGCCTTTGTCTGAATATTCCATTTATTTATTTATTTGTTTGTTTGTTTAGAGAGAGGGTCTCTCTACATAGTTCTGGGTTTCTAAGAACTCACTTTGAAGATCAGGTTGTCCTAGAACTTCCAGAGGTCTACTTTCTTGAGTTGGTGGGATTAATGACATACAGTACCATGCTCAACCAAATCCTCCAGTGTTGACCTATTTCATAGTGCTTTTCACTTGGAAAGAGCTTTGGAAATGAGAAAGGTTACTGTGCTGTTAGATACTTGACCAAAGTCATAACCTTTCTGTATTTGAGTATGTTCAACTAAACTATCTGTATCTGGGCATAATGAAACCAACTATAAATGAGGAATTCCAGGCATTATAAGGAAGATACAAGACAATAGAATAATAAGCTTATTAGCATTTCTTTTCATATATGTTTTGATTTGCATTATTAGAGTATGTATGTATTACTTAGAACCTTGGATCTTGATTAGATCCTGAATTCAAACTTACTTTTGATGAACTGGCTCTATAGAATTCAGAAATTCAGAAGTAGTTGGAGAAAGGAAGACATGCCATGATAAAACAAAATTTAAGCAGTACCTGTCTCAAATATAGCCCTACTAGAGTAAAAACTTCAACACAAAAAGGCTAACCGCACCCAAGAAAACACTATAAATACATATACAAACAGAAAATCAAAAGAATGGAGTAAAGGAATGCACATCACTACAACACAGTAATAGTAATCAACAAATATTGCTAATAGATTACTACCAACATCAAGGGTCTAAATTCCCCAGTAAAGAGACACAGACTTCAAATATCCATCTTTCTGCTGTATCCCAGAAATATACCTTAACCTCAGGATAGATATCACCTTTGGTAAAAGGATGGAAAATGATAGTCCAAGCAAATGGGCACAAGTTACAAGCCAGTTGGACTTTTAAATATCTGACAAAATAGACTTCAAACCAAACTAATAAGAAGATGCAGAAAGGACACTATATATTCATCAAAGGGAAAATCAATCAAGATGACATTACAATTCTGGACATCTATGTACCAAGCACATGGTACCCAAGTCCATAAAAGAAACACTATTACAGTTTAAATTATACATTCACCCTCTTATTAATGATTACAATTCATTCCTTTTAAATTTTCTTTATTATTATTTACTTCACATCCCAAAAGAAACTTTCCCTCTTTACCCCCCTCCCAATCCCTCCCTCTCACTTCTTCTTCCTATGCTCCACTTTCCATCAGAGGAGAGACCTCCCAATGGATGTCAGCCTGCATTGGTATATCAAACTGAAGTATGACTGGGCACATCTTCTCTTATTGAGGCTAGACAAGATGGTCCAGTTAGGGGAAAGGGATACAAAGGTAGGCAACAGCATCATAAACTGCCCTTGATCCTGCTGTTGGGGATTCCACATGAAGATTCAGCTGCAAAACTGTTATATATGTCCAGACAGCCTTGGTCCATTTCAGGTATACTCTCTGGCTGGTGGTTTAGTCTTTGTGAGTCCCTATGGGCCCAGAGTTATTTGATTCTGTAGATTTCTTGTAGTGCCTTGGCCTCTCTGTCTTTTTCAATCCTTCCTCCTCCTCCTCCTCCTCCACAAGATTTTCTGAACTCTACCTAATGTTTGGCTGTGAGTCTCTGCCTCTATTTTCTTTAGCTACTCGGAGAAATCTGTCAGAATTTGAATTATTCCCAGACTGTATTCATTCTTGTATTTCTTTCCGTAGAATAGCCCATATCTTTATGAAAAAATATATGACCTCTATCACATTGCTTGGTATTTAGTAATAATGAAAATTTTTAATCAGATTATCATTTTCCCATATGATATTTAATACCCAAGTGTTACTAATACACAGATCATCTAGACAAAAACTAAACAGAGAAACACTGGAGCCAACAGATGTTGTAAACCAAATGGACCTAACAGATATGTATAGAACATTTTGCCCAAACACAGAAGGGCATACCTACTTCTCAGAACCTTTGACTTTTCTCCAAAACTGATCACATACTTGGACACAAAGTGAGTCTCAACATATGAAAGAAAATTGGAATAACTTCCTATATCCTATCAGACCACCACAGATTAAAGCTGGATATGAACAACAGAAACAACAGAAGGCTTACAAACTTATGGAAACTAAACAACTCTCTGCTTAATGAAAAGTTACCTGATTGCACAACAACAGAACCAGCAGAAAGTTTACAAACTTATGGAAATTGAACAATTCCCTACTGAATGAAAAGTTGGTCAAGATACTAATAAGGTAAGAAGTTGAAGACTTCTATAATTCAATTAAAATGAAGGTACAGCATACCCAAATTTAATGGACAGAATAAAAAAAAGCATTGCTAAGAGGAAAGTTCATAACACTAAATTGTATTTTCAATTTAGACACACAGACACGAGAGAGAGAGAGAGAGAGAGAGAGAGAGAGAGAGAGAGAGAGAGAG